>NC_051154.1:259342779-259681428 GCF_013339745.2 Dermacentor silvarum
ACAAGAAGTGCAATGACGAGCTCTGCCACCTAAGCACACGCACAACGTAAAGGCACATTCCCACTGGCGATCGCGACCAGACGCGCGACTGATCTCGTCGCAAAACGAAGTTGTTTGACGGTCGCATAGGTTGAGAAGCGAGAACTTTCGGCCAGCCGCACTAGAGACAGAAGAGAGGGGAAAGGCAGAGAGGTTAACCAGATGGGAAGCCTGGCCGCACATTGCACAATGCCATGCACTGCTCGCTCGAGCGAAGAGCGTAGCATTAGCACTGCTCGCAGCGCCCTCTACACTTTCATTCAGGAAGCGTCCTGCCCTCTCCATACGGCACGGCGCGCGGACGGCAGACTAGCCAATATTCAAGGGACCATAGTATAGCCATGGAGAAGGAGAGCGCAAATGCTGATCATAGTCTGCATCTATGTCAGGAATGGGATTGCTGCCAGTGAACTGCCAAACGTAGCGGTGCCTAAGGGTGAAGCCTGTGCCGTTCAGCTTGACGAAAGTGGTGTGATAATCGAAGCCGTGTATGTGCCACCGAACAATTCCGTTAAAGACACTATAGACGTAGTGGCTACGTGTATACCTAGTTGGGCGGCAAGTGAACTGTGTGTGGTGGCTGGTGACTTCAATCGTGCCTCGACTTAGCCTCGACTTAGCCAGTCTTCCAACTGCAGAGACGACCCAATGGGGAAGCACCATTGATCTTGTCTATCAGAGACAGACAGACAACTCCAAATACTGTGTTGCGGCCATAGAGACGGCAGCGTGTTACTTCACTGATCACCGAGCCGTCTTTGTGGCAATAGAGAAGCAACGTGACGTTGAGCAAAAATAAATATACATGTGCCACATAATACGTATACCGCGTGTGTGTCATTGGAGCAGCAGTAAGCATGACAATCAAGCTAATCCTTGACAATCTAGACAACCAGGAAAGCTAAGAATAATCAGCTGAACCTTTGCTAACGCTACGTATATCCTGGCATAGCCGAGCTAAGCCACTGCAACTTTTGTAGCGTTAGCTACACTGGCCTAGCCAAGCCCGTTTCGCGCGGCACATCAAGAGCCGTGCTGCGCATGCGCAAGGATCAGTGATGTCACACGGCTTGCGCACCGGACCCACCGGAGCCGGCACCTCTCGTGCACTCCGCCGCCGCCGCGCGCAACTCACCGCCGCCGGTCTGCGCATTCCAGAGGAGTGACGTCGTAGCCGTGGTAGACGCACTGGCGCCGGCGCGCGCTCGCTGTGCAGTCGCCGTCTGACACTGCGCTGGAGCCGCTGCGCTTCTGACTGGCGTTTGCCAGTGTGGTATAGCCATGGAGAAGGAGAGCGCAAATGCTGCTCAACAGCGCAGAAGAACGGAGAAGCTTGACTCATAAGAATAATCTTATCTTAAGAATAATCTTAAGAATAAGCTAAGAATAATCAGCTGAACCTTTGCTAACGCTACGTATATCCTGGCATAGCCGAGCTAAGCCACTGCAACTTTTTTTCTTTACTTTTTGCTTGCGAAAGCCAAGTTGACGGTGGCGCACCTAGAAAGTCCACGTTGAAGCTTTCAGGCCGGGCCACGGCCGGGCTCTACTGGCACGCTTGCTTGCTTCTTACGGCTTCCTCACCCGTCGGGGAAACAATGGGAGAGTTTCTCAGCACGTTTCGCCGCCCGTCGGCGGTAGGGGCGCTGCGACCCTGACCCCTCTTCCCCTGCTCCGCGTACATGCGCTTGCCTTCGCGCTCGCACGATCGTTTTCCCGCGCATTTTATTCGGTGCTCTGTCAGTGTTGTTCAGTATGCAGTAATTTGTGGGCTCCTGAAGGCGGTCGTACAGCCTTTAGTACGCGCTGCCACAGCCAAGACTTGGCGCCGTTCATTGCACATCGGTATATAACTGTTGTGTGATGGTGTATTGCTGTCTTCCGTATTGCAAGCCCCGTTCCGGGAAAACACCCGGTGTTTCTTTTCACCAGTTCCCAAGCAATGAGTTTCTAGCCCGAGTTTCTAGCGCTTTTGGACAAGGTATTTGGACAAGATAGCATCCACTAATAAAGTGGAATTATAAGATGGACAAGATCGTAGCCTTCTCCTCCGGATACGCTACTCGGCAAATACATAATTTCACTTTAACTCCTTTTTCCTCACGCAGCAACTCTTTTAAGTATTCTTTTTTGCCGCGCACAATAGTGGACTGGAACCAGCTAAAAAATGACGTCGTCTATGCGCCATCATTAACTTCTTTTTTATCATGTTTACAGTGACGTTATTTTGTTTGTGCCATGTTTGCAGTGACAGTGTTTTACTTCTTTAGTGTAACGTTGCGTGTGCCCAACCTGTACGATTTGTATTTGTTCAAATAACACTTTTCTTAATTAACCTGTGCATTTTCTGTACATACCAATGTATTCGTTATGCTTTTACCACCCTGCTAAAATCACCGCATGGTGATTGCAGTATTTATAAAATAAAAATAAATAAATAATAGCGTTTTTTTTCGATAAAGCCTCCGAACACTTGCCACGCAGGAATGTACTAGAAGTACTCGAAAGAGCGGTCCAGCCCTATTGACAACGCGCTCCCATCTTGAGGTGCCCTGAAGGTGTTGACGACATTCATGCGATACGATCCGCAAATCTAATTGCCGAGACGTTTCTAATACTCCTTGTAAATCAGTCAAACCAACTGACTGACGAAAACGACAAGCCTTCAGCCTATGTACACAAGCCGCCATGGAAACACTGTAGATTGTAATTGTGAATAAGGCACATTTGTGAGCTACTGTGTCCGCAAGAGTTTTCGCCTGAAAGTATGGCAACCATTGTAAGTGCATACGAGCAATAAATATTTATTTTCATTCCTCAAAATGCATTTGATGGCGGAGAGCTGTTCTCCCGGCGCATGCATCCCCAGTGAATTTAAAGAAGCTTGATTTATAATACAGTTACACTGCATCCATTTATAAGAAGCCTAGATAAACCATTTACGCGTCCTCTACAATTAGGCGACTTGTTCTTGAAAGCACGGTCAGGTAAGAAGCGCGCCCGACCCAACCTTCCAGCGTTGCGCGCGCTGCACAGATCGGCTGGGAGCAGCTGAACAGGGTTAAGAACAGGGTGGGGTCGCAGCGCCCCCTCCAAGCAGCGGCGATAGGCATGAACTAGCCCCGATGCGAAGGCCGTAAGAAGCGAGCGCGCGCGCCGCCGCCGCCGGCGACTGCGGCTGCGCAGAGGACTTTCAACATGGGTCTGAGGCGGAAAAAAAGAAATATAAAGAAGTGAAAAGCGCGCGCTATCATCGTCCAATCGGAGATACAGGAGAGAAGGAAGCGGCGTTTATCAAAGGATGGCGGTACTTTTCTTATATGATGACTTTACCAACAGCAGGAGCGGTGGCCGAGTGAGGGTAGCTAGAATGGGGAGGTGTGAATACCGGCGACGCAAACGTGACCTCCAAGCGCATCGATGCCGCGGGGCGGCGCTGTTGACCGAGGCGCGGTCAACATTCACAAAAGAGACAAAGGCGCCCCAAAAAGATTCTGGAACCATATAACAGCACTCGGAGCTCCAACTAGAAACTCGCAAACGGCTATAAGGGATGAAGACGGTAACATCTATGAAGGCGATGATGCGCTGCGGTACATCACAGACGTTATCAGGCATAACTTCGGTACGAGAAAAAGCGTAGTTCAGACAACAGATCCAGCAACAACACAGAGGCTTGAGAGATCAAAATTCAGCATAGAAAGCTTTTATTGGAAAAAGGCAGCAAAAAATGTCCCTAACAACACGGCAGCAGGACCCGATGAAATCCCAATACAGCTAATCAAAAACGTCGGTCCAAAAAGCAAGGCACTGCTGACTAATGCCATAGAGCAAGTGATTAGAACAAAGAATATTCCCGTTGGATGGCGTGAAAGCAAGATGAATATCATCTACAAAGGCAAAGGAGATAAGGATAAGACGAGCTCGTACAGGCCAGTTACAGTAACGTCGGTGATATATAGAATGGCAATGTAAGCCATAAAATTAGAACTGTCGAAGTGGGTGGAGGAAAACGGTGTATTGGGGGAACTACAGAATGGGTTCAGGCCAGGCAGACGCTTAGAAGACAATATGTTTGTACCAACTCAGTGCATAGAGATTTCAGTAGCTCAGAAAAGACCTTTATGGGTAGCATTTCTAGATATTAAAGGAGCTTATGACAACGTAGACAGGGAATTGTTGTGGGATATTCTTCAATACGAAGGCATAGATGACGATTTCGTGGAGCTTCTGAGGGAGATATATCGAGACAACCAAGTACAAGTGGCATGGGAAGGCCGAAAAGGAAATGAAATGGTGGGAATTCATCAAGGATTGAAGCAAGGATGCCCTCTGTCACCATTGTTGTTCACGCTTTACGTCAAGGGCATAGAAAGACGACTGGAAAACAGCGAATTAGGTTTTGATTTATCCTACATGCGTAATGGACAAATGGTGCAACAGAAGGTCCCTGGATTGATGTACGCAGACGACACTGTGCTACTAGCGGACAATAAAAAAGATTTACAGATACTTGCGAATATTTGTGGGAACGCAGCGACAAATCTAGGCCTTAAGTTTAGCACAAAGAAATCAGGGATTATGATCTTTAATGAACACACGACTAACTTCGTGGTGTCAATTCAACAGCAAGTAATACCCAAAGTGAAGCAATATAAGTACCTCGGCGTACACATAAACGAAGGAAAGAATTACTCAAGCAACCACCAAGATAATCTGAAAATAAAGGGGAAGCGGAATGCAGCATTAATGAAACACAGAGCACTGTGGGGCCACAATAAGTATGAGGTGGTGCGTGGAATCTGGAAAGGAGTAATGGTGCCAGCGCTAACATTCGCAAATGCCATTATATGCTTAAAATCGGATATATTGGCGGGTTTGGAAGTTAACCAAAGATAAGTAGGCCGGTTGGCTTTGGGAGCACACGGTAATACGACAAATGAGGCAGTGCATGGAGACATGGGTTGGGCCTCTTTTGAAGTCAGAGAAGCACAAAGCAAAATTAGTTTTGAAGAAAGGCTCAGGAACATGGATGAAAATAAATGGGCGGCTAAAGTGCACAAGTATCTCTACATGAAAAGCGTGGACACAGAATGGAGGAAGAGGTCAAGGAAGTTGGCAACCAAGTACAGGATAATCGAAACTGTAAATAGACAACCAGGGGTCATCAGAAAGAAAGTGAGAGAAATAGAGACCGTGAATTGGATGCAAAGAATGGAAACGAAAAGGACAATGGAGATTTACAAGAATGAGAAGAAAGAAATTAGAAGGGAAAATCTGTACGATAACACAAAGGGCAGTGCCTTGCTATTTGAGGCTCGAGCCGGTTGCCTAAGGACGAAAAGATATCGGAACAAATATTCGGAACTAGATGAGACATGTGTATGCTGCAGTAAAGATCCAGAGACCACTCAGCACATCCTAATGGAATGCGACGGGATCCACCCAGCGAGAACCGTAGGTAACGTGCAACTCCCAGAAGCGCTTGGGTTTAAAGTGGAAGGAAACATAAACAGATCAGCCGTAGAGATCAGCAAGAGACGATTAGAGTACTGGTGGAAAAAAAGCAGGGAAAAGATGGATACGACCTGATCTCTTAAAATCATAGGCAGCGGTACAAGCTAAATTTTTGAAAAAGAAAGATAATGAGAGGTATACAAAAATGCTAGATAAGAACATGTGTAGTATGCCTGATTAAATCAAGCAGGCTAGGTGACTATTTGTCGCCACCCCGTTTCAAATGGGATGCCAATAAATCATCATCATCATCAGGTAAAGCCCCATCAAGGGGCTTTAAGGCGCGGTAAGGCACGCGGTTGAAATCAGCGCGTCGCCAGCCTCGGGTATCGCGCGCTTTCTGCGAGCGTCAAAGAATACGTCTTTATCATGAAATCAACGTTTTATCAGCCCACATCATTACTCCTGTGAAATTTTGCGGGCCCAGTTCGCCTTGCATGGATAGATTCAAACGCGTTTTTTTTTTCGTGCACATTTCGTGAAGAGGCTCAGGATCATAGGGGCTGGGGCTTCGAAATAATTTCGACCACTTCGGGTTCTTTAAGGTGCACTGACGTCGTACGGCACACGGGCGCCTTGCATTTCGACTCCCTCAAAATACGACCATAGTCCTCGAGGTCAGCAACATCATCCTATGCGTGCCGTAGGACCTGTAAACTGCAGTCATTACTTGAATACCTTTCGACGTACAAACCACTTTTTGCCAGCGCTTGCAGACCTGTAGCATGCCCTTTCGACGCTAAAATAAGCAATTTTCTACGATTGCAGACAGCAACAGATCTGGTCATGAAATCGTTTATTTAAGTGAGAAAAACAACTCTGGGATTATTTGATCTGCAACACGCAATATTTCAGTGTTTTTCGTTTATTCTCACTGCCCTGCTGATTGACACATTTAAGCAAAAAATGAATCCTTGTGATGCAATAAAACGTATAACTGATGCTGTCAGGGCAGCAGAATGCTATCGGCAACCAATTTTTGGCACATCACCAATTGATAGACTGCATAAACTCTGCCAGAGCTTTGGCATGCAAACGTGTTAGGCTGAATGCACGAGTGAGTTTGTTTTCAAGGGCATTGACCAGCTTGCAGAATGATTCTGATGGATATAAAAGACCTCCAAGGTCCCTTTTGTTTGTTCTTTAGATTCCACAACGGTTTGCTTATGGAGCTGCCCAGCCAAGTAGATGCTACAGCTGGCAAGTCCTTCTCCAATGAAGAACGCTACGATTTTGGTTAACACAGCAGGCGGCGTTTCGTTCCTTGCAAACTCTGCAGTCTGATAACGAGCAAGTTTCTTTTGTTTAAACTTCTGCAGTGACCACAGTTCCGAAGGTCGCTTCAGTTAAGCTCGATAATGAACAATTTTCTGCGATTGGATTGGGCATTCCATCCCGCTGTATATTTGCAGCCTCCACGTCTGCCGGTGGGCATGCATTCCCCGTCTTGTCAATTGATAAGCGCCGCTTCTCTTGTAAGGTAATAATAATAATAATACTTTATTTGTAATCAGAGAGTTGAATATCTATAGTGCGGGCATACAGGGTCACAAAAGCCCACTAGACTAAGCCCATATCGGAGTGGTTCGCGTGCCGAACCTGGGACCCGTGGAGCGCGTGAGACATTTCTCCTCTTTCTTTCTTTCGTCAGAGTCCTGCTTATGTATTTTGGAAAGTTCAGAAATACTGTGAGCATGGTGTCTTCGGAGAGGGAGGAATGCGACATGGTATCAAGACTGCAGTTCCATTAATAAAGTCGCGAACGATAAACCTAGAGGCAACAGAAAAAAAAAAAACAGACGGCGGTGATCAGATTGAGCTAGCGTGAAAGGCCTCGTGAATAATACTAGGATGGCCATGCTGCGACGATGCTGTGCAACACGCTATGTATCGCGAGAAACACCCCATAACACCACAAGACAGGCGACGAGATCAACTGACGGCGAAGGCACGGAGGCAAGGCGAGGCCGGCAGGCCGGCGCGGTTATGCTTACCGCGCCGTAGGGTGCCTCGATGCCAGCGCCGCCGTTCAGGGTGGTGCCATCCTTTGACCGCCCCCGCGCCGCCGCTTTCTCACTGCGACGCCATCTTGAATCACAGCGAGCGGTTGCGATTGCTTGGTGCCGGTGCTTAGTTCGAGACACAGTGCGCGCGGATGCTTCGCTGACGCTTCTTCTTGCTGGACAGTGTTCGGCCGCATTAATGGCAAGCTTGTCAAGTGCATCGAGTCGACATGATGGGCTGTTGTGTTCCCAAGTGCACCGGATCGACGCGTAAAGCGCTTCGTTGTTTACGCTTCCCCAGGGACCCAGAGCGAAGGAAGAGATGGGAAGCCCAAGTAAAGCGGTATCACTGGAAGGCAACGGATAGCTCCTACATTTGCGAGGTAAGTGTCAAGAAAGTTTAGACTATCGCAGCGTGTTTTTCATTTAAATAAGAAAGTATTCTCTGATCCTCGCTCACGTACCTACGTTCGCTCATGAACTAAGCACTGCACCGATGCTGTCTGAGTGGCCTATGGTTTGCGAGCGCGCGTCGCATAGGCTTTTGCCGTTTTGATCGGCGCAGTCTATGCGAGTAGTACCCTTATTTTAAGGACTGACGGAAATGCTTCGCCGCGAAATAGTCTTACATTAGCTACAAATCGTCATGTAAACCACCTATTTTACTTTTTCACGGGAAGCACACATCGTGTGTCTCTTGTTTATTTTTTTTCTCAGTTTCTTTTTTCGCTACTGGTCATTTGGGACTAAAGAACGCAGTGCTTCTTCTGCGGAGAGCGGCTGTTGTGTTTGTCATTTTCTCTGATTTCTCAGCAGATATCTTGCGGATCTCAGGTTGTTACGTTATATAGCTGATTTTTTTAGACGAGTATATTTGTAGCGTGGTGTTCGTAAGCCGATGGTCATTCGTGCTCATTCCCGATCGTAGTGGGTACTGTGACGGTCTTTAAATGCCTGTGCACGGTATGCCCAGGTGTAGTAGAGTTAAAGGGCATCATGGGACCAAAATGTTTCGGCGCTTTCTGGCATGGTGTTTGTTCTAGCCTGTGCATTTCTTCGAAACGTGTGAAGCGAGGTAATACAGAATTACTTCTGCGAAAATATATTCTTAAGCACTGTAATTGGTTCTCTGTAATTACAAGGCAACTTTTCATATCAATAATCACTTTTGACAGAATTACTTCTGCGAAAATATATTTTTAAGCACTGTAATTGGTTCTCTGTAATTACAAGGCAACTTTTCATATCAATAATCACTTTTGTCTTTTTACTTGTACTTAGAAACACTTTGAAGAGGACCAGTACGAGGGAAATCGACAGGATGGGCGCCGTCTGTTAAAGTCAACAGCACTACATCATCATGGACTATATTTTCAAAGTGAAAAACATTGCTAATCTGTATTCGACTGCCTTAGTTTCATTTACGGTTTTTGTACGCGATATGTATGCAGTGTTGATTATTTTTTCAATGTAGTTATCAGTGTTCTAATGGTTATTTATAAAATGTTCTGTACTTGCCATCGATGTGTTTGGCTGATGCGACGTATTCGATGGTAGCTGATGTATTCTGGCTGGATATCTTGATTAATATTACCCGCGGTTGCGTTTTCTTGTTTGAATTCTTGTTTTCGATTTATATTGTTTGTAATAAGGTTGATGTACTAACTTGAACCCCCCCCAATGTGAAGAATAAATTTTAAAAAACTCTCCCTATCCCGAATTGTGTGTGTCGAGCCTACCTTGCGATTTTTTTTTATTTCGCCTTTCAGCATAACCTTCAGGCGCCACACAGTACATATAATTTTTCATGTACATATCTCTTTCATGATTGACTGTACTAGACATTACTAAGTAAATGTATGTTGTGCATCGTTTGGTTTCTTGTGTGTACTACGCAAGATTGACACTGACAAGTTAAGTTACATTTTTCTCTACAGCACTAACTAAACCTTATTTTCGCATCGCATTTATTTTTACACCAGTTTAATCCTGTCAGCACACAGTTTTGTGGGCAAAAAAGCAAAATTGCGCGTAGATATCGTCAAATAATTGCAACGAACGCGAACAGCACGCGCAACGCAAGGGAAACTAACCGCCGTGCGCGAGTGGCTGGCTACGGTAAAGGAGGTGTGACGTGTAAACCAAAATACAACAGCGAAAAATAAAAACTTCCACACACAGGGGGTCGCAAACCTTATATACCAAGCATCGAAGCGCAAAAAAATAGTGCGTATTTCAAACATAACACGGCATATTAAATGGGATTGAATTAGGCAACTTGGGGCATGTTGCCGGCGCCATCATTTACGTCTTCGACCTTCGACGAGTTAACGGCTATTGGTTATAAAGATGTGCAGATGCGATACCGATAAAAAAATCCTCATCAAGGCAAAGCACTTGAAAGTGCCCCGCGAGTAACACTATTTATGAACGCAAGCGTAGCTGAGTCTGAGCTCGTGTGATTCAATAAGGTGTCGCCAGCGGGGTTGTCTCCACCCTGAACGGCGGCGCTGGCATCGAGGCACTCTACCGCGCCGCGAGCGGCAACGTCACATTTCCCCTGGTGGCATCGGTGCGCAAGGGGGTCACGCACGCGAAGGAAAGCGCTGCCGGTATTCATAAAGCCCCTATAGACGAGAAAACGATCGCCTGAAGGCGCTGCTGCGCCTTCTGACAGCGCCCCCATTGTGGAAATTTCAAGCAGCGGGGTCGCTCAGGGTGCAGTCTCCGCTTTGTTTACATTGTTTCGTCCGCGCTTTCCTTCGCTGCTCGTGCTCACGGCGCTCCGTTTTCGACAGCGGCTTGCTTGCTGAACAGCGATGCAAAGACTGCAGTGCGATTTCAAGACGGTTGCCGACGCCAACAGTTTTTTTCGTGGCGGCAACCTCAAGAAAGGGGAGCGTCTGCTTCCACACGTGTGTGGTGTTGAAAAATTGTGGGCGGTGATGTGACAGTGAAAGCCAAGTGCGTGTCGGAGTCGGAGGTGTCCAACAAGATTGTATACGACATCGAGTTAGAGGTACACGCCGAGTTCAGTCATTTAGTCACTTTTATTTCTCTATGGTGCAGTCACAAAGCGGTCATGCATGCTTGCAGAGATGTGCAGAGACGGTGATGATTGCGATTGGTTTCGTTGGTCGCTGGGCGCGCACACACGGCTGCTCTCGATTTGGCTCCCAGGGAGTGGCATCAGCACTGTCGGAACAGAAAGAACACATGCATTTGGCACCAATAAGCCAACAAAATTAATTAACGATGTAAGTACTACATATGTGCATAATGCCTTATATCATGCTGTATAAATATTTAATGAATATCATGCCTTATTCAATGCTAGAGTCATGGCAACTCATTGCATTATTGACCAAGGTATCTTTTCACTGGTCATGAGAAATCACTCGTACAAACTGCTCCGCGAAATGAACCCAGGTCACGGTAACCAGCGATTACCTTGGGACCAGCAGCACGAGCGCAAGAATTAGCATTACATGACTCATCAAAAGGTTCTCGTCAGGCGAATGCCCTGCCGCAGCAAAAGTAAGCTCACACCGATGGCCGTCTACTACACGAAACGAAGATTCTTGGCGGGAAGAGTGAAGCAGGAAGAATGTGCAAGGTGGCAATTACTTTAAAACATGCTTGGATATTGTGAACCCAGAAAGCATGGCCAAGCAACAAACATAACGCGCGCGTCTCGGGCAGCTGCTTTGCGATCTGCCGCTTACCGACGCATGCGATGACCGCAGCTTGCATTAAATACGGATTTCCACCACACAAAACACAAGTAACGCGCGGACCTATTTGTTTCCTGTACAACTAGGAATTTAAGTTGCAGCGTTTGGAAAAAGGATATAATTATCTTGAGCCAGTCTTTGCCGATCGCGAGTGAACGAACAGTACAATCAATTAAATTCGTAGGTTTTACGTGCCAAAAGCACAATATCATTATGAGGCACACTGTAATGGAGGCTCTCAGGAATAAATTTGGCCACCGGGGTTCTTTAACGTGCACAAAAATCAAAGTACATGGCAAGAACTGTATTCTTGCATTTCGCCCCCATCGAAATGCGGCCGGCGTGGCCAGGAATCGAGCTCGAGTCGTCGAGCTTAGCGGCGCTACACGTATGCATTTACCGCTAAGCTAACACAGCGAATTTCACTGTACGATTCAACTACGCGACACGTCTAAACAAACGACCATGCGCTAAATACAGGCACATTACTATTGCGTTTTTATCGAGCGGCCGTGATATTGCACGCGAATGCGAAAGTACGTGACTTACTTGACTCGGTGCAGTGCAGTTATCCACGCTTGTCGTCTGTCCTCCTCGTACCACCTCTCCGGAATTCTGTAGAACTTCACGGGCGGCTTTCGACTTTTCGAGGCTCTTGTGGAAATCAACAACACAGCAGTATTGCGTGCCAGCTTTCCTGGTTGATGAGGTCGCGCTCGCCGTCACGAAAACAACGCACGCGGTCGCTCGCGCCGTAGAGAACACGGGCGCGCGCTGGCCCGGCGGCGACCTTCGACACTTCCATCCTTCCGCCAGGGGAGTGGGCGGCGCTGGTTCCGCGCGGGCAAAGTTTAGGTTGCCTCGTCTATATATTGACCCTTTTCGCAGCAATCCCGTGGGCGCTGCCATGTTTGATCACGTGGTGACGCGTCCATTGCTTGCCTCAACTGCCTCCGTCGCCTCCTTGTTTACAATGGAAGTGTATGACACCGGCGCGGCTTAGAAAACCTCTGTTTTCGGAGATATCGTAGACGGTGACTAGGTGGACGACACGAAGCTTTGATCACACCTTCAGAGAACATGCAAAAGCGCTTTCGGAGCTGATTAAGCTATGTCCAAATGGCGCAAGCAGCATATATGGTGCTTGTTCTAAAAGCGGGGCTAAATATGTATTCCAAGCTATTCAAGCTTTCCGATTGTGAATGCAGTCAGGATTAGTGTGTTTTGCTCTTTGTTTGTTATTCGGCAAATATTTTGACGCAGTGGCTTGTCAGTTTCTGACTAAGTGAGGTTCCTCGGTGCGGCAACTATCTGATTATTTTCTGCCTAATCCCTCGCGGGTGTGCTCAGTTCCGATAGATTTCTTCTTCCTGGGCACAAGGCTTGAAACGTAGCTGTTTTGTACATTGTAATAGCTTGTAGCAAATATATATTACAGCTAGTAAATCGCGTACTCTTGTGGACCGTCACGAAACATTCAGCTTCGACCATTCGTGCGCCATAGGTGTAGTCCGTCATTTATTGTGCGCATGCAGTGCGCATATATTCAAATGTGCGCCCATTCACTAAGTGTATTCTAGATACGTCGGCGATAGAGTGGGCGTACGTTTCCCTGCCACTTGGGACAGATGTGTATGGATAACACGCACGAAACGTACTATGACAGGAAGCGGCACTACTCCCTTTTTCATTGTTTAACGAGTGGTACTCACTCTTGCCGACGTTCTAGGGATGAAGGCCTTTCTTTGAAGGTTAGCGATACAAGGCTGGCGGATGACCAAATTTCTGTATCCTCGAGGAAAGCCGTACATCACGAAGTGCTGGTAACACGTTCGGACAGTTTCAGCAGCGGTCCGCGAACTTGGCCACACAGATTCATTCTATTCCTTAACATGCCAGTCACTATTTTTGCAGCCAACTAATGCACACGTCTTCAATCCACATGATTCAATCTAGCATGATTGGAGCACAGTGTGTTAGCGAAAACTCAGTCGCATTTCCGACAGCTGATCGCACAGAAGCAAGGTAGAAGCGGTAATGGTTTCGTATTCGTGCGCGGTCGCTGAGGAGAGGTATGGCGCGCCGCCGTGAGCGCCATCTCGTTACTCTAAAACAAACTGCTCCGCGAAAAGGGTCAATAAAAAGTAGCGACACTCTCCTCCTCCGCCTTCCCTCCTCCTCGTTTCTCCTCTCTTTCGCGCTCCTTTTTCGCCCGTTGCGCCGCCTACACCGCTTGAAACACGTGCACTTGTTCATCTTTCACCGCTGATCAGATTCGACGATCGCCGACTGTGTTCGCCGCTATCGTCGTGCTCCTCGCCAGTCGGTAGACGCTTCTCGGGCGAAAATGGCGATGGAGCGTGATCGTAAACAAATGCAGCCAGCGCCCGGGGGCTCGACGGTCCACGTGATGTCATTAGGCCAATACCGACGCGGCGTCGGCCTCGGACAGGGTGTGGGAGGAGGCGGCGGCATTCTTCAAAGCGTGACGCTATTTTTTATATATAGGGGTTTTAGGTATTCACACCTCCCCACTCAAGCCACCCTAGCCGAGTTGCTGGAGAATCGAAGGCCGTGGTGTGACGTCACAGTGCGGCCACGGCTCGAAGGGTGGCGACGGCGAAGAGGCGAGAACCTGGCGTCATGTAGCTATCGCTACAAAACCTACTGCGCGCTCTGACGTTTCCTCCGTGCTCTGACGTTTTCACCACGTGTTGGGCCACCACAGTCGGCGAGAATCGCGTTGCGGTATGCTCCCTCCTTCTTTTTCATTCCTGCATGCCAGTAACGTTGGCGAGAGCTCTCTTCACTCTTGCGGGGGCGAAAGCAAAGCAAGCGCAAGGAGGAAAGTGGAGGAGGAGGCTACAGTGCAAGCATAAGGTGAAAAGCACAGGACGAGCGGAGTGGAGACGGCTGCACATGCGCTGAGTTGCCGGCGGCCACGGCATCCGCACCGCCTGGGGCGATCTCATATGTGCTTCCGAGATGGGGGGGGGGGGGGGGGGGAGGAGAGGCAAGGGTGGCGTGAGGTGGGGAGGGCTACGCTCATGAGCGGCGTCAGCTGCTGAGCAGCTGAGGTCACTCCGCGGTCCCAGCGTGTGTGACGGGAAACGCTGCTCCTGCACAGTGGCTACGAGTGAAGGCATGTTTCACATGGCGCGATTTTCACACAGCGACACAGCGAATTCCGTCGCTCAGCGACCGCCGCGACGTCACGGGCTCTCCGCGACGATATTCTAACTTGTTGGTCGCGCCGTCGCTGATCCGCAGCGATCAGCGCGATGTGGGCGGGGCAACGTGGCGTAACAGCAAGCGCCGTCTAAATAGGCACTTTCCTGTTTTACCACGTGTTGGAAGCTCAGCGGAGTAATGTCACGCACCAGTTTCAATGAAGTTTTAACAGAGCGTACCCACCAGCGCCTATGGCTCAGGAGCTTCTTGAACTATTTTATTGCGATAGCAATGATATGCACACTTCAACCGGATTTCTGCCGTCGGCGTCGCCGTCGCCGTGAACGCACTCAATCTCCCATGCGCAAGCAAGGAAGCGGAAAGCCAGCGCCGGAGGGAGCGGGGGGGGGGGGGGGCACTTCTCTGCCAACAACCGCGCTCGTCGCTCGCCCGCACAGTCTCTCATCTCTCCCACGCGCAAGCAAGGAAGCGGGAAGCCAGCGCCGGAGGGAGCGGGGGGGGGGGGGGCGCACTTCTACTCTGCCAACAACCGCGCTCGTCGCTCGACCGCGCCGTCTCTTATCTCCACACGGCTCTGACCTTTATGCACTGTGCATTCGCCGCTCAGTTTCTGTTGAAGCGATAGACCGCACGTACCTTCGCCCGCTGCAGCGTATGGGCTTGCTGCCAGCGTTTTGACAGTCGTTGTTTGCAGTTATTCAGTGTGATCTATTCATGTTTGCTTGTGCGCGCTCACACGACGCTTGTTCATTCAGTTAGGCCACATTTTCCAACGCATGCTACACATGTAATGCTGCCCCGATCGGCAGTGCAGCGCTACAGGTGTGTCCCTTCGCACGCGCTGTCCACGGGAAGCGCTTCTCATCAACACCACCGTTTCACACGCGCCTTCTCGTGGCCATCGAGTCTCTCTTCATGTCGGTCTACTTACGCCGCAGCACACCTGCTTACTTAATCAGCTCATGTTTACTACAATTCATATTGCTACCAAAGCCGCTCACCTTACTTCGTATGACATTGCTGTGTTGCTATCGCATTCATTGCTTCGCCCTTAGGGCGAAACTGTGACATTTTTTGTTTTCTCCAGCTCACACAGTTCGTTTAAAAGGAGACGCTGCACGCTATCCAGGTCAGGGGCGGACGCCACCTTCAACACACGGCACGTACCCACTTGATCGTCACCGTCGTGAACCTCTTCATCGCTACAAATTGTGCCAAGTGCTTGCACACTCAATTGTTGCTTCTTCTGCTAAACCAAATACTCCACCAGGAGAAGAGTTGTGGCTTCGATATATTAGCGCAACAACGGGGTAATAAACGAAACCAACTCACCGACGGCGCACTAGCCGCACGCTCATACTTGCGGTGTTGTGCAGCGTTACACTCGCCGCGGCTGCAGACTAAGCGATCGTAAAGTCTGAACGCTTCTAAACAATAAAAAATGGGGTACTCATTCTATTTTCAAATATTAATAAGACAATTTTAATATTTGGCTAGTTTCCACGTTGTTTTTATTTAGCGATGCAGCTTGGATGCTTCGAGAGCAGGGGGCGACCTTCGGCGTCGATGCGACAGAAATCGCGCTGTCGCTGACGCATGTGAAGCTCTCAGCGAAAATCGTTCTTCGACTTGCGCGGCAGAACGATTTTTTTCGCCCCAATCGCGCCATGTGAAACAGCCCTAAGGCTCAAATGTGTCGCTCCCTTGAGTGTTGTAGCGGCTGGCACTGGCGGCACGATTTCCCAGCGACGAAGGGCCGCTCTTGTCGTTGGTGGAACGAAAGCGTGAGAAGAAAAGCGTAGTGCCGCGCAAGACGGGCTATGCGGCGACGATGGCTACGAAACGGCGCTAGAGTAGCGCAGCGTCGTCTGTATGGAAACAAAGCGCTGCATGAGCGTAGGCTACTGTGAATCGTGCCCACGTGTCACCGTCGCGATCTCCCGATTAGTGAGGCAGTCGCGCCACACTTCGCTCAGTTTGCAATGTGCCGCACGAGACAGATTGTCCGCGCCAGCTACGCTACTCACAGCATTATCTTCCTAATATAAACCGTGTACCTATATAATCATACAAAATATTGGCACGCGAAATGAAAACACGGATAGAGCTGCGCTCAAATTTCACATTAGGGAGTAACGTCATCGTCGGTTATTTCTTTTTAATTTTGCGGCGCACTACATGAAGGCGCTACTAACAGCAGCTTGTTTGCCACTTCATGGAGCAAGGGATAAAGTTTCAATCTATTTTGTATTCTATTTAATTGCTTAGTTAATAATGAACGCTAATTGAGCTGTAGCGCCTCTTAGGAAATGTCTGAGGAATGTTCGCGTTCCAAATGTTTACCCAGTGATACTTTTCTGTGTCATAAAAAATAACGAAGAGAGTGAGGAAAAGGTGAATGCAGGGAGGTTAGCCAGAACAGAAAGTCCCATTTGCTTCCCAGTACAAGGGGGCGGGAGAGGTAGAAAGAATGGAAATCGTATATGGACAGTACAATATCTTTAAACGGTAATCGCTTAAACGGAATTGCCAATAAAACAGAACATTCTCATGGTTGGTTCATTTTGCATTAAGGAAATCTGCTTTTGGTAATAAAACATCTGTCCCTTTCAAGAGAGTAGCTTGTGTACCCTTGAACTCAATCTGTCGGAAGATGGAACTCATGTGAAACAGAACTGATTTCCCTGGTACGTTGAGGTTCCGTTTAAGGAGAGCCCACTATATAGAGAGATACCGGGAGTGGAGACACGATCACAGCCGGTCACTATCATAGCAGACCATAGCACAGGATCACGTACAAAACAAAGCGAAGTCCGCGAAATCCGTAACGTACATATGTGGCTACGCCCTTGTGCCCCGCGATCGGAGTCGTCGTAAACAAGGTGCGAGTGAACCAACAGCGCGCTGGCGCTCAAATTGACTGGTTGCGCAGCGACGCAGTCGTCGAAAGCGGAATTAACTGCAGCGATGATTTGCGTTCCCGAAAGAGACCGAGGCAGAAATGACAATGTTTTTCGCTCGTAAGTGCTGTTCATCATTGGCCGTCCTCCTTCATTAATATACTTACGACATCACGCTTCGATAACATACACTCCGGCAAACAGTTTCAGTATAAGTGCTTTTTTAGCGATAGCAATTATGTGGACACCCCAGGCGCGTATCTGCCGTCAGCGTCGCCGTCGCCGTGCGGTTCCGCATAAAGTCCAAGGGCGATAATATCGTCACTGCGGACCATATGCTGTATGTACGAGTGAAAGCTGCGAGGGTGAGCCGGTGATCGAGGCTCAATCTCGTGCACGCAAGGGAGGAAAGCGGGAAGGAAGCGCGCTGTCTTCCGTCCCGCACAACGCTCCAGGCGGAGGGTAGGGAGGGGGGGTATGTTTTACTCCGCGCGCAACGAGAGGGCGAGGACTGCGTCGGGGAAACAGTCCGCCGTGCGCTGTGTTTTCGGGCTTAGTTCGCGTTGATACGAGACGCAGCACGAAGG
Source organism: Dermacentor silvarum (assembly GCF_013339745.2). Lineage (NCBI taxonomy): Eukaryota > Metazoa > Arthropoda > Arachnida > Ixodida > Ixodidae > Dermacentor > Dermacentor silvarum. The sequence goes on from NC_051154.1 coordinate 259,360,752, forward strand.
TCAATTCACTCGCTGCCGTTGCCGCGCTTCATTACTCCAGCGTTTTGACAGCGAGTTTCCGCGGTCATCGAGTGAGATGTGTTCATGTTCGCTTGTGCGCGTACGATACCATGCTTGTTTATTTAGTTAGTATGCCTATGTTTACAACTTTATACTACTGTCTTTACTTCGTATAGCTGTCCACTAATTGGCTATCGTAATCGATGCTTCGCCTTTCATGCGCAACTGCTAGGTTTTGTGAATACTGGCCAAGATGTGGCGGTTTGTGATAGGGATAAGAAAACAGACGAATACGAGATGCTTCCTTTCAGCTTTCTCAGGAGAAACGTGCTAGGTTTAAAGTGTTCTTAGTTCATAAGGCGACACGTTTGAGAACATTGCGATTGTGGCGTGGAAGCGGGCAAGCACCTGAGTTCTTATCATTGATTGAATTCTAGGGTTTTACGTGCCAAAACCACGATCTGATTATGAGACATGCCGTAGTGGGGAACTCCGTAATAATTTTGACCACCAGGGCATCTTTAACGTGCCTCCAATTCACAGTACACGGGCATTTTTGCATTTCGCCCCCAACGAAACGCTGCCGCCGCCGCCGACATTTATCCCACGATCTCGTGCTTAGCAGCGCAACACAATCGCCGCTAAGCCACCGCGGCGGATAGTTCTTATCATATTTCGCGGTTTTCTTAACGACACTGAAAAATTCATTGCGCAATATGTAAAAGGCTAGCCATTGCTGATTCTGAAGTTTCGGGCAACCTTCCAAAACATATTCTTTTGAACTTTTCATGTAATTTATATTTCGAAGTTGATGATCCATCTTGACTAATTATGCAATTACACGGAATAGGAAAATTAATATCACTTGTTTCGTAGAGTGACCAATAGCATGTTAGTCACGTCCACCTATTTAGTCCGCGACCACCTGCTCAAACATTAACCGCCCTCCTCCTCGTAAGACTTTGTTGCTCCGATCCCTTCCCCTATTAAGAGTAGCATGTAGGCGCCTGGCTACTACACGCTGGCAGAATTCTCCACATATCAAATAAGACTTTTTTTCTCTCTCTGTCTCTCTCTGTCCTCATATCTTGCCTCAAGTTTGCGGGGCACGCTGTATATCAGACGGAGGTGAAAGTACGCCCCAAAGACGTACCTGCTTCTTTTGTGCATCCAGGAAAAGTTAAGGGCCAAGTCTCGCACAATGAAAGCTACTCACTTTTCTGTTTTCTGCGTGGTTCATTCTGTCAGTAAGCAGTGCGTTAGGTGACCGATAAACCTAAGCAACACAATAGAAATTACTATATTCAAGGCACATGATTACTTTAAAAGCACGCGTGTATTACTGACCCGAATATAATACGAAGAAATATTTGGGGAGGTCGAAAATCAGAAAAAGGTAGCTTTAATTGGCGTATAACACGATTGAGGTTAAAGTAGAAGTGAGCTACAATGCGAACGAAAAAAATGTCGCAGTTTTGCCCGAAAGGCGAAGCATCAATTGAGATAGCAAATTAGTAGAGAGCTATTCGGAGTAGAGATATCAGTTTTATCGGCTGCATAAACTTGGACACATTCGCTTACTAAGTGAATTAACAAGCGTGGTGTCAGCGCGCACAAGCAAACATGAATAGGTCACACTGAATGACCGCAGACAACGACTGTCAAAACGCTGGCAGCAAGCGCAGCCGCCGCAGTGGGCGAAGGTTCGTGCGGTCTATCGCTTCAACGGAAACTGAGCGGCGAATGCACAGCGCATACAAAGGTCAGACCCGTGTGGAGATAAGAGACGGTGCAGGCGACCACCACAGCCGGACAAAGTACAAACGCCGCAGTTGTTGGCAGAGTAGAAGCTGCCTCCCCCCTCCCTCCCGCGCTGCCTTCCCGCTTTCTTGCTTTCGCGTGGGAGATTGAGTGGCCAGTTCCCCTTGCGCCCGGTTGCAAGATACGCATTTCCTGTGGCAGCACAGCGTCGCCCCGCCTCTCTCCCTCCCATACCCCCACGGCCTTTCGAGCGACGGTCGCGTTTGTTTTGCGCCGTGCGTTCGCTCTCCGTGATAGCGCGCGGGGGAATACGGCGCGCGGCGACGATTTTATCGCCCTTGGACTTTATACGGAACCTCACGGCGAGGGCGATGCCGACGGCAGAAATCCGGTTGAAGTGTCCATATAATTGCTATCCCAATAAAACGTATCACAAGCGAAGTAACGAAACCTGTACTCAGATCACTCGGCGAAAGCATTTTCTTTGATGGCGATCGACACTTTAGTCGACCTCATTGCTGGCACTGTCGGGAGATGTCGGGAGATTATCAGAGATGTCAGAGCCACTGACACTTGTTTTTCGTGCCATCGATCTTTTTAAATTGTGCACTTCTCGAAAGCACGAACGAGGACATCCCCCAAGCGTCCGAAATCATTTTGAAGAGTGTGGAAGAGCACTGACACCGTCCGATGGGAGTCGCTGTAGGCTGTCTTAACCTGGTCCACTTCTTGTATCAGTGCTGGAAACTGTGCTTGAAAATTTTTATTTATGCAAGCGCGAAGCGGTTTCAAGTGAGACGTTATGCTTCGGGGGTGATGGCGAGTTGGGTGCCAGGTTCACAAAGCTGTGGCGTGACGCCGTAGTTCAGGGGACCGCAAAAAGCATCGAACACAAGCATAGCGGAAAACCGCAATAGTCCTCTGGTTGGTCGACACCACAGAGTCTTTATCCCGTGTTGGAACAAGAGCCTCGTCTATGGCTTTTTGTCTTGGCTTCGAATTTATCTGCGGCGGTTAGCGTTGAGGTATAGTCTAGCGAGAACACGAAACTCGTTTACACGAAACTACCGCCCAGCGGCACAGTTGTCGATGCTTTTGGCAGTTAGGATAACTTTTCTTTCAACAGCCGCTGAATATTGTTTCTGTGGTCTCGACAATGGGCTGATTATGAAACCACGGGCGTCGCACAGACATCGTGGAAAAATGGCGCGATAGCGATAGCGCTTGCTGTCGTAATGCGACCTAATGATGATAGTGGCTATAAGAAACCCGTAAACCTGTAAGGTGTAAATTTGAGTCACAAATTATTTAGTTCCACATATACTACGAGGCGTATACTACATATACATATATACTACATACTATATACTACTACATATACTACATACTACTACACTATACTACTACATATACTACATACTATATACTACTACATATATAGACATATACTACATATACCACATTTTACCATGTAAAGACATGGTAAAATGTGGACAAAAAGTGTTATACGTAAATCATTCCGTTTTTACGGCACGCTCAAGATTTGAAGGTGATCATGTCCCCCTACCATTGATTTTTGTAAATGTACATCAATGAAATCGCCGTTTGCCTTAGGACTTAGAATAAACATTTTAATTATATAGTCTTTTGGCCTGTTCTAAATGAGCAAAGCATGTCGTGTTTCACGCCTGCAATTTCACTGGCGGTCACTCGAGCTATAGCATTCGTTCCCAAGGCCCGCCGACTGAAAATGGGCGGACATATATACTAGGCGTTCATTTAACAGCGGCCGTTAGTCCGTCGGACGCGGACAAAAATGTGGGCCGATCCTGGCGGTAGTGCAGATAGGGTTCAAGCACAAGGGCACATACCCCTGTGAACTAGCGAAGCTGAGCCTGGCTAAGTCCAGATAAGCATGGTTGGGACTACTTAAGCTTAGTCAGTCATCAATAACCAATCGATAGCCCATCAATAGCTAATCTGGAAATTTCCGGAAAATGCTGGGGATGACTTGGTAGTGCTTAGCCTAGCTCAAGTACGTGGCCAATTCCTTGCGATAGCCAATTGATAGCCAATCAATAGCTAATTAATAATCGATCACTAATCAATAAATTTCGGAAAATTCTAGGGATGACTTGGTAGTGCTTAGCCTAGCCCAAACTCCAGGACTAGCTAGGTGCCTATCAGCTCCGCTGTCTCTTTAGCACGGCGCCCCCAGTGCAAGCTACGCTAACTTTCTTAAGTTTTACAGAATTTTTAGAAATCGCCTGTAGCAGGTAGCATAATTCTTTCATTGAGCTGGGTTATTCGATGAGGCAGACATTAGTAGGACGAGAAATCGAAGGACATATTCAACTAATTACCAAAAATTCACTAATTCACTTAGTTAATTACTTTACGACACAAAATGGTACAACATTCCCGCTTTCGTCACCACCAATACCGACACCGACAGCTTCAAGACTATCATTCATACAGCCGTTTGTTAACATGTTTCTTTACTTGCTGTAACTGTATGTTTATAAGCATCGAGTGACACTCGATCTTGTTTCTTGCGCAGCACTTCCGGTTCACCTCCTGAGACGACCGGGGATGAAATTCAAAATAAATCGAAAAAATAGAAAAAAAATAGTACAGTACAAAATCCACTGGTTTCATTATAGATATATCAAAGCATAAGTTTAGTTAAAAGTTGAGTTACTGAAGTGTCTGGAATAATTAGCAAGTAATTAAAGATCACTAATTACCGCACACCAAAGCACATAATCGTAGACATCAGAGACCCGCCACGTGAGCACGACTTTGGCGAAATTCTTGAAAACCCGGAAGTGGCAAGCAGAATTAATGACCTCACTATAATGAAGTCACACACGAGAAGGGGGCATAAAATTTAACTGGCTAATTAATGGAAAAGTTGTCGCAGTTTCACCTGAAAGGCGAAGCATCAATTGCGATAGCAAATTTGTAGAGAGCTATACGGAGTAATGATATTAGCTTTATCAGCTGTATAAATTTGGACATGCAGCAGCACCGGCAACGCGCAGAACTGTTGTCGACGCCGTCGGTGTTTTTCCCGCGTTCGCTCAAAATGCCTGCGGCGTTGGTGACTGTTGCCGGAGCCTCTGATATAAATAGGCATTTGGTGCCGCAGCTAAACGTCGTCTCCCTCCCTCCCCCTCCCCCCCTCCCCCACGGCCTCTCGCGCGTCGAAAGAAGGCGCGTTTGCTCTACATATATGATGATTGTAAAGGAGGAAAGAGACGCCTACTTCTGCAGCCCTTAAGGAAGCACGGCGCAGAACGCGCGTTTGTTCTCCGCCGTGCGTTCACTCGCCGTGAAAGAGCGCGTCCCTCGCGCCCTTTCACTCGCACATACAGCGTTCGGCGGCGCGCGGCGACGATTTCATCTCGATTGACGTCATACGGAACCTCACGGCGACGGCGACGGCGACGGCAACGGCGACGGCGACGCCGACGGCAGAAATCTGCTTTTGAGTGTCCATATAATTGCTATCAGGACAACACTTGATTTCAGTCAACCAAGAGAACAGGCTGGCTTCAGGAAGGGATATTCTACGATGGACCATATCCATGCCATCAATCAGGTAATCGAGAAATCTGCGGAGTACAATCAACCTCTCTATATGACTTTCATAGATTATGAAATGGCATTCGATTCGGTAGAGATATCAGCAGTCATAGAGGCATTGCGTAATCAAGGAGTGGAGGAGGCATACGTGAATATCTTGGCAAATATCTACAAGGATTCCACAGCTACCTTGGTTCTCCACAAGAAAAGTAGAAAGATACCTATCAAGAAAGGGGTCAGGCAAGGAGACACAATCTCTCCAATGCTATTCACTGCATGCTTAGAAGAAGTATTCAAGCTCTTAGAATGGGAAGGATTAGGAGTGAGGATCGATGGCGAATATCTCAGCAACCTTCGGTTTGCAGATGACATTGTCCTATTGAGCAACAAGGGAGAGGAATTACAACAAATGATTGAGGACCTTCATCGAGAAAGTGCAAGAATTGGGTTGAAGATGAATATGCAGAAGACAAAGATAATGTTCAATAGCCTGGCAAAGGAACAAGAATTCAGGATCGCCAGTCAGCCTCTAGAATCTGTAAAGGAATATGTTTATCTAGGTCAATTACTAACAGGGGACCCTGATCATGAGAAAGAAATTTACAGAAGAATAAAATTAGGTTGGAGTGCATACGGGAGGCATTGCCAAATCCTGACTGGGAGCTTACCACTGTCGTTGAAAAGAAAAGTGTACAATCATTGTATTCTACCAGTGCTAACATACGGGGCAGAAACTTGGAGGTTAACAAAGAAGCTCGAGAACAAGTTAAGGACCGCACAAAGAGCAATGGAACGAAAAATCTTAGGAGTAACGTTAAGAGACAGGAAGAGAGCGGTGTGGATCAGAGAACAAACGGGGGTAGACGATATTCTAGTTGACATTAAGCGGAAGAAATGGAGCTGGGCAGGCCATGTAATGCGTAGGATGGATAATCGGTGGACCATTAGGGTTACAGAATGGATACCAAGAGAAGGGAAGCGCACAGTTGCCTGGCATAGACTGAACATCAGCCTAGCAGAGCGGATGTGACGTCACTCCCTCCTCTCTCGCTTCTCCGGTGCGCTACTGCTCGCTCGCTTGCTCGCAACAGTGGCGCGCGCGCGCGCTGGTTACATGCTCTGACGTCAGCACCGGTGAGGGCGCCTAAGGTGCGCTTCGTGCGCCGTTCACTAGGGGGCTATTCCCCGCCAGGTGGCGCGCGCTGCGCTTCCTCCTCGGGGATGAAGTCAGTCAGGGAAGTGCATGGTTGACGCAATGGCAAAAGCTCAGAAGGTGGTATGGCACAACATGGAGCACGAAAAGCTGGTCGTTATTCATGCTGGTTTCAACGATGTGCTGAAGGGAAGGAGTCAGAACCTAAAGAAACAGTTAGAGGTCGGGTTGCATAAACTCAGAGAAGCCTCTGCGAATGTGCATGTGACCATATGCACAATCCCAGAGGTCCAGGGCCAGGCTAGCGGAATGGAACGGAGTGTGGTTGAGGCTAACCGGGTTATTAGGGGTCTGAGACGACCACTTGGGTACGGCGTAATGAACGTGAACCGGGACGTGTACGAATCTGGCTCCCCCCTTTTGCACAGGATGGCATTCACTACAGTGGTGCCACGGGCAGGAGGGTAGGTAGTAGGATAGGGCGCCAAGCTACGGCTTTTTTGGGGGACCCAGAGCACTGAGGCCACCAGTGTAGACAAAGACGGACCCGGAGAGGCCCCAAGATTCAAGAAACGTAGAGTCTGTAGGAGAAGAAATAGACGTAAGCACCAGTGGCAAGGTTATTCGGACATAGGGTATATTAACATGCAAGGTGGCAGGAATAGGCTGAAGTGGGAGGAGATAGACGAGCAACTAAGGCAGGAAAAGCTGGTGGTATACGGGTTTGTGGAGACACATCTTAGGGACATAGAGCAACCACCGTGTAATCCTGACTATGCATGGGAATGTTCCAATAGAACAGAGGGCAAAAGAAAAGGGGGTGGAATTGGGGCATTCATTCATTAAAGTATGAATTGGCAAATGGTCAAACCGGAATGCAAGGAGCATTTATGGCTAAAAGGGAAAGTGGTAGGAGAGCAGACACTCCTTGGGTTTGTATACCTGCGGACAGGAGCAAATACCAAAGATGAAAACAAAAAATGCTGGAATGGATATAAAGTGGCATTAATAAGCTAGGAGGAGGGTGCGAGTTTATTATACCAAGAGACATGAACGCACACATAAAAGACATGGACGGGTACACAGACTCAACAGGCAACATGATGCTGGATATGTGTGAAAGGCATGACTTAGTTGTATGCAACAGTACTGAGAAGTGCGAAGGGCACATAACGTGGGAGGTAGGGAGCCTGCAGTCGACGTTAGATTATGCACTAATTTCACATAGGATGCATGATAGGCTAAAGGTAATGAACGTAGATGAATATAGCTCCAGAAGTCTAGGTAGTGATCACAAACGTATTTAGGTGAGTTTTGGAAGAGAAATGAAAGTAGGTAGGAGGCAAGATGAACAATCAGGTGTGATATTTTACTCGGAAAAGCAGCTGGAAATAGCAACCCAACAAATTGAGGAAGTAATTTCAGAGGATACTAAAACAGAATGGACATATGCAAATTTAACAGGGATATTTGAGCTAGAGCTTGCTAAGGTACGAGTCACGCCCAAAAGGAACAGAAGATGTAAACCCAAAAGCTGGTGGGATGACGAGGTTAAGAAGGCCATAGAGAAACGTCAGGAAGCATCCAGGGAACACGGATATTCAAAGCACAAGAGTGAACCAGAGGCTGATGTAGACAGAAAATGGGATAAATTCTTAAACTGTCGAAGGGAAGAGTCCCATTTGATCAATGAGACGATTAGAAGAAAGGGGACCCAATGGTTGTCAGAAGTAAACAAAAAGGATAGAAAAGCAGTGAAGAAATTTTGGAAACATCTCAACTCCTTGAGTAATAACAATAAGACTAGCCTAGAGCAGAGGTTTATAGTTCCAGCTCAAGGTGCTCGGCTAGAAGGAGATGAGGCAATGGAACATATAAGAACAATGATGACAGAGCACATGCTACGAAACGTAGCATGTGCTCAATCTGGTGACGATAGACTGGTTAGTTCAGTGGCTCCACTTCAACAAATCGAGTGGGAAAGGGCAGAGAAGAGGGTTCCTAGTAGCACGTCGACAGGTCCTGATGGCGTCCCAATTATGTTAATAAAGACATTAGGCCCAAAATCTAAGGAAACATTAAGAGAGGCAGTGAGCAAAACGATAATGGAAGGTAAAGCCCCCGACTGGTGGAGACTGAGCAGGATGAGCATGATATACAAGGGAAAGGGGGACAAAGCCGACATAAACAACTACCGTCGCATAACAGTGACGTCAGTGGTTTACAGGGTGGTGATTCAGATTATAAAGTACAGAATTCAGGCATGGGTGGAGGGCGAGGAGGTGCTGGGGGAACTACAAAATGGGTTCCGGAAACAAAGAAGGTTAGAAGCTAATCTGTTCTCATTGACGCAGTGTATTGAAATAGCAGAAAAGGAATACAGGCCCCTATGGCTCGCATTTCTGGATATCAAGGGAGCCTATGACAGTGTAATCCAAAGGGATTTGTGGGACATACTGGACGCTCTAGATGTAGAAGATGGAGTAAGTAATCTTTTAATATATATCTATAAAAGTAACACGGTGCTTATAAAGTGGGAAGGCAAGGTATCTGAGGCTATAGAGATACAGCAGGGGCTTAGGCAGGGGTGCACTCTGTCACCTTTGTTTTTCATGCTGTATTTACAAGGATTAGATAAAAATTGGAGAGGAGCGGACTTGGCTTGAACCTTTCCTTTCCTTTTTCAAGCAAGGAGAATGGATTAAACAGTCATTACCAGGACTGGTGCACGTGGATGACATTGTACTTATGGCTGACAGCAAGGAAGACTTGCAGGGATTAATGGACATCTGTGGTAAAGAGGTAGATAGCTTAGGTTTGAAGTTTAGTCAAGAAAAATCGGCAGTCATGATTTTTAATGATAATCAGGGCAGTGAGCATAGGATACAGGAGATAACGCTGGAGGTAGTGGATAAGTACAAATATCTTGGAGTGTGGATAAACAATGGGGCTGAGTACCTAACGGAACATGAAAAATATGTAACGAATAAAGGTAGCAAGAATGCAGATATGATGAAAAATAGGCCACTGTGGAATTACAATAGGTACGAAGTGGTGAGAGGGATTTGGAAAGGGGTGATGGTCCTTAGTTTGACTTTCGGTAATGCGGCTCTGTGCATGAGATCAGAGGTTCGAGCAAGATTGGAAGTTAAGCAGCGAGGGGTAGGTAGGCTTGCTTTGGGAGCACACGGAAATACACAAAATCAGGGGGTACAGGGTGGCATGGGATGGACGTCATTAGAGGGCAGGGAAGCTAGCAGCAAGATAGAATTTGAGGAGCGATTGAGAGAAATGGCAGAAAAGCGGTGGGGAAGGAGAGTTTTCAGTTATTTGTACATGAGGAATGTTGACACAAAATGGAGGAAGCTGGCCAGAAAATTGTAAATTAAATATTTGGACTGCAGGATGGGTGCAAACCAGGAAACAGCGGTTAAGAAAAAGGTTAAAGAAACAGAGAGGGGTCTATGGAAAACAGGGATGCAGACGAAATCAGCACTGGGAACATACAGAACTTTCAAGCATGAAATTGCCAAAGAAAATATCTATGATAATTCTAGGGGAAGCTCTTTGCTGTTTGAAGCCAGGACGAGAATATTGCGGACTAAGATGTACCGAGTCAAGTACCAAGGTACTTGACTCGGTACAAGACACGCTGTGGAGTGCGTGTGGAGAGGAATAGGATACGGCTGAACACCTCATACTTTTCTGTAAAGGGCTTAACCCTACAGTGCAAAGCAACGGGGCTGATTTTTTTCAAAGCATTGTGGTTTAGGGACAGTGGAGGCAAAATAGACTTTAAGCGAGTAGAAACAACCAAACAGAGGTTATCTGATTTGTGGCTAAAATCAAGGCAGGGGTGAAATTTCACCCGCCACAAAGTACAAAACATGTTAATAGTCAAGGATAGGCGGCGTGTGCCACCGCCCGATTTAAAGGGTTCAGCCTCATCCATCAATCCATCCTCGCCCTCCTTTGCTCCTCGCCCGCATATCGTGCCAGAGGAAAGACGTTCGCTCGCTTGCTCCTCTGAGTTCGGTGAGTGCGTTGCGTTCGCCATGGAGGTGGTCGACTGGGAAGACCACGGGCCAAGCACCGTCTACCCACAGGAAGATGAAGACCTACAGAGGATGGTTCTCTGTGTCTTTGTCGTTCTTTCAAAACATACACACATAAACTTAACCTAAAGGACACCAATGCCGAGGTGCGAGTGCCACTAAGAGACACCTAAGTTAAAGATTATGGTCACCTACCGTTTTTGATTTACTGTCCAAACATTTCTTATTTACCACACCTTCTTCCAATGTCCTCAGTTCTTGGAAGTATGCCAAATAAAATTTTAAAAAATCCACTTGTTTATGAAACTTAAGTCAGATGAAAACTCCTGTACACTTCTTCAATCTGTGACTCGGACTCTTCTACACATATATGCGTACATCAAGCCATCCAAAACCGTTCAGCTCGGTTCATTGCTGCCAACTATTCTCAGACTATCCGTAGTACTGTAATAAAATACTCTCTTGACCTCCAAAACTTTTTCAACAGACGAGAACTAGCCCGCTGGTGGTTTTTTCTTATGAGACCTTCTTTACAACCTTGAGCTGAAGGGCATCTTCTTCTGTTCACCTACGTTTCATGTCGTGTCAACCATCAATTAAAAGTTCGAGTTTCATTCTGTGAGACCAGCATAAACCTCCATTCGTTCGTGGCGCAGACGTCATCACAATGAATCACCTCCCCGCCTCCATCGCCAACGACTCTGACCATACTTTATTAAAGGCTGCCCTTTTGAACATGCTTTGGACTTTTACTCCTCTCGGTAACGTCCTTATGACATCGAAGTTATCTTGAACAGGTTAAGAAAGCCGCAGTATCACCCCATCGACTGCGATAGCAATTTATTAGACAGCTATACGAAGTAAGGATAATAGCTTTATAGGCCGTATAAACTTGTAAACGTTCGCTTACTAAGTTAACAAGCATAGTGTCATGCGCGCAGACGAAAAGATTAACAGTTCTCACTCGATGACCGCGCGCCTCCGCTGTCAAAACGCTGGCGTGAAGGAGTGCAGCCCTAAAAGTGACCAAATTGGCATACGAGCTGCATTTTGCTTCAACGCGAGCTAAGCAGCGAGAACACAGCGCACATGAAGCTATCAGCCCCCGACGCGCCTAGATTATGTACTCATCGCAGATCGCTTTCATGATAGGGTGTGCGCGGCCGCGCTTAACCGCCGCCAGACGCTGTTGGCGCCGCCTCTCTCAGGTGGCGTCACGCGTACATAACAGCACACATAAATGATTCTAACATTTCCCCCTTTTCAAGCATTTATACAATTCTACACGGGGGCCGGCAGGTTGGATACACACAAACAAAGAACAACAAAAACAAAATCACTTTATACATCACTCGTCTACACCCAGCCTTGTGGGTTTTCGAACTGCTCCCCCGGATCTAGTAGTCGTCACAATATTAGTCTGAAAATTGTTAGCGTCTGTTTCCTTTTGAGTCAGGGGCACCCAGGATTCGTTCCTGTTGTTCCTGTTGTTGAACACAGCCCAGCAGTGTTCCACTGAACAATTTGATACAAGTGTTCAATGGAACACTGCTGGGCTGTTCCTGACTATCTGGAATATCGTAATTCCCACCGTTTATCCTATCTTTCGGGAGATGGTTGAGCATCCACTTATTTCGTCGAGACTTCGACCCCGTTATCCGTCTGAACATGGTATGAACGTGATTGCGGCGCTGCTCCGAACAAGGTACCTTAGCAAGAACGGGCACGGAATTTATGCGTACGTGAACGAATCGCGCTTTCCCATTAGCGCTTACTGCTCCGGCGAAAGTCTCTCCAGTTTCCTGATTAACAGCGGAAACATCTATGTTTCGTTCGACGGAATTAGTACCTTTCTTCAGACAGGCTTTAGCAAAGTGTCCTTTGCTGCCACAGTGGTGAAACTTGGCAGCTCTAGCCGGGAGGCAGTCCTGGGGTGGGCGCCGCCGCTGCAGAAGCGGCAACGTTCCTCCGGCTTTCGCCGTGCTGGCGGTGGTTGCACTTGCGGACGCGCCTGGCCGTGTTGACGGCGGTTCTGTTGAGCCACTGCGTCTACGTTGGAGCCGTGGTCTCGAAGTTCCGATGACTGGCCGTCGTCTCCCTGTAGAGTACACTGCTGCTGTTGGACGCTCTCCTTTAGGCAAGCCTTTGCCAGCGCAGTAGCAAGTGTCAGCTGCGAGTCCATTTGTAGGGCTGCCGAGAGCTTTGCGTCGGGGAGCCCGACAACAAGTCTGTCTCGGATCATCCGTTCCTTCAGGCTGTTGAAGTCACAACGGTCCGCCAAGACATGCTGCGCAGTGACGAACTGCTCTACGGACTCTCCTGGCCTTTTCGCGCGTCAGTGGAAGCAGGCGCTCTCATACACAATGTCGCGTTCTTTCACAAAGTGCCTATCGAATTTTTTCTTTACGGCTTCATAGTCTTTAGCCTCTTCCTCTGATAGCCCGAACGTATCGCAGACTTCACGAGCCTGCCATCGCATTGTGTAGAGCAGCGTGCGAACCTGGGCCTCCCCGGAGCGTTCATTCGGTCCCGTTGCAAACAGGTAATCATCGAAGTGCTCGATCCATACCGGCCACTCTGACATGCGGTCAAAGTCCAGCGGTGGCGGTTGCTGAAGCTGATACAGTTGTATTGATGGCTTCTCTGACATCGTTGCTCGTAGCTGCGTGGTTCAGAGGAAAGAGTCTTCACCAGCTTATGACACCATGTCGCGATGAGGCACCTTAATTGTCCCCAAGAACACAGTCAGCACGCCGTGACTTCGGGTGGAGGAGCCCTCTTTCATTCTCCCAACGCCACTTAATTATATTGGCTCCGTATATCACGTGGTCAACCGTGCAGTCACAGACGCTCTTCGCGCCACCTCTCACATGTGGCATCGTGCGTACATAACAGCACACATAAGTGATTCTAACACATCGCGGGCACGATTGTCATCGCACTTGGACTTTATACGGAGCATCATGTCCACACTGACGGCGACTACTACTACGGAAATAAGCCTGGAGTGTCCATATAATTGCTATTACAGTAAAAGAACATAAGGGATGCATAGCAGAGCGACAACGAAAGAAAAAAAAGTCGCACTTGCGCCTGAAAGGTGAAGCATCGGTTGCAATAGCAAATTAGTAGACAGCCATATGAAGTAAAGATAGTAGTTTTATCGGCCGTATAAGCTGGCAAACATTCTCTTACTAACTAAATTAAAAAGCGTGGTGTCACGCGCGCACCAGCAAACATGAACGGATCTCACTCGGTGACCGCGCTCGCTCACTGTCAAAACACTAGGATGTGAAAGCACGGCAGCAGCAGCGAGCGAATTGACCTTCGTGCTGGCTCTCGCTTAAGCGCGAACTGAGCGGCGAGTACAAAGCGCACACGAAGCTATGAGCACTCGGCGCACGCTGTCCACTTCGCAGATAACTTTGAAGATAGAACCCGCGAGGCCGGCAGAGTAGAGCCCCCACCCCCGGTGCCTTGCGCTCCGACGGAAGGCGGTGCGCTTCCTCCCCGCTTTCTTCCCTTTCACGCGCGAGATTCAGCCACCATCGTCGGCTTACGCTCGCATGTTGGCACTGGTAGAGAGACCATACGGCGCGCGGCGACGTCGTTATCGCCCTAGGATTTGTACGGGACATCACGGCGACGCAGGCGACGCAGGCGACGAGGGCTGAAATGTGCTTGTTGTGTGCATTCCCATCAATAATTGCTGTCGGAATAAAACTTAAGATGGAGCGAATAGGAAGGAACAGAACGGGCCCTGCTAGTTACGTTTTTGGGAACGAGTTCCAGATGATTAACGCGATGCGGTGGTTTCTTGGTGTGTGCCCTGCAAACACGCGCCTCTGTTGTATTGATTCGAGTTCGTTCTCAGAATAAGCACCCCCTCCGTTCCTTCCTACTTCCTTCTTCTTAAGTATTTGCATGTTAGTCGTGCTATTATGCATCCTCTGCTGCCTTAGACGTCGTTACTGCCATTACGGACTCGCTCAGGGTGTACAGCTGCACTATTTAGTGACATATGGAAGCCATCAGCGTTCAACGTTCCGAAATGGCTTCTCCGCACTCAATTCACCAAGAGCAATGCTGCTTAGCTTCATCCGCCTGATCAAAACAGGAGAATTTAGCATGGCGCGCCGATGGCCATTCACTAGTCGCCAAAAGCGTATCCAGGCCACGACCAAAGGCAATATAAAAGGCGATTGAGACGAGTGTTTTCAAACACAAGCACCGACGCACTTACCCTGCTGTGGGAATAGAGAAGGGCCGGTACCAAGTCTTCAACTAATAAATTGTCATCGCCTAATGACAGGTGCACGTCGCAGTACTGGCCACGCACTTTCTTTACGCCGTCCTCGTATCGTACCACGGTCTCAATGCACTCATCGTAGGCACCCAGGTCGGACACAGTAGCCTGAAGTAAGCCGGTCGGGTACTTGGCCGTAGCGTCGATTACTGCGCAATAAAAAGAAGGTAAATAAACGCACGCCGATTAGCTTGCCGCAATCTAAGCGGCCTCTTAAAAGGAACTGGAAGCACAACTTGTAGCTTCTCGCAATGATCGCAGTCCACCGAATTATTATGCTCAAACGTGGTGTAAGTGGATATTCAGTACGGTCAGCGATGCCGTCGACGAAAGACAAAGGAGTGTGAGAAATAGGGTTTATATTTTGCTTTCCAGTCCCGTCTGTAGCAGTGCAGAGTGTGGTACGCTCGAACAGCCTGTTCCGTTAGAAATGCTGGTATTAAATCATGTACAGAAATGCAACCCATAGCATAGTCATAAAGTGCAAGATATGCCACCGAGTCACCAGGTTACGTGGTTTTATCTTATCTCGCAGGACTGACACGATCAACACATTTCACCAATGAATTCCACTCAGGCACCCAAAGTGACTTCATTTATTGCTAATTTCCCGGTAGAACAAAAAAAAAAAAGGTATAATCTCTCGTATACAATGTTATGTCGTTTCGAGCCCCAAATAATGTTCGAAGAAATCTAAAGCAAACATGTAGTCCGGTTGAAAAAGCGGTCAAGGAGGCAGATCTCACAAAGACTTTGGTATCCGCCCTGTCTGAAAGTCTTCAAGAAATTGTATTTCGATAAACAAAGCAACCACACTTATCACGTTGCGCCACGTGGGGAGCATGCCCATCTCCGGCGGGGGATATGGAGGGTTCACTCATGTGCGATGGATCACGTGATGCGAAGATGTGCTGGCGTGATAGACCACGTGCAAATGCGATCTGGCCGCGCTTTCCACGTGATTTTTTTTTTACTCCGTGGCAGCATCGTCGCGGGTCATGTCAGAGGAATGTCACGCTAAGCGGGTCCCAGCGAAGAAGATTCGTGGAGCCACTTGTGGCTGGCGAACAGCGTGAACAGCGCAACGATGCACAATGGCTGCAAAGGACGCAACAAAGTGAAGTGGACCTCGAGGCTGACCTCGTCCGGCTTCGAAAAACGCGAACAGATGTTTGTGA
Organism: Dermacentor silvarum; assembly: GCF_013339745.2. Lineage (NCBI taxonomy): Eukaryota > Metazoa > Arthropoda > Arachnida > Ixodida > Ixodidae > Dermacentor > Dermacentor silvarum. The sequence goes on from NC_051154.1 coordinate 259,376,793, forward strand.
GGTGGAGTGCGCACGGATCATGCAGTATTTTTTTCCTGCGGTTTTACGCGCCAAAACAAGGATGTGATTATGAGTTACGCCATAGTGCGGGACTCCGGATTAATTTTGACCACCTTGGTTTCGTAAACGACCAACAAATGCGCGGTACACGGGTGTGTTTGCATTTCGTCCTCATCAAAATGGGGCCGCCGCGGCAGGGATTCTATCCCGCACCATCACACTTATAGCAGCACAATACCAAAGTCACTACGCCACCATGCACTAATCGCTAGTGTTCATGACATATTACTAAAAGCAATGTGCCTGCATTTGGATCACAAGCGCAAAGTCTCAAATTCCGCCAGTGGACTAGAGGGATCAGGGCGCGTATGTTCAGCATTTCTTATCGAACGCATTCGGGACTGCGTCCAACGTGTACGGTCGCTTCAGGACCAGCGAAATGTAGTATCTTACGCGTGCGTGTAATTGCTAGCGACCTTCTTTCTGAGTAAGCTGGTGGCTCCGTTCAAAGCATACGACACGATTCTCTGCTTATATTCCATACTTCACCTGAAGGACTTATTCCAGCTAAAAGTAATGTTTAGGGAATTGGCGGAATGGGCTCACACGCGCTGTTGCTATTTTTGTAATACTCGTACGTTTGCGGCCCTTCCATAGATGTGGCAGAATTTTCTTAAGTGAAATGCAATTTGAGCATAACAATTGACTGACTTAATTGCAGTCAAAACTAGTCACTATCATCACTATATGACCGAAATATTTGCTTTTTAGGTCACCCTACCCGCCGGGGTGGCTCAGTCAGCTAAGGCGTTACGCTGCTGAGCACTAAGTCGCGGGATCGAATCCCGGCCGCGGCGGCCGCATTTCGATGGAGGCGAAATGCAAAAACGCCCGTGTACTTGCGTTGTAGTGTACGTTAAAGAAGCCCAGGCGGTCAAAATTAATCCGGACCCCTCCACTACGGCGTGCCTCATAATCAGAACTGGTTTTGGCACGTAAAACCCCAGAAAGAAGAAGAAGGTTACCCTACTGTTTGCCAAGGACGTTTTGAGGCAACAACAACAACAACAACAACGTGGCAGCTTATTTTAATTCAGTGCACTCAATGTGGAAATGTCGCACATCCGGATAACGCGGGTAGGGTCCATAAAATTTTACAGGATGCAGGCCAGCAGATATGACTTACATTTCATTGTTAGCCATTACTAGTTTATAAAAGGCAGCAAATCTCCTGTGTAGTTTTTTTTTTGCCAATAGTCCTGTGCCCATCTTGAATAAGGTTGTTTCATTCGAGTGGTTGGCTGGTTTACAAAGTTGTTGAAGTATTGTGCTCTACACAACCAAAATCAGTTTAAGTGCTAACAGCTGTTAAGATACAAATCGCTTGGCTTTGCGTACATTCAGCAGAGAACAGCGATAATTACTGGGCGTCTAAGTCCAATGATAATTACCAACCTAACCTAACTGTTGCCTCTGCAACTTTTTAAGTTTCACATCCCGTGCTTGAACGCTTTCCCTCGTTGTCACAGAGTCGCTGGCACCATTGCAGACAGTTATATCACACCCTGCTTGCGTTTAATAGTTGCGCGAGCAGCAAGCGTCTGCGCGTCGCGTTGGTGATTCTTACATTTGCGCTTGCACGTATAAAGTGAATTAGTTTTCTTTCAAGCCTGCTCTAGTTAACACGCTGGTATCACGCTTGAGGGAAGGTCAAACTCAATACATCAGTGCTGTTGGTTTAAATCGAGAATCCCAGAATCCTGCCTCCTTAATGGCCTTCGTCATTTATCGGCCATGTTGGATGTACGTGCAACACCCGGTCACTTCCAATTGAAGCAAAGTATTCGATATCTCTCCGTCGCGACGTGCTTACAAGAACAAGCATGACGAAAAGTTTATGCTCGAGCACCGCCAACGGGACGCTGAGTACTGCTGATGCCACATGTTTCAGAAGCATGCTTGAGCTGACGTAACCATGGGCGGTGGCACTACCGACCCTCTGAGACCGAGTAAAATGATCACTTGTACAGAGCTACTTTCGAGGAATACTAGGGTTCTTTAAAATCATTTTGGGCCTATTGTTTAACATTACGCTACATGTACATAAAACCATATACTCCGTTCTTAACCTTTCATATCTGTTGTTATAGCATTATTTTGCCGTATAGCGTTGTCAGTTTTTCGCATTATTATAGTGGGAGTATTATCCATGTATGTGTGCTTAAAAATTCACATTGCTTGCACCTTAAGAATAAAAACGTTGTTGTTGCGTCTGTCATTACTGTAATAAGCATGAGCGAACATGCATTTTGCAATACGCAATGTGTAGGATTGAAAGCAGAGAGAAGGAAAAAGCGCGAAGAAGGAGGTAAAGTAGCGAGATTCTAGAACTCCTTGGGATAGTCGGACCCGCCAGACATAAGCAGAGTCGCGGCACCCCGCGGCGACCACGGTATCGTAGCACACCGACCGCAGCTACATGCAACAGTAGTGCGTATGCGCAGCGTTTGCTTTGTGCACGACAAGGCTTCAGTGCGTGCTCGCCCTCATAGATACAACAGTCAAACCATGCTACGTGGTGTGGACCGACCTTCTCCTTCACCAGCTTGACCGACAGATAGTAGCCACAATCAACTTGCGCATTTTTCAAGCTCTATCAATTAGTCTGCGAAGGCGTCCACCCGGAGCGGCCACGAGGAAGCGCGGGCTGGCAAGCGTGAGAATGGTCTGACCTTAAGGTTCGCGTGGATCGAGCCTAGTTGAGTGTCCAAAACCAGTCGAAATTATTCAAACCGGACGGCTACGACACCGATAAGCATTGTGGGCAAAGTTTATTTCCTGCGCGGGCTGCCGCGGCCCAGCGTGCGCACACGATAGTCGGCTTGTTCCGGAAGTACATAACTATTATCGAAAATCGAAAGGACATTTTCGCTTACTTCAGCCTGCTTATTGAACTTCGTCAATAAATTACACAGCAACAGTAGGAAGAATCGCACTTATCCAAACACCCTTTCGATTGACGTCAGCTATTGGCCAATAGCAGCCGCGTATGGGAATCCGGTATATGACGATAAAGCGTGCAGAAGAGAGCGCGGAGCCGGCTTGCGCTCAAATGAGAGCGTTTGAGAGAAAGGTGACTTCGCGCTCAGCTTGCATGCTCCACGCGGCGCGCACGACTGCAAAACTTGGCTGAGATGTTCACAGCCACATATGCCATAGGCGGACTATATTTTTTTTCACCAAGTCCGAGGGCTGCTTCAGGGCCCCTTTAACATGCGTTGGTAACAATTGTCTACAAGACAAGATCGACGTGCATTGTGGTTAGCTCACGAGTCATAACCACGTCTCGACTTGAATTTCTTTACGAGCTCAGTTTACGTTAATTTAGTTTTAAGATGCAGACACGAATGATAGGTGCTAAAAAAGCAATAGTTTGAGAACATTATTTGCATATCCAGTTTCAGAAAATACGGCTACTTGAAAGTAGGTTTTCGCCACGATCCTCGAAGATATTTTCGAAGAAAAAACTTGAGGGACGCTTAAGCTTGGCCTTTAAGAGTGAAATGCTATAGCATTCAAAGATCCCTGACTGCTTCTTACGCTTGCCGGCAACTGCAGCATACCTAACCGTTATGTTTACAGGGAAACGCTTGCGGCGAATGCTATGCACGAAGGCATGCTTTCTGGTAGAAATGTGGCCTGTTGCGTGGGCCGATCCCGGAGACAGTGCACAAACGCGCCAAAAAATTACTTCATTTTCAGGTTTCTGTTATTGTTTCACACTTCTAACATTTCAATCTGCGAAGATTTAACATAAAACGCAGGCGCTGTCGGTGTTTTGTTTCATGACAATTGTTTGTGGGTTGTCATTCTCAAAATTCTGAGGAATAACTTTGTGAAGAATGTAAGACAAGGTATGAGCAACTTTAGTGATAATACGGTGCAATATAACCAGCATTTACCGCATGGTATATAGCAAGGCCTGGCATATACATATACCTAAATATATACGAAATTTTAGCTCACGGACACCGACGCCGATGCCGTATTTTCTGCGATAGGGGGCCCTTAATTCTATCGCGTTAATATTTTGTTTGTATTGCTTCATCTTGAAAGCGTCTTGTGCCTGAATAATATCTGCAAGCATGCGATTAATGCTATACAAAAAAAGATGTAGGAAAAGGAAACATTTATGTTCCAACATTATGGCCTATTGGAGTGAAATGAGCCTGAACGTATATGGAATAAGTTCATGGTACACCGCACTGTTTTTCTTTTATAAATATGGAGACGTTCACTGCCATATGAAATATATTCACGTCCTGTACCATGCAGATATTAAAGCCAAGTCCATTGGGCCAAGTCAAAACAAATGTTATCAACCCACTGCAATGCCGTCATTTCATCAGTGATTTATTTTTAGAAATATTTTAGACGGTTAGGTGCGTATTCTTTTATACTTAAGCAACTGCCAAGTTGGGCCCTGAATGACAACTTGTGTTAATCGAACCTCCATGCATAGGCTGGAGCTTCTTTAATAAATTATATTGATAATGATGCTGCCTAAGCAGCTTCATATACTCACTTACGATATTGTTGTCTCACCAAAAATGACGTGTTTGTAATATCACAGCACGAATTATTCATTAAGCTAGGCTTAATGTCTGTCATCACAGTCCTTATGAGAAGAATGGATTTTTTTCTTGTACATATTACGTCGGGCCTTTTCTGCGCCAATACTCATAAGTTCATAACCGTGCTCTTTTCGGAGAACTAGGTGCGCATTCACAAACAAGCTCGCACACTCAAAACTTTCTCAAACACCGGCGTCTGCTACAGGAATGGCACTAATTTTAACAAATGAAGCAGACCAATGAGCATTTTCACAAACGAAGCCTGTGTGAATTCAGCACTTCGGTTTATGTAGGTTTGTTTATGTAAACGATTACTGCATAGCAAATCCGAGCATCATCAGTCTATCATGTCATGCATGGACATCAATAATACGTAGAGCTGCAGTGCACTCACATCTCATGGCCCAGGGCTCGAGCTCCTGGATGGCTCGCGTGAACTGTAGCAAGCCCAAGGTACAGTCAGTAGATATGTCAGCTTGTAGGAGTTTCCGCGTCAGTTCACTGCCTGCTGTAGACATGAACTGTTTAATAGCGGTCCGGATGGCGTCGGTAAACTTTGACCTCTTCGGGGGTGGATTTGTCGCTAGTGGCATCAACCGTGAAGTTGGAATAGACTCTGTGGTGGATACTGTGGTCATGTTGTCCTGGAGGCTTCCGGTGGTTGGCTCTGTTGTTGAGTAAGTTGCTGTCTTTTCTTCTGTCCTCATCGCTTGCGACCATTCAGAGTTCGTGAACTTTGCCAAAATCGGGGTGCTTACCATAACGGCAGTTACATCTGTTTCTTTGTCTGCTTGTTCGTAAGAGCTTTCCGTCGACTCGGCTGTCATTGTGACGTTTGAAGTGATTCCTATATCCAGAGTTGCGGGCAGGGTAGTAGACATAGGCAAGCGCGATTTATACGTCATCTCCAAATAAGTCGTTCCTTGAGATGCCGTGGATAAGCTTGAAATGGTCATTTCGACATTGTCAGGGGTGTTGAATGGCGTTGAGAAGCTAGCGGATGACGTAGAAGGTTCAGAACATACTGATACTAAGAGGAGCAACAAACCGCTAAAGGACAGTCTATGAACGGGTATTAATTCAGGTGGCATTGCTTCCTCCGTGGGCAATTTATGTGCACATGGACTGGAGCTGCACACGAATTTCCGATTCTGCTTGGTGGTAGCAAACCAGTATTTATGAAGATTCACCAACAGTTCAGTAAATCACGTGGGTCACCAGACACTGCGGTGTTTCGCGCTCATCACCCCAAAATAAGTTCAGCTGCGACGGCAACTTGTGTCTGCTGAGTCGTCTAACACGGCTTCTATACCGGCTGCCTATAGAAGCCAGTGTAAAACCTTCAGAAGCTTGATGAAACAGAACATCAATGAGGGTTTTTGCGCCGCGTATCGCATGGCACGTGAGTGAGAATTCCAGCGACTGCTGCACTGCACAGCCACATGCAAGATCTTCCCCTTTCCCTCATTTGCACATTTGCATTTCCTGTTCGCGCCACAGTTTCACAACGCGCACGTGCTTGCGGGGCCTGGAGACTTTCCTCGAAAAAAGAGAACGAAGAGGAGGATGTGGGATGCACGTGCTAACAGGAGTTGCTTTCATTGGTATGTGTTTATTGCTGGTATTTTAAAAAAAGTACCCCGAAAGTCGGAGCAAATACATCCATGTAGTAACTATGTCGTGTATTCTGCTTTGTAAATATACAAAGGAACCGTTGTTACACTCAATCTGCCATGGCTAACGTAAAGGTCATTTTTTTGCGCATCGTCGTTCTGCTGTTACAGGGCTCAACGACCACATCCTCATCCAGCCCTTACTGAGGCGCATAAGAAATAGCATCCATTACATTTTTTTTTCAGAGATTCATTGCCGGTTTCATACATTTCAAGTGGATTTTCACCTAAATTGGTCAAGTATTTAGCCACACAGGTTTATCGACAGCACTTGTTCTATGAAGGGAGGAAATGATAGGGTCGCAAAAACATTCATCACAAAATACGGAATGAAAACATCACACGCCATTTAACTGCTGCGAAGGTGGACTACCAGCGAAGCAGTTTACCACATGACATAGAGGTGACACAGAGTTTAGATGAACGGTATGCGCAAATTTTATTTCTCTTCATTGGCGACGGTGGTCAGCCCGAAGGAAGACACACGCAAGCACACTTTTATTTTGATAGGCGGTCTTGATCGGTGACGTACATTCGCGCGGAAGACTACCGCCACTTCGGGGAGCCGAAGAAAACTAAGACACGCGCATGGGACCACCACGCCGGGAGAGCAGAAGGAAACTAGGCACGCAAGCGCTTGAAAGAGGGCGGTGCAGTGCGAGGGCGGTGCGAGTGTACACATGGCCGACGCGAGTCGCACACCGGTAAATCTTTGAGAAACCCTTATTATCTACCTGAGAGTCTACTCATTTTGAAAATGGTGCCTATTGACAACTAATCTACTGAAAATGCATATCCAAGGGATGAGACATAAGCTTTTGTGGAGAATCAAGCGATTTTGCATGAAATTCGGGAGCTGAGTTTTTGCTCACGTAGATCTGTAGACGGACACGAAAAATGCATAGAACCCTATCCATAGACACTTTCGCTGTAAAATACAAGCGTTCTATACTTGCACGCTTCACCGCGAAGTGATGACGCACACTTTTAGCCAGGTTATTTTACCGGGAAAAAAATGGAAGTGGGGGTGGGTTCAACGTGCTTTGAATTTGTTCATGTTCAGTCCCGGTTTCAAGAACTAAAAAAAAATAACTTTCATGAACCGGCTCCCTTTACTGCATACACTTCGGAGACATGACTTGGGCAAGCATAAAATAAGACCGGGGTGTCCACAAACGAAGGAAGAACACTGCCGACTAACAACTCAAATAATTGAAAAAATGGAGGACAGTGTATAGCATATTGGCAATGGAGAAAAACAAAAACAAAAAAGAAGAAAAGGAAAATTGAATCGCGGCACCGTATACCCAGAAGAAATTCCTATGCGATTCTCGGTCACGTGGAGGGAAGGTATTCTATTCCTGTCTCCGATAAGGCCATTGACAGCTTGCTCGCTCAAATACCTCCTTTATTGTTTATAAGCAAAGCCGCTAGGATGAAAGGTATGCCATTTTTACAGCGTAAGCTGTTATGCCCTCGATCCAATAGCTGTTTCGGTTGACGATGTTGAGCGCTGCCACCGGTTTCCGTCGCAGCTATCGCCAGGAATGAGAAAAAATACCCAGTTCCCGCCGGGCTCTAAACCGGGCCCTCTGCGCGGCAGTAAGCTACTCTATCACTGTGCTACGCCAGTGCTTGCTAGCTGCTGCGGAAACATGCCCTATACAAGCGCTTTAGCACGCGAGGAGTAACGCGATGTGAAATGTGCACCACGTAGCGTTGCTACATGAACGTACAGAGGTCAACACGCTTGTCTAGAACACACTCGCGAGGGCCAAAGCAGCCACGAAAGCTTAAGCCGACCACCAGGCCGAGAGAAATCAATGAAAACTGTAAATGTAGTCACGCAAGCTCACATACAGCCGAATTTGTCCCACATGTCGTCATCAGATTCGCCAGCGCAGTCCTGCGAACGTGGTTGGCGCGTTCTAGAGATGTGTGTTGACCTTTGTACATTGCAGTTACATATTATTCCACCAGGTGGCACACCATGTAGCAGTTGCATAGTATCCTGCCACTTTTCACGCGATGTGAGATGCGCGCCGCGTGAAGTAAATACATGAAAAGTTTGCGTTCCAGTTGTGCTATATTCCACCAGGTGTCACGACATGTAGCTGTTACGGGCTCAATCCAATAGCCATTTCGGTTGGTGATGTTATCCGCCGCCGCACGTCCCTCCAGCTTACACTGTGAATGGGCTGCGTGTGCCGCGCAGTCCTGTAACTTTAAGGTGCGAAGCACTTTAGGGGCCCGGGCTGTCGGCGTCTAATGTGTTTTATGTCGTCGTGGTCACGCGCAAAAACAAGATCTCAAAACAGGGTCAAAACAAGTGTAGAATTGATCAAAACCAGTTCAAAATAAACTAAAATGATTCAGGATAATTTAAAAGACCGGTATAATCAAGCATTATGCGTATTAGTTAGCAGAAACTCTTGAAAATCGTTTTCGACAAGCCAGTCTGGTACCAGCGCTGCACAAGAGAGGGCGCCACCACCCCACAAGGGCTCGATTTCTCCTCACTTGGGCAAGAATAGCAAAGGAATAACATAAGGGAAACACCGGCACATCACTGCTTCGGACTTCCCCAGGTTTCACGTCAGTGGAGCTGCATTAGCGCTGCATTTGATCTACACAAGCCCACAATTTGAGCAGGACTGGAGCTACATTAAGCGCAGGATTTGAGCAGGGTTTCAATACACACGCGCAAGATTCTTTCTTGCTGTGGACATTGATATTTTCAAACAGGGCGCTCTAACCGCAGCTATGAGAATGCTCCGCGAAGTGGCCAAAAGTTCTACGAACCCAATCCCCACCCATTCGACCAAACGTACAAGCTTTGGGAAATCGCACAGGTGCATAGACTTCTCTTCCAAGATAATCTGCATACGTTAGCCAACGGGTCATTCGTTTGATATATCACGTTGTCGTATAATTTAATTTTTTTTTCTTGAGGCGCTGTTTCAGGAGCATACTAAAGTTAGCATAATGAAGTTATGCTTTAGTTAGCATACTACAAAGAAGAATTGAGCTCAATGTGGCAATACAGGCACTTCTCCGAACTGTTCATAAATGCGTCGGCAGCCAAAGGCCAGAGATTTGCTCCCGAGGGGTGGTTAAAATTGATCCGAAGCGTTCCACGAACGTGCAAAGCGCCAGGATGTTAAACACCATGAATCAGTTCTGCAGCAGGTAAACATCTTTATTTTAAAAAATTAATCGAAGACAACACAACTACGCAGAAATCTTTAGTACTCTCATTTTGGCGGTGTAGAGTGGACGCCCCGCTTGATGGAGAGACGCCGTTTCCTCTCTTCTACTTGAGAGGCGTGAGAATTGGCTTTCGTATACCATTGCAGTTCCTGGCAAAGCGCACACAAGCCAACAATGTTTTTTGTTGTTGTGATCCGCAAAAAGAACACAAGCGCATATGCTGCCACCGGCGGTGCGCTGATGATGGAAGACGGGACTCACTAAGCACTTACTCTGAATCCTGCAATCGCAACATGTTTCATAAGGTCCTTACCTGAAATATAAAATTGTGAGTTTCTGTTAATTACGTCTTAAACAAGTAATGGTTTCAAATTTTCAAATTTTCGAAGGCGCGAATAACTCGCCGCCAAGGAAACAACTGCTTTGGATCTACGGCAATCTTCCGTAACATTGTTTATTCCTTCGCTAAAACCTCTAAGCTGATTCACTCAAAGAATGCGGAAAGATCGTTCACCACGGGCAAAGATGTTCCGCAAGGGCCATGAGATGCTGCACAGAGGGAAGTGATGGGGAATATAAGTGATAACGGAAAAGGTAAGTATAGGTTAACCTAAACTGAGCCTGCTTGGCTATAGTGTGCACTGGGGGAAGCAGTCTAAAAGGTGAGACAGAGAAAAATAGTCCCCAGGACGTACACAGGCACACGAACGCACGCACGCACACACTCACGCACTCACTCGAAAGCATGATCCAATTGTGAGGCACGCCGTAGTGGGAGACTAGGAATAAAATTTTATCACCTGGGCTTCATTGACGTGCACGTAAATATAAGTATAGAAAACATTTTCACGTTTCGCCCCCAGATCTAAAGACACGCAGCAGGCACTTTAATGGCTTGATGGGCATCGCAGGTGCACGAGGCCATTATTTCAGAACCTGTCCATTGGTGAAGTGCGTGTCGTATAATACCCCAAAGGGGTGCGATGGGCAAGGATGTTTGCCTTCATTAGGTTCCCAGTCCTGGTGCTTCAGATCAAGATAGGAAGTCCTGATGTCCACAACAAATATAGCATGATGTGAAGTCATCGTTTTTGTTCGCTGCGAAATCACTTAAGGTTGCCAGCTAGTTTCGCCTCCCAGTGAAAACCACCGTGTTGGTTTAAATCTTCAAAAAAACAAGAATAAATAAATAAGAAGTTGACATTGACACTCGTAGGCATATAAATTATGGCTTCAAGTAACATTGATTAAAAAGGATTGGGAAGCATTTTGACGATGTGTCCTGCTCTATTGTGTACCACTGGTTACCTTAGAGCAGGTAACACACTTCATTTGGCACGAGGAAGCGGCGAAATGTGAGAGGAAGAAACTTATCAACCTTTATCATCGACTACGGCCTTTCATTTCTGAATGGCTGACAGCCCAACCTTCCTACGTGGCGTGGAATATGGCAGCTGAATTTATCTGTTTTGTTTCCCGCACTTTCTCCAGATGGATTAAATTATTTTCTGATATCGATATTTATAGGAGCGACAAGTGTCATACGTACTTTCCCACCAAAAGGATGTCCAGGTCTTGTTCACTTAACACCATTCGAATAAGTTATTGGCTGGATGACTTTTAAATATGCTTTCGGAGACGCTTGCCGAAAGGGCCTATCTTCTAGATTATAAGAATCGATCAAATGTGCAATGTGAGAGAGGATGCGAGGGCGCTAACGCGTTCGTCTAGGTTCGCACATTGCAGTTTAGGTGCGCAGAGGTGCACAGCCGAGCGGAAGGACGATGCCGGCGCCCAAAGTCAGGTCATGACCTTAAGACAGACTGGCCAATGCGAGAGACGATCTGACGTCACATCAATAGATTGGCATTTGATTGGTGGCATTTATTTTTACTTGTACAGTTTCTACATAAACATGGTGACTCTATCGGTTTATTGCGGCATTCTTGAGCGAGCTTCTCTTCGTCCTCCTCTTCTCCCTCGCGCCCTGGCCACTGGTGATGTGGATCGCTACACTCTCCCGGCCGGCTGTCGTTACCCTGACGTTGGTAATATGGCAGCGCATTTCCGACAGATGCCCCTTCAATTCTACCACTTGGTCGATTATATCAGACAGTTTTCAACCGTCCTTGTTGCTTAGCTATTTTAACAACGCAGTATGGACTAGTTAATGGAGTCTTTGAGTCCAATCCTTTTTTCACCATAGTATCATGGATCCAGTCAATCTCTGGCAACTTTGTTTTGTGGCGGCGATCCATGTGAATCTTCATAGTCGTCCGGTATTTCTGTAGTTGTAGCTGGGTCTTGGGATGTTCCTTTAAATCAATCCTGTCGACTAACCCCGGCTCTGGGTCAGCCGGCAACCAAGGAATATAGCGAATTCAGCCAAGTGCGGGCTGTGCTCAATGCCTGCGGTGTAGGGGCAACACTGCTGCCTCCAAGGCGTTCTTCCAGCCTCCCTTAAACTCTGGATATAATTTGCTAAACATTTTGAGGTCCCGGATCATGCATTCGGCGACAGAGTTAGCCTTGGGATGGTAAGGTGCTGGGTAGCGAATCACGATGTTTTTCTCTCTAGCCCCATTGCGCAGTTCCTCACTTCTGAACGCTGGTCCAATTTCCGCAACAATTACTTTGGTGTTCTTGAAGATGTCCCACTCGAGAATAGATATGACGCAGTTCGCATCTTCTCTTCAGCTTTGGTGGCAACAAAGCACGTGCACTCATCCACAGCCACCAGGAAAGCTTGAGTTCTTCTAGCACCTTCACCTTTATTCTTGAGTTCAGCAGAATCAAGGTGAATGACTTGGAATGGGATGGTTGAGTATTCTGGCAGTACCATTCAGTTTCCAAGAGGCTTGTATTTCATTTAACCATTTCACACTCGTGACACGTCTTGAAGTAATTGGCAACATCTGCTTTCATGTCCCACGTAAACCTCTTGGTGAGCTTGTGGTAGCTCTTCCAAAATCTATCATGTCCTCCCGATTCTGGACTGCTGTGATATAACTTCAAGACTGTGGGCACTTTTCTCTCAGGAACATAGAATTTCCCCTTTCGCAGCTCCATCTCTTGCGTACCTTCCCAGAGTTGCATCAAGTTGACACTTCTTTTCGAAATTTCTTGCTGCACGGGGAGTGGGGTAGTGCGTCAGCGTCCTGATGCCCGTGATCTGGTCTATGCGTTATGTCGAAGCTGAATTGTTGAATCTCGCTCACCCGGAGGGCATTCTGCCCAAGTGCGAGCTCCAAGAGATATGTTAATGCCTGGTTATCAGCGAATAGCTTCAAGTGTTTAATCTCCAGGTAGCTTCTGAAGTATCTTGGGGTCATTACTACCGCCAGTGCTTCCTTTTCCGTTGTGTAGTTTTCTTACGGTTTCGTGAATGTCCGAGAATAGTATCCGATGACCTTGAGTTCCCTGCCAGGTTGCTCGTTTTCGTCTCCTTGATAAAGAATCGCTCCAGCAGCGTAGTGAGAAGCATGTGTGTAAAGATCAAACGGCAAATAAAAGCGTGGGTGTGTCAGCACAGGATCGGATGAAATGGCTTGTACAAGTCCTAGATAGCTCTTCTCACATACTTCGGACCATGCGATTAGCATGCCTTTCTGTGTCAGTGCACTGAGACATTTAGTTTTTCTCGCATAGTCTTTAATAAACGCGTGGAAGTGACCTGCGAGCCCAAGGAACACTCTTAATGAATGTCATATGGTTTTGCCAGCTTCTTGATGCGCTGAACTCTTTATTCCTCTTGGTTCTTCCACGAAATACTCTTCCAAGGAATGCCACTTTCCTGCAGAAGAATTAACTTTTTTAATGTTGATTTTGAGTCTAGCAGGGCTGTGCGCTTCGAGGACCTTTGCCATTCGCTCTTCATGATCTTCCCTTGTTTTCGTTTATACAATTGCGTCGTTCACATACACGTTACAGAATTTCCCGATGAAGTTCTTTAGCACGTCGTTCATCGTCTTTTGAAACCATGATCCGGAGTTTTTTCATCTAAACGGCAGCTTATTGCACTCGTATATGCCGAAAGGGGTAACAAATGCTGCAAATTTCTTGCTATCCTCTCTTAGTGGTACCTGCCAATATGCCTTACATAGGTCAATGCGGTAACACGATTGACATCCTCCTGTTTTGTCAATTATTTCATCAATTATCCTCATTGGATACGGGAAGAGATCTGTTTGTTGGTTAGTCTATAATCTGTGCAGAGGCGAAATGAGCCATCTTCTCTCGGAACAATCGTAATAGGCGAGGCAAAACCCGAAGTAGGCCTGATTATTCCCGCCTCCAGCATTCCTTGAAGCTCCTACTTTAACCATACTTTTTAACAGAGGAGCGGTTGTAGTTCGAAGCTCCGCCGTCCGTCCGCCGGTGTAACGCAGATCACGTGACCAGGAGAGGATGAGCGCCGTGCCGGGGGAGGGTAGGTCACGTGACCAACAGAGGAGGAGAGGCGCACTGAGGGAGGAGGCGACCAATGAGAGGCCGTGGCGGACGCGAGGAGGAGAGCCGATGGGCTTAAGAGAAGGTGTTTCTGTGCGGCGTGCCCTTTCGGATAACGCGCGAAGCGCAGAGCTGCTGCCGACGCCATCCGCGTTTCCCCACGTTCGCGCCGCACGCGCGTGGTGTCCGTGACTGAAGCTGATGCCTCTGGCGCCGGCTCGGCTGGTTTTGAAGGGAGAACTGGACACTCGTCGTGTAGCGTTGGAAGTCGCTGCCTCTTCTCGCATCGAAGCTTTTCAGTATAACATAAATTCGTGTTGATCTGTGTTTACTTGTGTTGACGCAATTGCATCACGTGCAGCACATGGACATGTAACACTTGTAACACTCGGTGTAACACAGCTTTGCTGTTCCACCATCTTCACGGAGTGGAAGGAAGGTAAACATACTTTCATGGCTGAGGCTATAGGGCTTTCTCTTGACTATAGGGCTGTCGCGTAATAGGAAAGACACCTTAATGGCTGTTGTGGCTTCTGGATATGAGCCGATGCACAAAAGCTTTGAAAACATCAAAGGTACATCCTCTGCGGAAGATAGTTTACAATCAGTATTTTGGGCGATATGAAGTTGATGACATGTGTGTAAAGCACATGTGTGTAAAAGCATGTCATTCGGCTGGTTTTGAAGGGAGAACTGGACACTCGTTGTGTAGCGTTGGAAGTCGCCGCCTCTTCTCGCCTCGCAGCGTTTCAGTATAACATAAATTCGTGTTGCAGATCTGTGTTTACTTGTGTTGACGCAATTGCATCACGTGCAACACCGTTCCCAGATGGTGACACCATGGTCACCATCTTCTTATGGTGACCAAATCATTCCAGAGGATATTAATCTTCATGCGTTTCATATCAGGCCTTGATAAGATAAAATCAAAATTGGCTTTGGGCACCACCAATGCTTGAACCTTTAATTTTTGCCTTCAAACTCCAGATAAGCTTACATCCATCTAATATATTCTCGGCAAGAACCACCGTAGCCGCAGGCATGGATGGTCTTCCCACACACAATGTTGTCAACACTGACTAGAAGCACCAGTGTCAATTAAAACTGACAAAGTGCGGCCGTCCACTAGCATCTAGACACTCAAAATACCTGTCTTCGTGAGAAATACTGTTTCCTCAACACTGCATTGCTCTTGATCTAAGTCCTGACTCTGAACATTGGGCATCAGGCTTTAGTATCGGTTACAATCAGTGCTAGTCTCTGCTGCCCCCAATGATGTGGTTGTGTTCTTGTCACGGTAATCGCCTCTACCGACCGACCTCTCCTAATCAGGTGCACGATATTCCGGATATGTAGTATACTTCAGCGCTAGCAGCAATTCGTATAAAGTAGTAAATGACCTCACTTGTAGCTGTCTTTGATAATGTCTAGTCATACCATGTATAGCAAGAGCGATGACAGAAGAATCCGCCAATTGTCGGGTCAGCAGTACGAAGCAACCGCCACTTTCCAAAAACGTACTCTTTGATATTAGTGCCTCTCAGACAATAGCACTATTCCAGACCTCTACAGGATTCACCTGAGAAGCACTCGAGAATCTTTTCCTCCATTCCGTCCAAGAAGTAGTTGCATGCGATGTTATTTGCAAGTCAAACAACTTACTTCCGTTCCCACCGAGAAAAGGTCTCATATAATGCATGCGGTCTTCATCGGTTGTCCATTGGGTTTTGTTACTGGCATATTCGTAGTAATCCACCCCAAATAACCACGCCTGATGAAGTGCCATCAAACAAGTCTGGTTTCGCAAAAAGGTCTTCGCCCTTTCCTCTCACATTTGGCAGCTGAAATACTAAGTCCTAAGAACTGCTGCTGCTGTGTCATATGGATCATCTGCATTTCCTTGTAATGCGCTAATGCCACATTCTGTCTTAGAGTCAGTGAAATTTGCTGGCGTCCACATTTCACGTGCCGGTGGGGCTCTTCGTAACCAAGACGCCAAATCATCAAGATTCATGCTGACAGTCACACTGCGTTGAGTGATGAGGCCATCTACAGGTGCTCCAGCTACATGGGAAATCGTCTCCATAGGGCTCGGGGTGGTGGTGTCCTGCGGCAGCCCGGCTATTTCTCACCATCTGGTTGGAAGCCCACGATTTTGGGTCGCACTTCACGGTGCGTGATGTCGAACTTGACCTTCATTTGCAGGTTCCAGACATCGACTACGCTACTGTAAAGTTTCTGCATAGACATAGTGACTCTATTGGTTTATTGCGGCATGGTTTATTGTCTCCCGAACTTTGGCTCATACCCACTACAGGGGATTGGCCAAGAAGCAGGCGGTTTCATTCTTAAGCGAGCTTCTCTTCTACGTCCTTTTCTTCTCTCTAGCGCCCTGGCCACTGGCGATGTGGGTCGCTACACTATTATTATTAATGAAGTAAACATATATTACCACAAATACAAAGAAACGCGCGCTTGCAATTGTCTCCTAAAATGGACATCGCGCCCACCCGCCACCCACCCGTGGGAGGCGTGTCCATTTGGTTACAAGTGAAAGAAGAATTTAAGCCATTTCCACGCTTGTGAAATCTGATGAACCAGCGGAGCTCGTGCAAGCGTGGGTGTATAGCGTAGTGGGTGTGACGCTCGCCTTCATACCGTGAGTACCCGGATTGAAATCCCGCCTCTCTCTTTTCCTTTTTTTCTCTCTCTCTCTCTTTCTCTCTAGCTGTGTTTCTCTCTCTTTCTTTCTCTGTGTGTCTCTCCCTCTCACTCTCATTTTCTATCTCTCTCGGCCATAGGATGTTGTGTTACAATCGTCGGTACAACGCAATCATACGGTTCCCATAAATAAATGTTCTGCAAGCGTGGGTGTACAGCCTATCACCCGTAGTGGGTATGAAGAAGAAGCCTATCCCCGTACAGCCTATCCACGTAGTGGGGAGGAGGAAGAGGCCGCTTCGAACGACCGTGTTCAAAATGTGCTCTGTTGGAAACAGCGCATCGGCCCTAGGCCGAGGATGTCTTGCAACGTCTAATGTTACCGGTAATTACAAGATCGTTCTTCCTCGTTTGCCATCGGGAAACACCGTTCTCAACTCACTGTTCCTACACGTGGATCTCGATGGTCGGACATACCGCACCCCGTATTTTCGTGATGCCCTGCCCTTGGTGCTCAATACCAAGGACATTATCAGAGCAGGCCAGTATCAGATGAGCCATCTGTGGCTCGTCACCTGTGCCAAAAGCCTTTCCAAGCAGGCGCTCGTTGATAAAGGTGAGCCTCTAGTCAAAGGACTGAAGTGCCTTGTCATCTACCCAGAAAGCCGGAACATAAAGATGAAGATGCTTTGGCTTCCTCCTCACCTAGAACGGAAACGTATTCCTAAGGCATTGGAACCATATGGCATGGTGCAATCCATAACCAGAGAAATGTGGTGTTGTGAGGGCATGGAATTGGCAGATGACGAATCACGATGTAGAATTCACGCTCAATTTAAAGAAGGCGTCTCTACCAGTTCACTTCTTCCTCTTCGGACGATCTTCACACATCAATGATTAATTTTGATTCCCGGACAACCTCCCTTGTTGCTTCGATGCAACAGAGTAGGGCATATGTTTTGATTATGCACAACGAAAACACCCGTGTACTTAGATTTAGGTGCACGTTAAAGAACCCCAGGTGGTCCAAATTTCCGGATTCCCCTCTACGGCGTGCCTCATAATCAGATCGTGGTTTTGACACGTAAAACCTCATAATTTAATTTTTAGTAGGGTATATAAGATGACAGTGCAAACCACCACGCTCCGCGAAGTGCCACCGTTATGGTCATAACGGAGAGGCACGCGTTGGCACGTATGCTGACAAGCTTCGTGGTAGTAAACCAGTGGACGATGACACCATCGTTAACCACCTCATGGATGTAAGTGAGGTCGTAGATGCCTCTGGCGAAGCGCCTGTTGAAGATCACCGGGCTGAGGAAGTGGAAGTATCGCCAGCTACGGACGCAGCTACAGCAAAGGCTAGTGAAGGAGATACAATGACCAATTGTGAAAATGACCCGTATGCAACGTGGGCCGAATCACCACCATTTTGGGACCAGCTTCATCCGGCCGAGGATACTGAAATGACTGAGGCGTCCAAGAAGCGTCTAGCGCCAGCAGATGATTTGGAGTGCACTGGGAAAGAGCCCAGGGAAGACGCGGCGAAGACGAAGAAACCTCTTCATGGAGCCCCTGTGAGTGCAGATGCCGATGAAGTTCAAGAAGTTCCTGCAGCTGCGACTCCTCAAAGGGGCGGGACAGGCAAAAAAAAAGGTAGAAGCGCTACGTGTAGGTCCCGCGCCTCAGTAGTGAAATTAAGGCGGGCGCCCTTCCCTTAGCGTTTGGAACTCTGAATGTCCGCGGCTTACGTAGTAAGCGACGGCACGATCACTTGTTACACTTGTTGCATAACTGAGCGTTAGATATTATAGCAATTCAGGAAATAAAAATTGAATTTGATGACGTCACAGCGGCTGCTGTAGCTCTTTTTTCGGAGTATGAAGTATGTGTCAATCACGCGATTGGTAGCTCTGTTGCTATTTGTGAGGAAAACGCGGCAATTCAACATGTTGGGACTGTGCACTGATAGGGAAGGGCGCCTTGTATGGTGCTATATCAATATTGATAGTCATGTTTGGAGGTTTCTTTGCGTGTATGCGCTAAGTAAAACACGTGACCAGGAGGACTACTTTCATTTACCCAGCACTTATGCAATGACCGTGTATTGGTTGTCTAGGGTGACTGTGTGTAGTGCACAAGATCGGTCGTCTACAAGGAAACGCCATGATACCAATGTTAACGTTGTGAATAGCATGACATGTGACTACCAGTTTGTTGATGTAGGGGAGCATGAAAAAGTTCCATTTCGCTACACACACTTTCAAGGTACGTCTCATGCATAGCTTGATGGGATTATACAGCACTTACCCCAAAAAGCAGTGATGCTACAAAATTGCAGAAAATTGAGGGATATCGCCTTTGCAAAGTGGATATCATAATCCACTTTGCAACGTGGATTATGAAATATTTGCTAAGGTATTAGCTAGTCGCCTTGAAGACGTAATTCGATCAGTGGTGGGAGACCATCAAACATGTGGCATTAAAGGAAGATCAATCCAGACAAATATCCCCGTTCCACGGTCTGTGCTATAGTGTGTAGCAGAAAGTGCGGGTCAGGTGGCAATTGTTCAGGTTGATTTGGCAAAAGCATTTCATAAAGTTAATCACTACTTCTTGTTTCGTGTATTATAGCACATAAACATTCGGTCTCTTCTATTTAAAGGCATCACCATCTTTTATGCTAATGGCACAACAGGGCTAATGTTAATGGTTGTCTATCTGAATGTATCTACCTGAGGGCAACGGTAAGGCAAGGTTGTCGCTTGTCTCTTCTAGTATTCGCTTTGTACTTAAAACCACTTTGCTCACGAATTGTGAAGGATCATACCTTTCACGGGTTCATATTGTTATCCAATGAGGTCCGGGTACTTGCCTACGCAGATGACATAGCCTTCTTCTGCGCTGACAAGCAAAGTGTGGAGACTGTCCTTGCCATAACGCAGCAGTTTTGCTCAGCTTCTGGTTACAACAGTGAACATTGAGAAGAATTCAGGGTTTTGGTTCGGTCTATGGTGTACAATGCCAACCCACTTCGCAGGTATTCAGTGGTGGCACGACTTTAAGTACTTAGGTGTACCCCTTTCTCAATATCGCAATAGTAATCTGCACTCGTCAGCGGAAGAATCAGAAGTACAACGTGAGGTTAACAACTGGTAGGGGTGGCAGTTGTCCATATTTAGCCGAGCTGAAGCTTACAATGTATTTCTAGCAGCTCGAATTATGTATGTCCTGCAGGAATTAGACTGCTCGTGGCTTAGGTTGCAAGCTTTCCATCGTGTGTTTGCTACCTATGTATGGAGCTCACGCGTTGAGGCCATGAGGCGTGATAACTTTTTTTTTCCTCTTGAGAGTGGTGGTCTTGGCCTAGTCCACCTTTTTGTTAGGTAACTTGTCTAGCGGTTATTATTATTTCGTGATGTAAACAGTCCATTCCTAAGAGATGTTATAACATCGAATAATCAATTACCTTCCGGAAATAGTTGTGCCGTCATCTGTCAGAGATGCACAACCGGCTCCTTGAGGCTTTTTGAAAGAGCTTGTTGAAGGCTCTCACTTTCTTAAGGCTCGCTTTAGCATAGATTATATTTTCACTGCATCCCGTAAAGAAATTTCTGCTGCACTGATAGACACATTGATTTCAGTTCCCCATTATCGTGCACCTTATTTGGAATGTTATTACCTAGATGTAATTAAGCGTGTCCGTAGAATGATAATTCCTCCTGGGATCAAAACTTTTTCTTTAAGTTTCATTCGGCAACCTTTCCTGTCAAAACCTGGTAAGAAAGAAAGGGGCTGTTTCGTGCCGTACTCTACAAACTACCGTTTGTGTCCACATGCTGAAACGATTGATCACTGTTTCTTCGATTGTAGGGATGCCGTGTTGTTCTGGGACATTCTCCAAAGAACACTTAAAAAAGATTTTGACATCACATCAAGCACAATTCGTTTCTTACCTTTTAAAGACCCCTGTGACCCACCATAGACATGTTCATGCTACTTGGCCTACATAGCCTTTGGCGCAATAGAATGTGTGACAAGCACGCTGCGTTAGAAACAGCGCCGGACTGGATGCCTTTATTGGATGCTCCCACATGTTTGCCTGGCTTTTAATGTGTTTTCAGTCACTGTAAATTTCTGTAGCGCTTTATTGTTTCCTTGTGTTGCTGAAGATTCTGCTCCCATGTAACAAAGGGAAAAAAAGTGGGTGTACAGCCTAGTGGTTAGCTCGCCTTCGGTCCCTGGGCACCCGGGTTCCAATCCCACCTCCCCAAGAAAGTTTATTTTGTTTTCTTTATTTGTATGCTCTGTCTCTCTTTCTCTCTCTGCACCTCCTCTCCTCAATTCGCACTCCCTCCAATTCGCTCGAAACTGCAAACACCATCGCTCCGTAGGGATGAACTTCGACCTTAAACAGCTCCGCTGTTAAAAAAACGTAAATAAAAAAATATAAAAGTTGGAGAAAGAGGAAGGCACTGTACAACACATCACACCGTCGAACGCAGAATACGCGCATTACAGACTAGAGTGTAGTCCCATGGTTGACAAGAATTCAAGCACAGCGGTGGGAGCCCCATAACGAGTTGGAGCACGAACTTTCAGAAACAAAATATTGCTAAGCGCAGCTTGTACAAGATTAAGTTGTTCGAACTGGCACAGAGACACTCGCAGACGACTGTTGCATGTCGGACATTTCAACAGCAACTGTTCAAGAGCTTTGCTGTAGTGTATACATGCATGACACGAAGGGCTCGGCGCACTTCCTTGTCGGAGAACGCCATTTGCGATATATCGACACCCAATACGTAACTTGAGCAGTAGAGACCTACTGCGGCCAGCACAGCTATAGATTGGTGTAGGGTACGATCCCTTGGCGACAAGCTCATTTGGACGTGAGCGCTGTAGTTGGTGTCGTATAAGCAGTCTAGCGTTGTCAAATTTGCACAAATTATCATCAGTAAACATGAGGTTGTGCGCTGACGCCGTCAGAGCATCAGCGGTCTTGTTTCCTCAGATACCATTCTGTGACACTATCCATTGAAGCATAACTGTTCCTCAAAGGTAAACATTCGGCAGATATCTGCCTGGTTGCGGACAACTGAATTAAAGAGAATTCCCTCAGCTGTGATTCAATAAGTCATCTTAAGTACTTTACGTAAAAGAGGTGAGTCAACGAAAAAAAAACAGCAGTATGCCCCACAGGTCTACGGCAACTGACAGGAACCATTCGAGAAGACACATATTGCAAACTTCAATGAACTTTATCCTGACGCCTCTGTTCGCGAAAGCAGTACAACTGCTGTTTTTTATTGCGCAAAGCCTCCAGCACAGCATTCTATTCGAATAACTTACTCGGCGTCTTCGACATCTGCAGAACTAGTAAACATTAATATGGCACACAAGTAGATTATCCAAAACTAGACATTTTCAAAGGCTGGTATTTTAAGCGACTCCCGAAGAGCGCTTAAGAACGCGTTGTCTAGCGACAATGGTGGACAACCTCCAGCAATCATTTTCTAGCATATTGAGAGCCATGCTTCGTTTACGCTCACATCGTGAACAACGTTTCCAATTGAATGCCCTAGTGGGCTTCCACATCCGACGGGATAGTGATTTTACAGAAACCTATTGTGCGAGGATCATTTGCCAAGCAACATCTCCAGGCTCTCCTTGCCACAGTGACACCCTAGATCTTACCATCGAGAAGCCTCAGGCCGCTGTAATTATTGTATGAAGGGCCGTCACACAAATGCTGTTTTGAGGTTTATTGTGTATCACGCGTACAGAAATTAGCACTGTTCACTAGAGCACTGCACGGGCCGATTTTTTCAGCCCGGGCCCGGCCCGGGCCCGTTTTTACGTTGGGCAGCCCGCCCGAGCCCGATCAAAACATTTATGGCGAGACCCGGGCCCGGCCCGGGCCCGAAAATAATCTACGTTACCCGCCCGGCCCGGCCCGCCACCCCTTTACCTTAGGCCCGAGCCCGGCCCGAGCCCGACTCGAAACCGGCCCGAACCCGGCCCGAGAACGAAAAATAATGTTTTTCAGAGTTGAGACGCCCGAGAATAACTCGCTGCACGTTACATGCACACCACCAGAAAGCCCGAGCCCGGCCCGGGCCCACGTCAAAAAACCCGAGCCCGGCCCGGGCCCGGGTCAAAAAGCACACGCCGTGCCCGAGCCCGGCCCGAGCCCGTGAAAAAACAGTTCTACCCGGCCTGGCCCGGCCCACGGGCCAGGCCGGGCCCGGGCTTTCGGGTAAGCCTGAGCCCGTGCAGTGCTCTACTGTTCACTATTTTATTTAGGAATAAAGTTGTACTGTCGAATAGCAACTGGCCGAGAGTGACTATAGTGACATTTGGCGTAAGGGCCACTCATTTATCAATCGACGTGTTAATGTGCGGAAAATCACCATCATTTTCGCTTTGCTTTTTAAATGTGGATGATATTTACTTTTGGGTAAACGGCTTTGTACAGGCTACTACGGGTGCTGAATTGCGTACGAGAGGACTGCGTAGGTAAAATACGTCTGATCCCGTACGCATCCTGAATATGTCGCACCTCCAGTTCTACCACATTTACAGAGTTAGGTTTTCTGAGCCATAATAGGCCAGGAGGTGAAAAAAAAACGCAGGAAGTGGCAGGAGACTGCATGCAACATCAGTGTGTAATTCATGATAAGGGCAATTGAGACTTATGCGTTCACTTTGCAAAGGTCAGGAGGCCTTATTTCCTGCTCAATGAGGGAGAGCCATTGTTACGTAGCTGACAGTTTTTTCTTGAAGCTTTTCGGCCCTGTATCAGGTAGCCTGCAAACAGGTGCACTACTTAATTAAGACAACGGATTCAATACAAGATAAACTGCTAAGCGTTACTAGAACATGTCTAATGCATGAGGTTAAACTTATTGTGACACAAGCGTACCGACTTTTTAGCGAATGTTCTGCTGTATATCAGCTTTGCTCAACTACTGAGGGAATCCTTCAAAAGAAAATTTTGTATGTTTCGACAACGCAGCAATTCAATTTTATATTTTCGCATGGCATATCATGCACATAATGACTGTATTGTGCTCGCAATAAAAATGAAGCTAGATAGAAGTTCACGCGCTCTATGCAGCAGGCCTCAAGAAACGTGACTATCAGTGGAGCGAGCTCCATTTTCATATTGCACAAAATTTCGGGCAACTGCTATCCCTTCCTCCAGCGTTTTGCGCGCTCTCTTCAACGTGCGGTAACATAAGGCGCGTCTCATGGCAAATCACGCCACGAACTTGTGCTTTCTAAAGCGATATGTGTTGCATGCCCACTTCCAGCAATGATGGATTAAGTAAATTTATGTCTTACTCATTAGCAGCAAAAACGGAAATGCATGGTTTGGGGCCTTGAGATCTTATTCGTGAAGTTAGCGCACTCGTAATAAAACTTGAGCTTTCTCGGCTTTCTTCTTCGAAGCGATGCGTGCAGAGCTTTGCGTCCGACGTCCACCCGGATCTAGAAAGACACGTGGTTCGAATAAGACTATTGCAACCAAAATCTTGCTTCACATTTATTCAGTGAGTACGTTTCGATAAACCCTTTCTTGAAGACGACATTCTCGAAATGCAGGGCTCGCGTTAGAGACACTGAAGGAATTACGTAAATGTTAGCGGCTCGGTGTCATGATGAAGTGGCGGCACGGCGAGTCCGCAGTGCCAGAAAGCTTATCGCCTCGACTGCTCTAAAGCTAAGGGCATGGGTAAAGGTAAATTTTATTTAAGAAGATTTTTTTGGTTTGTTAAGCACGTGCGGTGATTAAGTAGAGCTCGCAGTATCATCCAAGGCAAACAAGTTTTAACAGCACTTTACGAGGAGAGAGCACTGATTTACGCAATACGGATATTAGTGGCAAACTGTAGGATACCAGTAAAACGTCTACCGATAACCATACACGGCCACGATGCTGTGCGCTTATTCTATTAAAAATCTAGTCTAAGATGTTCTCTGAATATTTATAAAGGTGTGGCTGGAAAAAGGTTGGCCAACTTGTACTGAAAAAAAAATCTATGTCTCTTCTTTTTTACAAGCGAGGAACGTAAGTTTGGTGGTCGGACATGTACTGCAATATGCTTCTCTTCACTAGGCATGATAAGAGATTGTGTGCTTCTGTGGTAATATTGGAGCGGAATTTCCCTGGTCATACAGAGTGCTCTGGTGGCCTCGGACTGAAAATACAGATATATTGCACCTGTGCCGCGCTATACGGTACACCGTACAGGAGTGCGTCTGTGCAAGACGAGTTATGCGCAATGTGTGTAGAAGAGCAAAATTTTATGGCGCATGTTAGACGTAGATCTGCGGCAGTTTGTATAAAAAATAGATATCACATGCAATTTATAATAATTCAAACTCGAAGAATTCGGAATGTCCGTCATTTCAAACCAATCTCCAAATTGTGTTTATCCGTGGCGTTGTCAATACATTTTTAAATAACTACCAAGGCTTTCCGTGCGTTCAAGTCGTTTAGGTTCAACGTTTTTTTTTATCACTGGCTTTACACAACAATAAAGTATAACAAAAGCATAGACGTCTCGCCACCTATGCGGGCGGCGTTGTTAGTACACAAATGGCAAAAAAGGGGAAAATACATCCTATATATCTATCTATCATACTGCCGTAAACATCCGGCAGGGGGCCACGGTTAGAACTGCATGCAGATTGATTGCGACGGATAAACCATGACTCCACAAATTTTCTTGGGCACCATCGGTGTTCCCGCGCTAACGTGGCTACATTATCAAAATAGAACGTATGTGCTTTTGTTAAGGAATGATCCACCCGTTCCGTCTTTGCACGTGTGGCATGCGTTGCTTTCGCGGCATCTCTGATGTGTCCCTTGAGGTGAGTGCGACGTCGCCGCCCCGTCTCACCGATGGAGCTGGCATCACAGTCCGAGCAGTCAACCATGTAGACGACACCACTTTTGTTCGTCCGGAGGTGAGCGGTTCTTCGGCATTGGGAACATGTTTACCAATGTGTACGTGGGTTTTAACACAGTAAGAACACCCAAAGGCCACAAAGCCCTGTTCACTGCGTCTGATACACCGCAGACATATAGAATGCCCACAAAGGAAGCCGGCCTTTCGGCTGTGCTCTCGCGGGATCTTTGCATGCAGCGTTGTACATCATTCACACAGCGCTGGGGGTAATTCCGTTTGTTCAAAAGAGCAGCAAAATTAGTTACTTTTTGCTCCCTCAATAGGGAGTTTTAGTATAGCGGAAAACAGCAAACGCAAGGATTTAGCGTTAGCATTAGCGTTGCGTGCTGCAAACTGCGCATGCGCAGAACGTAAACGTAGCCAGACCTCTTACGTACGTACGATATTTCCGGAATATAGCGTTCAACTCTAACGCACGCAAGCGATTCCGTACGTAGGGCAAGATGGCGGCGCCTGTTGAAGCGAGAGCCCTCCACTTCAGGTCTATCGAGTCGTCGGCCTGCACTGTTCGGCTCATTCATTCCCCACTAATGCTCGTGTTTGCTTTAGATTTGTGTGATGATGATTCGACTACGGCGTACAGGTGACAAATGGGCGTTGTTTTCGATATACGTTCTCGATTAGCGGCGCAGTAGGCTTAACAAGAGGGTTCGCTCATGTTTGCTCATGTTTGCTGTACGTACGCTACGTACGTGAAGATCTTGCGGGATCGAAGTGCGTATGCGCAAAACGTTGGAAGTCCCGGCGCGTATCACGTACGCACGCTAAATCTGCGCCTTTGCGTTACGCGCCCCACGTACGCGACCGGCTCTACGAGCTGCTCCCGCGACATCTCGAAACAGCCGAAAGCAGTTTCAAGATCGCATCCGACCATGCCGACGCTGCGTATGGTTAGTCACCGTAGTGTTATGCTGCGCGTTTGCGCTTTTCAAAGTCCACGAGAGCACAAATAATTTATTATGATCACAAAGAAAGCTGGGATGCATTTTGCAGCTTGGGACCAGGCAGAGAACTCAGCGCATGGCAGCACGGACCCGTTGTTTGCTAGGGGCGAGAATTGCGCATTGGCTCCGATTTCGCTCGTCTTGAAACGAACTTGCCTGAAATAGCGTTCATGTCTGCCAGCAGAGGGCGCAAGTAGACATGCGGAAACAACGATCTATACGTTTTCAAGGCCTCCTGCAAAAGACTGTTGCGCACGCGAAACTATTAGCGTCCCACGCATGCGGCGCGTAGCGTACGTAGAACTATCAGGTTTGAGTGCGCAAAGCTCCTGCGTACGTGAAACTAAAACTCTAATACCTGCGTTTGCGACGGTGCATCGCAATGCGACAAGAACGTACCTACCACGAAATATTTGTGTTGTGTAAGGTGGTGCGAGTCAAACCTCAGCACACACCTGTTATCGCAAGTTTTGCGATATACGGCTTCTCCACTGATCCCCATTCGCTCCGACGTACCAGCACATCTAGAAATGCTAGGCTGCTACTGTTTCGCATGTATATTGAATGGAATGATGGACGCCATTAAGCGCCCCATGCATGGTGTGCAGGTTTTTCTTTTCTACAATGACATAAGTATCATCTACACAGCAACAGTACATTTTGACAAGGAAGGGCAGTCGTTTCCACGTGTTGCATTAACAGATGAGCCACGATTACAGAAACAGGACTGCTCATAGGGACGCCTTCTATCTGGTGATATATGGTTCTGGCAAACGCGAAATATGTTTGTTTCAAACTGAACCTAAGCAGAATTATGATGTTCATAATTCTGCTGATGTTTTTCTTATACTTTATTGTTGTGTAAAGTAAGTGTTAAAAAAATTTGGCAGTTTCACCCAAAATGCGAAGCATTGATTGTGATAGCACATTAGCAGAAAACTATACGAAGTAGGGATAGTAGTTTTATCGGCCGTATAAACTTGTAAACATTCACTTACTTACTAAATTAGCAAGCAGGGTGTTACGCGTGCAAAGGAAAACATGAACGCATCTAGCTCGATTACCGTCGAAACTCGCTGTCAAAACGCTGGAGCGAGGAGGCGTGGCAATAGCAGCGAGCGAATTGACCTTTGTGCCGTCTCTCGCTTCAACGCGAACTAAACGTCGACAGCACAGCGCATACGAAGCTACCGGCACTAGTTGCACTTTGTTCACATCGCAGATTGCTTTGAAGATGAGGACCGCGCGGGCGCCCACTCATTCCATGTCGCAGATAGCTTTCACAATACAGTCCACCACCGGAGTAAAACGCCCCCCCCCCCCCCCCCACCACGACTTTCTTACAGCGAAGCTGTGAAGGGCTAGGTTCTCCAGGATCGTGTCCGCGTGCAGAAAAAAAACTATCATCAGCAGCATTGGCTCTAGCGTCGGTCGTCTTTTTGAACGCACCACCCCTTCTCCCTCCCGGCCGGCTGAGCCCCCGCTGTCTTCTCTTGCGCCAGTCGACCATCTTTTGTGCCAGGTTCCCCCCGGAGTAGAGTTGGGCCCGGCTGCGAGGCTAGCGCGGCAAGCCTGCTGGAAGCTGCGCCCGACTAGAGTTGAGCCCTGCTGGGAGATTAGCGAGGCCAGGCCGGCGGTGCTCCTCGTTTGCATTCTCCGCCTCGGCTGCTGACGTGGGCTCTTTCCCTCAGCCCTCCGCTGATAAATGAAAGGAAGGCAAGGAGGGCACGGCGCGGCGACCCAATGGCGGGTGAGAGATAGGCGGCTGCCACGTATGACTATGCGTGTGTGTGCCCGCTCTCCGACTGCGGCGCACGCAGCGCAGCCCTGCTGGCCTCAGCCGCCTGTGCCGCGGGCTCCTTCCGGGCTCCCACCTCTCTACGAAAAAAGTCGGTCAACAGAGGAATGGGGTGTGAGAGGACTTCGCGTTAGCGTTGGTTGTATACACGGAGCTTTGTGGGGGGGGGGGGGGGGAAGGTATTCGGTAAGAGTCCACCTAGTGGACTGTCTATTTCTGCTGTCGCCAAGCTCCAGATGCACGAGCGAGAAAGAGACTGGTCGGCTCCTTCACGCTCGTGCTGCTGGAACCAATTGCGACAGCCGAAGTGGACAGTCCACTAGGTGGACTCGTACAGAATACCCCTGTTAGTCGAGGGCTCTTGTCTGGGAACGTCGTACAAAAGCGCGAGGAATGCGCTAGGAATGGCGCCACCCGTGGACGCCGAACCAGTTCCCGAGTACATAGCGAAAGCGTCTGTTTAGCATTTTGTAGCCAAATGCAACATAGCAAATCCCCAATATAGCTAAATCCCAATATAGCAAATCCCACCAGAGCGCCAGCTTCGTTGGACTTCCCTCTTCACAGGGTGGAAGGGCTCTTCTTTCTAACCCCCCCCCCCC
The DNA here is from genome assembly GCF_013339745.2 of Dermacentor silvarum. Lineage (NCBI taxonomy): Eukaryota > Metazoa > Arthropoda > Arachnida > Ixodida > Ixodidae > Dermacentor > Dermacentor silvarum. Next base: position 259,405,742 of record NC_051154.1, read on the forward strand.
CTCGCCGTGCCTCGCGCGCGACAGAAGCGCGTTTCCGCCACCCTTTCTCCCTCGCGCGCGCCATATTAAGCCGCAATTGTCGGCTGACCCTCGTATGCTTTCACTCGGTCATACAGCGTACCACGGGCTCGTGGCGACGATGTTACCGCTTTTGCACTTTATACGGAACCACACTGTCACATCCACGACCACGTACACGACGACGAACACGGCAGGAATGAGCTTGTAGTGTACATAAAATTGCTAATAAATAAATAACAAAAAGTTCCAGTGATGTTTCACTTCAAGAACCCGGAGGACGCGCAACCGTACGGGCGCAATAGCGCACACGATGCTATGGGCCCTCGGTGCGCCTAGACGCCTACACTATCCGCATCGCAGATCGTATTCAAGACAGGGTTCGCCCGGCTGGGCCATACTCAGCCGCCGGGGGAGCAGAACGCCCCCTTGTAGATTTCCTAAGTAAATTAAGAAGCATGGTGTCAGCGCGCACAGGAAAACATGGACACGTCACACTCGATGACCGCGGACACTTGCTGTCACAAGACTGCCGTGAGGAATCGCGGCTGCAGCAGCGAGCGAAGCGATCTTCGTGCTGTCCATTGCTTCAACGCAAACTGAGCGGAGAGAGGAGGAGGAGGGAAAACTTTATTTTCGTCAGATGAGCGGAGAGAACACAGCGAACGCAAAGCTATGAGCCCATGGAGAATGGAAAAAGTTAGGAGAGAGCAGTACGTCGCGCAGCCAGCCTTGGCAAGCGAACGCTCCGTTAAGCCATACCCTTTGCTCAGTGGTGGCCCAACACGTGGCCCCTTCCGCCGAGATCACGGAGAATCGAGATTTGCCGAGACGTTTGGTGCCCGGTAGTTTTTAATCGATGCGTGCTGGGCCGGCAGCTGCTCAGCTGCTCGGCTGCTCTGCCTTTATCTCTGGTCACATTTTATTGCGACAGCAATTATATGGACACTCCAAGCGGATTTTTGCCATCGGCGTCATCGTCGTCGCCGTCGCCGTGAGGTTTCGTATAAAGTCCAAGGGCGATAAAATCGTCGCCGCGCGCCGCATGCTGTATGTGCGAGCGAAAGCGCGCGAGGAACGCTCGCTTTCACGGAGAGCGAACGCACGGCAGAGAGGAAACGCGACGTCTTCCGTCGTGCCGAAAGGCCGTGGGGGGATGGAAGCGGGAGGGAGGGGAGGCGACGTTTATCTTCGGCACCAAGTGCGTTTCTTGCGACCGGGTGCAAGGGAACTGGCGACTTAATCTCCCCCTCGAGAGGAGGAATGCGGGAAGGCAGCACGGGAGGGAGGGGGTGCGGCTTCTTCTCTGCCAGCAACTGCGTACTTGTACTTTGCGTGGCTCCGGGCTGTTGAAAGCGATCTCCACACGACTCTTACCTTTGTATGCGCTATGCTTTCGCCACTCTGTTTCCGTTGAAGCGCTAGACCGCACGAACCTTCGCTCGCTGCTGCTGCCGCGCTTGCTCACGCGAACGTTTTTACAGTGGTTGTCTGCGGTCATCGAGTGTGATCTATTCATCTTTGCTTGTGCGCGCTGACACCAGGCTTGTTAATTCAGTTAGTAATCGAATGTGTCTAAGTTCATGCAGCCGATAAAACTTGGAGAGCGCGTCAGCACATTTACGCTACAGGAATAATCCGGCCGAAGTAAACAGACTGTTGTGAGCGATAATAAGCGATGTGCATTCGTCACATTTTGACCGAGGCCTTGCCCGTGCGTATTTTGCCCTCTTATGCGAGCATTATTTATTTGCATTGTCGCTGGATCATTGGAAATTCGCATTCTCCACATATCGAAATGAAGAAAGATGTGTGCACAAAAAAGAGTACCTTCTATCGTACCTGGCGCACCAACATCTCCGTGTTGGTGCTCCGAGTCTTTTTCAGTTTTCTTAAAATGTGAAGCTGAGTTGCATTTGCTACGTGCGTGCTACGTGTTTGTTTAGATCTTTAAACACGGCGCCGGCCTTTAAGGTTACGATAAAAACAAGGTGCAGGTGAGCGGTGCCATCAGATCTGACACTTTTACAGCAAAGCTGCTAAGGGCTCACTCTTAGATCGTCGCGTCCGGATGTAGAAAAAAACTCTCATTGGCCGTATGCTGTATGTGCGAGTGAAAGCGCGCGAGGGCGAGGGACGCGCGCCTTCACGGGGAGCGAACGCACGGCGGAGAGCAAACGCGACCTACCAGTCGAAGGGGAGCGGTGGGCGAGGAGGGCATCGAGCGACACTAGGGTGTGCTAAAGCCCCTCCATCCACGCGCCACCGCCGCTTCTGCTAAGTAGCGCCAACCTTTCATGTGTGCCGCTGTACCCTGATTCGTCGCTCAAACCAGTTCCGCTTCCGCAGTTTCCGCTTCCGGTGTTTCCGTTTCCGGTTTTTCTACTTCCGGGATTTCCGGTTCCTGAATTTTCGCTTGTTTCACGCTCGCACCCCTACGAAGCAGTGACGTCGCTTCCGTTAAAAACGGAAGCTGGGACTACGTAAGTTCCGCTTGACGCCGGAAACTGAGGGGGTGAGCGAGGGAGGAGCGTGGAGGAGGAGGGTAGGTTGGCGGTACTTAACCTGGCCGGCGAAAACGCGTATGGAGGGGCTTTAGGGTGTGCGTGTGGGGACCCGCTCTCCCACTGCGGCGCACGCGCGCATTCCTGCCGGGCTCTTCCGCCTGCACCACCGACTCACTCTGGGCTTACGCCCCCTCTGCCCTAACAGTGTCGACAAGGGCGTTTAGCCGTTCCTTCACGTACACATCGCACTAGCGCTCTTATCAGTTGCCCTTACGACTCGCCATTGCCCGGCCGAGTGCCGTTCGTTCGGAGGAACGACGCAATGAGCGACGGGGCACTGGCGACTCAATCTCCCACGCGAAAGGAGTACAGCGAGAAGGCAGCGCGGCAGGGAGAGGTTGCGGCTTCGGCTCTGCGAGCAACTTGTAATTTGCGCGGCGCCGGGCGGTCGCGCGCACCGTATCTTGAAAGCGTTCTGCAACACGGCTCCTACCTTTGTATGCGCTGTGCTTTCGCCGCTCAGTTTCTGTTGAAGCGATAGACCGCATGAACATTCGCCCGCTGCTGCTGGCGCGCTTGCTCACGCCAGCGTTTTGACAGCGGTTGTGTGCGGTCACACAAACAACACGCAGAACTGTTGTCGGCGGCGGTGGCTTTTTGCCCGCGTTCGCACGGAACGCGCGCGGCGTTGGTGACGTGTTTATGAAGAACGTGGCAACCTTCGCCGTACACCCTATGGCGGTGTACCGTAGCGACCATAAGGCCATGGTCCCTGTGGTCACAAATTAAATGAAAACCACCGGATGATATATATTTGTCCTTCTTTAATAGTTCAATTAACTAATTACACCATCACATCTTAATAGTCATAATTGGAAATACATAATTCCCACCATAGTACAGCTTCGCTGGTCTTCCATCTCCACCCCAGTAGAAGGGCTGACAGTTGTTAAGCTGAGCTTCTGGTTTCCTTGAGACCGAACCAAGATCGATCCAAATAGGTCGCGAAGCTTGGGGTGAAAAGCGGTTCAGAACGAATTGTCACCGCCATCAGCAAGGGTGGTTCTGGGAGTAGCGATTGAAGCGTGACTATGTTTGGAGGGAACAAACCTTGGAGAAAAAAGCGTTTTTTAAGTAAAGCGAGACACAGTTAGGTTCATGCAACGAAAATAAATTTCCTCATGAATTTTACATACGCATTGCGAGAAAAGAAGAGACAACTCTATTTTAGTTTATCATTATCAATAAATACCTTGTTTTCAGCGCCCACCGTAAAATGGTGCGTTGGTGCCGCTATCACTTGCAATGCAATGCAGCTCTTGAAGTGTGCATAAAGGCGCGCTCGTAAAGATCACCTGTTACAATACGCCCCCTCCCCCCCTTTCACACGTTGTGTTGCTTTGCTTGTCGACGTTCGTCTGAATTTGGTAACGCCGGTAGTTTCATTGTTTGTTAACCTGTTCAGTCAAAAGTAGTGAGTTGTGAGCGCCAGATAATTGCCCACTTTAGTTTTCGTGCGACAGCGCTGGCCGACGGAATTGGTGTCAGCCGAAGGGACGAGCACCCTACGCCCAAATCGTCCGTTGGCCTCCAAAGAAAGTATGTTCTGTGCAGGGATGCGATTTCGACACCCGTATGACTGATCTTTTCCGGCATCGCTTTCCACGCTGAAAGTTCGAAACGCCCATCAAGTCGAATGGCGGCGCATTTGAATATACAGCTCTAATGGCCAGCCTCCGAAAACAAATTTCGCGCCTTTGAGAACAAAATGACGTCACTCCTGTTTTTAAATGATATCACGTCACATTGTTTTTTCTTCCACCTGAAGTGTTCCCTCGTCGTTCCCATGAACCGCCGATGAACCGGCATGATTTAAACGTATGGGCTTCTCATGGAAGCTTCGCTACTAGGTACATTTACCTTACCGAAATCATCTTGCGAGTAAAGGTGTAGTCTATTGCGTGCACTAACATGCTGCACTTTAGGTACTAGGTTAAGTGTTCATATGTGGCGTTCAGGAGGTCGCCTTAGTGCCAGACGCGTACTTCCCATTGAAGGTCATTATGTCTTGCAAGAAGTCTAGCCCGATTGTATAACTTCATGCAATACCAATAAGTCTTACAAAGAAGTTTGACCCCGATTGTATAATTTCATGTATTACCAAATGTGCAGCAGGATTTCGCCTTCTTGTGTAACAAGAGTGTAGCACCTAGCGAACTTTTTTTCATTTATTGAATTCAAATGATCAACAATTGCAGTATTGAGAATGCTTTCGCGATCACGAAATGAGCCAGTAGCTATGGGTGGGTCCAGATGTTTGCGATGATGCTACACAACGACATTGCGAAGGAGAGAGCAAATAATTTTTCAGTGCTTTTGACGCGACATTTTCAGTTCCCTGCTGCATGCAGTGCAATAATATTTGGCTCACTTGTATGTCTCATTAACAGGTGTCTCATTAACAGATACACAACGTTTTCTTATAACGTTCAAAAAGTGTTTCAGGGGCCCCTTTCAAAGTCATATCGGTAAATGCCTTGCTAAATGTATCGACTTAGGCATCTTTAGCCAAGTGAGGCGCGGCCGTTCTCAATACGGCTTTCCCCAGAGAAGTCAGTCTCAGCATTCCTGTCTAAATGATCATTCTTCACCGTGGCAGACGTCAGTCTCGAAAAAATTGTGACAAGTCGTCGTCCTATTGTCCTGATAGTCATCATGCCACCGTCATTTCCATAGAATCGTTATCACGGTTCCATTGTCATATTTGTGGTACATGTTGTCGTAGGTGGTGGCGTGGAGCAGAGGTAGAACACCCGACCTCAAATCTGAAGGTCGTAAGTTCGAATCCTGCTCCAGTCACTACATTTTCAGGCATGGAGTGGTGCCTGACACCGGCAAAAAATATTGCCTGAGAGCTAGTGGGGCTATACTAGTTCAGGTGCAACCAAACTAGGCAGGCCCATTAAGCTTCATCAAATTCACTCCCTCACCAGAACAGGAATTGGCCTCACTGGTGCAGTATTCGGCCACTGCCTCCCTCATGACTCCAACAATTAACCTATGGCCCTCAGTCGCCAGTGGCTGCGGAGCACCTGACCAAGGCGGCGGTCAGACCTGCGACGTGGCAGAGGGTGCTAAGAATCTCTGGGTCCGGACAGGCCGCCAATGGAAACTGAACCTGGCAACGTTCAACACGCGTACCCTCTCAAGTGAGGCTAGTTTAGCAGGACTATTATCAGACATTGCCTGGGTATTATTGACCTTAGTGAGGTGAGAAGAACTGGTGAGGCTTACACAGTGCTTACTAACCGCCACGTCCTCTACTACAGAGGTCTTCCAGATAGGAGAGAATCCGGGGTAGGATTTCTCGTTCATAACAACATAGCGGGCAACATTGATGAATTCTACAGCATTAGTGAGAGGGTAGCAGTCATCGTAAGAAAGCTGAATAGGAGGTACAAAATGAAGGTAGTACAAGCCTACGCCCCAACTTGCAGTCACGATGAAGAAATATAACAGTTTTATGAAGATGTCGAATTTGCAATGAGGAAGGTGCAAACTCAGTATACTGTAGTCATGGGCGACTTCAATGCAAAAGTGAGGGAAAAGCAGGTTGGTGAGCAAGCAATTGGCAACTACGACGTCGATTCTAGGAATGCAAGAGGAGAGATGTTGGTAGAACTCGCGGAAAGGAGTAGGCTCCGAATAATGAATACGTTCCTCAGGAAGCGCAGCAACAGGAACTGGACCTGGAAAAGCCCTAATGGAGAAACAAGGAATGAAATAGATTTCATACTCTCTGCCGATCCGAGCATAGTGCAGAATGTAGAAGTGTTAGGTAAGGTAAAGTGCAGTGACCATAGGTTAGTGAGGTCTAGGATTTCTCTCAATTTGAAGAGAGAAAGAATGAAATTAGCCAAGTGGAAACAGGTCAACCTAAGCGCAGTAAGGGTGAAAGCAGACCAATTTAGGCTGGTGCTCGCAAACAAATATGCAGCTTTAGAACAAGAAGATGAAGATAACATAGAGGTAATGAACGAAACCGTAACTAGGCTGATCTCAGAAGCAGAAATTGAAGTGGGAGGTAAGGCATCAAGGCAACCAGGAGGGAAACTCTCCCAAAAAACAAAGGACCTAATAAAGAAGCGACAAAACATGAAAGTTCCCACTCAAGAGATCAGATAAAATTCACTGAAGTGTCAAAACTGGTCAACAAGAAGAAAGTAAGGGATATTCGAAATTATAACGTGGGAAAGATTGAGGAAGCAGTAAAATATGGACGCAGCATGAAATCAGTAAGAAGAAAGCTTGGCATAGGACAAGGCAAGATGTATGCACTAAAAAATAAACATGGTAATATCATCAGCAATTTCGATGACATAGTAAATGCAGCGGAAGAATTCTAAACTGACCTGTACAGTTCCCAAAACAGCCAAGCTACTTTCATTTGAAATAGTGATGAACCGGATACAAAAGCTCCTTGTATAACTAGCGATGAAGTTAGAAGGGCCTTGAAAGACATGACCAGGGGAAAAGTGGCGGCTGGAGAAGATGGAATAACAGTAGACTTAATCAAAGATGAAGGAGATATCATGCTCGAAAAGCTTGCGGCACTTTATACGCAATGCCTTACAACTTCAAATGTAGCAGAGAGCTGGAAAAGCGCCAACATTATACTTATCCATAAGAAGGGAGACGTTAAAGAATTGAAGAATTACAGACCCGTTAGCTTGCTTTCAGTATTGTATAAAATATTCACCAAGATAATTACCAATAGAATCAGGGCAACACTTGACTTCAGCCAACCAAGAGAGCAGGCTGCCTTCATGAAGGGATATTCTACGATGGATCATATCCATGTCATCAATCAGGTAATCGAGAAATCTGCGGAGTACAATCAACCTCTCTATATGGCTTTCATAGATTATGAAAAGGAATTTGATTCAGTAGAGATACCGGCACTCATAGAAGCATTCATAGAGGCAATCAAGGAGTACAGGAAGCATACGTGAATATCTTATAGCAAATATCTACAAGGATTCTACAGCTACCTTGGTTCTCCACAAGAAAAGTAGAAAGGGGTCAGGCAAGGAGACACAATCGCTCCAATGCTATTCACTGCATGTTTAGAAGAAGTGTTCAAGCTCTTAGACTGGGAAGGCTCAGGAGTGAGGATCGACGGCGAATATCTCAGCAACCTTCGGTTTGCAGCTGACATTGTCCTATTCAGCAACAATGGAGACGAAATACAACAAACGATTGAGGACCTTACTCGAGAAAGTGTAAGAAGTGGGTTGAAGATGAATATGCAGAAAACAAAGATAATGCTCAATAGCCTGGCCAGGGAACAAGAATTCAGGATCGCCAGTCAGCCTCTAGAGTCTGTAAAGGAATACGTTTATCTAGGTCAATTACTCACAGGGGACCCTGATCATGAGAAAGAAATCTACAGAAGAATAATATTGGGTTGGAGTGCATACGGCAGGCATTGCCAAATCTTGACCGGGAGCTTACCACTGTCGTTGAAACGAAAAGTGTACAATAATTGCATTCTACCGGTACTAACATATGGGGCAGAAACTTGGAGGTTAACAAAGAAGCTCGAGAACAAGTTAAGGACCGCACAAAGAGCATTGGAACGAAAAATCTTAGGAGTAACGTTAAGAGACAGGAAGAGAGCGGTGTGGATCAGAGAACAAACGGGGATAGACGATATTCTAGTTGACATTAAGCGGAAGAAATGGACCTGGGCAGATGTATGCGTAGGATGGATAACCAGCGGACCATTAGGGCTACAGAATGGATACCAAGAGAAGGGAAGCGCAGTCGAGAACGGCAGAAAACCAGGTGGGATGATGAAGTTGGGAAATTCGCAGGCGCAAGTTGTAATACGCTAGCGCAAGACAGTGGTAATTGGAGATCGCAGGGATATGCCTTCGTCCTGCAGTGGAGATATATATATAGGCTGATGATGATGATGATGATGATGTCGTAGTTGTCATGTCATCATCGTCACCATGCTGCCACTATTATAACGTAGTCGTCGTCATTGTCGTTCTTGAGGTGCTGGTAACTGCTTTGCGCATTGAATGAGCCCGATTCGTATAAACGGGATAGCGGCATCATTTGCGAAGCCAGGCGTTTGCTTATCTATTTTAGAATGGGTTAAGCCTCGCAGCGGTTGGTCGGGGTAAGTAAACCCGTTGCTCCGCGACAAACGAGGCAACTTGCCTTTCTTGAGGCGACAATCTACATATAGAGCGAACCGTGAAAACATTCACGTTCTCCCCCGGAAACGCTTGTCAGAGAAGGCGCGTGCTGCACGTGCACACGATCACGTCCGAGCCAAACCAGAACCGGTTGCAGCGGCTGCACAATGCCCCAAATTCTTCCTCCACGAAATGCTTGACATAGTACTTGTCGGTAGCCTACTGTGCGTATCGATACGAGATCCTGAACATGTTGCTCTACACGTCAAGGAATTTGGTTCTGCTTGCTGACTTCAGCTGCGCCAACCATTGTTCACCGAAGACTAGCAGCGTCTTTGTGCTAACCGCCGTTAACACTCGACATCCCGGCGCTCCGCGACCCCTCTCACGCTCTTGAAGTTCATCGACTGTTACGGATCGTACAACGATGGCAAACTGGGTGACTTAGAACGTCCATAGTAGCAGCGCGCAATAAATAACGCACAAAGAAAGAAAAAGATGGCATAAGTGGTGTCTGACAAGCGCACCTAAAACTTTTGTCGAAAATAAACGTGATGTACAACAGAAAAACTACATTATTAAAAAAGAAACGGGACATATATGCAACAAACAACACAAACAAGAAAGTGGGGAAAAGATGACAATGATATATTGGTACAGAGGAGTTAAACCTGAAGAATACAAAGACATGCTAAGAGTGGTCTAAGAACATAGGTACAACGTATGTTGTTCGTACTAGTATAATGCCATGTTTGCTTTCAAATAACGTTTCAGTTGTCAGTATACGCTTTTCAGCTCTCTATACACTGTTTACTTCGGGCTGCTACTATTGATCCAAGAATCATCACCTGATAGCCATCAGTAGAACTGGCGGAAACGCTCAGAGACCGGTATAGGCTAAGAGTCCGAGGTCTGCGAGATGACTGAACAACGCTCCCTGTACATACTGCTCCACGTGGTGTCGTGGCGCTGTGTAAACAAGCATATTATTAGACCGAAAGCACTACTACACCATGTCACGCAAGGTCATTCATCGTGTCGCAATGGCCTTGAGCGACGGGCGCGCAAGTGTGGTAGGTGTGATGTCACGCCACGTGACCTGCTGCGGAGGGGCGTCGCATCTGCGCTCGCTAGGAGCCTCACCGCTGCGGTACCACGTGACTAGGCGAGGGTTGAATGGCTGCTTCGCCGGTGCTTGGTCGCTCAGTCTCGCTATATGGATGGCGTGTCGGCTGGGCTGTCTCAGGGTGAGCTTCAGGCTGAATCCAATAATCCAGTAGAGATAGCTAGACGGCAGGCTGCGAAATCTCAAGCAGAGGCAAAGTAGGCTGCTGAAACACCGGATCAAAGGGAGGCCAGATTAGCACGTTATAGAGATGCTTCCTCCGACCCTGCAACATCCACGACACAATGGATCACAGCCTTAGACTTGGTCTTCCAGCGAGCACCACTTGATACCTCAATATGTGTAGCCAAAGTTGCCCGCATTGCTAACTACTTCACGGACAATAAGACAGTCTTCGTCAACATTCAAGAAACACAAAGAGGCACACCACCATTTTTGCAATAAAACTGAACTTTAATGAAGCATTGTGTGCATGGTCTTTGCAAAACCAAGCCAAAGAGACCTTTCGCTCGTGATAACTAGGTTTACAGGAGTTAAACCTCAGGCAATTCTTTTTCCGAGATTTTACGGTGTGCGCAAGTTTGAAACAAGGCGACAAAGGTAGGCAGGTATAGTCCTCTACCCGCAAAGTAGAGGTTAAAGCACCGAGAACATACAGCGTTTCACGAATAAAGAAAACTTTATTGGCAGTGACAAAATGAGCCTAACCGGCAACCTCCATGGCGTTGTATGTGAAAAATTTATGAATTGTCACAAAATATATATGCAAAGTAGCGAGGTCACAAGCGCGCGCGTACACTAAACACAAAGTTGCGAGTAGCGCTATAGCTAATTCTCTGACCGACGAAAGCAATGGATGAATGGAAAGACTGAATGTTGCGTGTAGACAATCCTTTAGCTTTCCCACTTGTTCCAACGCATCTCGCTTATTCATGATTGTTTCGAAAAATGTTCCGAAAGTATTGCACTACATTACTGTCTTTCCTCCTGATAGAAATGACACGTAAAAAATGTTCATTCCTGGTTACTTTGCGTGGCACAAAACACTGCGCTTCGGGTCACGTCTTCATAATTTCTTTGCCCATTGTTTCATGTCTGCAACGTTATATTTATCAAATTATACAAGTCATTCAATTTATCGCTGTTATCAACAGAGCACTTTCAACTGCTTTGAAATACGAACTGTTATCCACCAGCGCTTGCCATGGCATGCACTGACATCAATTTTGATGGCACTGGGCTTCGCTGTGTTTTTAATAGTTACTTGTAGATATAGCACAAAAAACTACACATACACACAAAAACGACACGACAGACGCGAACGCTCGTCCGCTCGCCCGCGTCTGTCGCTCGTCTGTGTCCGCTCGTCCACGTCTGTCGTGTCTTCTTCGTGTGTATGTGTACTTTTTTGAGCTTATCTGGAAGTATCTATGTTAGACCAACTAGCGCAACGTATAGCCCTTCTGTGTTCTTCAGCTTGTATGATATAGAGCGCGACATGCGCTGCTTAAACAAGAAACGGGTCATGTGATGCTCTGTAACTTTTCCCATGTGAATTTTACGGCACATGAAAGTTGGTGTGAAATTTAGAGCTCATTGAAGCTAGGATGGCTGACTTTTTGACACCTTTTTGCGATACAACGCCCCATTTCACCCTAAGAAGTGGAGTTTTCCATGTTTGCTGAAACTGTAGTCACAATATGTAGCATATGTCGGAGCTAGTTCCATTTAGGTGCGTCTCGCCTTTACTTTCTTTTTTTCTCTTACGGAAGCTCATGCCTTGGTGGATAAATTTTAGACGTACCGCTATGAATAGCTATCGCAGGAATATCTTTGGCGTCTTCGTTATCGGCGTGGTGCTGCTTCCGCCGTTCTTCCTTGGCCGCATTGTCCTTCCTGTGGTCGCGCACGAACACCAGCTTCTCTAGGTGTGCGGTGGGAACTTCGCAGGCGATAGATAGGATGTAGCTGAGGATGTAACTCCAGATAAGGACAACGAAGCAGTTGGATACCTGCGCCATCGTGAAAAGATCACAGAGAACATGGAATTGGTTTGTGACACTCATTTCAGTCAGGTGATATGATGAGCGATAAGGGGGGGGGGGGGGGCGTAAAGTGATCTGTGAGGGATCCGACATTGCCTCAAAGAGTGACGGAGTGAATAGCATATATGCCTGACCACATGTGAGTTTCTCCGTTCACGTGTTAGTTTTCGTTTGCGCCCGCAGACTGCATGGGATCAAACAAGATCTTCACGTCGTATCGCCACTCATACAATTTGCGACATTATGGAAGCCATCGAAGGCAGAAGTGGGTGAAGCAGTGAGCCTAGTTCCTTCGCTTTTCCTGAGATGCAAAGTCAATAACGGTTCAAAATGGTGCAATAGCTTGTATTTTATATCCACAGGCTGTCTGATAACGAGGCACTGATGTTATTTCTGTACCTTACAATGGCATAAACCCTGATGCCATCATCTAGACTAAGCGCGTTGATTTACACAGTTTACGTTGGTGATTGCGTAGCTTACAACAGAGGTATAAAAAAAGCAAAGGTTGCTTAGATTAACGCCATTGCCAGCACTGTTTGAGAGAGAAAAAAAGAAACACCAGAGTACAATGATGGTTTGCTTCCTTTAATTCAATTACTGGGAAATGTGGTCTGAAATTCGCAATAAGTCTGAACATTATGTTATTTTAGACATCCACCATTACATGAGACCTCCTATAGTCCTCTAGCTACGAATAACTCCTTGAAAGAGCGTAAGATTGGGCGAGTTGGTATTCCATGTCTTGTACTTAATAGGGCATAAAAAGGGACGAGGCACAGATGGACGACGCGGACACAGCGCTAACTTCCAACAATCTTTTATTCTACGAAGCACTTCACACATATATAGTCAACAGATAGCAGCGCACGCAAGCGCATTAGTACTGGTTTTTTAACACAAGACGGCAACGTGGTATGTGTAATGGAAAAGATGAGATCGAAGATGAAAAAGGTGAAAAAAAAGATAAAAAGATTAAAAAAAATTAAAAATTTTCTTGTAGCGACAGATTAGGATGCTATCTTCATCACGCCACCCTCTGTACCTTGTTTAAAAAATCTAATTCTTTTTTCGAAAGATCAATTGAAGGCGCGCTAACACAAGCATTCCCCAAACTAGCGATCTTCGCCGCTTCAATGATCTCACGTGTTGTTTGCATTGGGCTTCTTCCTATCGCTGTGCACTGCTTATAAATGGGACTGCACCCATGCTTTCTACAGTGGAAAGCCAGATGACCCACTCCTCCAGTTCGCACGTTGTTTGCGTGTTCACGCAGCCAGCATTTATACACCTTCCTGTTTGGCCGATGTATTTTTTTGCCACACGACAAGGGTAGTTCATACACGATATTGTTCTCACAATGAACATGGCTTTCCTTGTGCTTTGTCTGGCAACGGGGTTTTCCAGAACCACAATAGCTGGCCTTGCACAAGTTGGACAGCTTGTTTAATTGGCGCTGAAAAGATGACGCTTACATTTGCGTTGTTGCCAATCTTTTTCAGCCTGTGTGAGATATCATGGATGTACGGTATTATTGAGCGTTTCTGCTTCCTTTGAACGATGTCCGGAGAAGCGAACTGCTCATTTTGCCCACGCTTCACGGTCTTAAGGAGGCCTTCGGCCACCGCTGTGATAATATACTGCGGAAAACCAGCCTGTTTTAGGCGTTCCTCTTGCGCAAGGAAACTGGAAAAACACTTATGAGGGCATGAGCGGCGAAGCGCATCAGAGAACTGCGGGCAACACAGAAAAGAAATCAAGGGAACCAGATCAACGCAGTCCACATCGATGGGGACATACAACTGCCTGGGTATGTGAGAGACACCCTGAAGCTGGGACCAAAATCTGCTGTTGAACCTAAGCTGTCCGCTCCTGAACTCTTAACCTTGGTTAGAGACGTTTCTAAACGCGCTGAGGGAAATGAAGTGGGAATGTGCATTTCAGCAGGTGTGGATGTTGTGTCGCGAGCTAAGCCATCCCGGCCGTCAGTGCCCTTGAAACGTGTCAGACATTTCCTTCGCGAAAATAGCTTGGCACTGCTTCCTGCAGATAAGGAGGGTGGTTTCGTTGTCATCCCACACAACTCTTTGAAACAGAAGGCAGATGAGGCTTTGGATTCCGTTTTTTCGTAGCAGGAATGATGTCTCACTTGCGAAAGTGAAAACGGAAGCTAAGAAGCTTTGTCAGAAATTAAACCTGAGTAAACTGGTTCGTGAGATCGAAAGCAAAAAAGCTGGGAGCCTTGAAATGTTTTTTTCGATCAAAACCCATAAACCGGAGTGGCCACTGCGTATTATAGTGTCAGAAAGTGGAACTTGGCAAAAGTCCGTGGGTCTTTTTCTTCAACGTAAGTTGAAATTGCTTGCAGTTAATGACCCTTTTCTGACCAAGAACTCAGAAGAAGTGATAAGTTACTTGAAGACAAATGCAGGTAGTAATTTGAACGCTTTCTCTATAGATGTAAAAGATCTATATTATTCACTGCCGCATGATGAGTTGTTAATATGTGTTCAAGAGGCTATTGATGCTTACGATGAACTCAAGTTTGTAAACACCATCTGCATATCTACACAGGGTTTTCTTGAACTACTGTCCATGTAGCTGCGCTCGACGTTCTCCAAGTGGGATGGAAACGTTTATCTCCAAAAACAAGGAATTTGCATTGGTTCCTGTATTGCGCCAATTTTAAGTGACCTTTATCTTGCTCGTGTAAACAGGACACTGGATGCCAGATTAGATAACCCAAATGTAAAGAAGGTATATAGGTATGTTGACGACTACCTTCTACTTCTCGATTCAAGTTCAAGCGGGAGGGTTTTTCCTGATGTTACGCAAGTGCTAGACCTTTTTAATAAGTGTTTGCACCCGCTCACTATCACACATGAAATGCCTCAAAACGGTACTTTACGATTCCTCGACATAAGAATGTTTTTTGAGGGAGACCAAGTGTGCTGGGCATATGAACCAAGGGCGAACAAGCCACTACTGTCATTTTCGTCAGGCCACTCTAAGTTGGTTAAAAGAGGCATCGCAAAGTCTACCCTAATGAATGCGCTTCGTCGCTCATGCCCTCATAAGTGTTTTTCCAGTTTCCTTGCGCAAGAGGAACGCCTCAAACAGGCTGGTTTTCCGCAGTATATTATCACAGCGGTGGCCGAAGGCGTCCTTAAGACCGTGAACCGCGGGCAAAATGAGCAGTTCGCTTCTCCGGACATCGTTCAAAGGAAGCAGAAACGCTCAATAATACCGTACATCCATGATATCTCACACAGGCTGAAAAAGATTGGCAACAACGCAAATGTAAGCGTCATCTTTTCAGCGCCAAACAAGCTGTCCAACTTGTGCAAGGCCAGCTATTGTGGTTCTGGAAAACCCCGTTGCCAGACAAAGCACAAGGAAAGCCATGTTCATTGTGAGAACAATATCGTGTATGAACTACCCTTGTCGTGTGGCAAAAAATACATCGGCCAAACAGGAAGGTGTATAAATGATAGGCTGCGTGAACACGCAAACAACGTGCGAACTGGAGGAGTGGGTCATCTGGCTTTCCACTGTAGAAAGCATGGGTGCAGTCCCATTTATAAGCAGTGCACAGCGATAGGAAGAAGCCCAATGCAAACAACACGTGAGATCATTGAAGCGGCGAAGATCGCTAGTTTGGGGAATGCTTGTGTTAGCGCGCCTTCAATTGATCTTTCGAAAAAAGAATTAGATTTTTTGAACAAGGTACAGAGGGTGGCGTGATGAAGATAGCATCCTAATCTGTCGCTACAAGAAAATTTTTAAAATTTTTAAAAATCTTTTTATCTTTTTTATCACCTTTTTCATCTTCGATCTCATCTTTTCCATTACACATACCACGTTGCCGTCATGTGTTAAAAAACCAGTACTTATGCGCTTGCGTGCGCTGCTATCTGTTGACTATATATGTGTGAAGTGCTTCGTAGAATAAAAGATTGTTGGAAGTTAGCGCTGTGTCCGCGTCGTCCCTCTGTGCCTCGTCCCTTTTTATGCGCTATTAAGTACAAGAATAACTCCTACGATATTTATGAAAAAAAGGTCCCCCTGGCATACAAGTCCCGCTTGTTTCCATGCTCGTAAATTGCGTTTCATTACCAAGTGTTCTTGTTGTACTTATTGTTTCATTAAAATATATCAACGCCACAAAAGACCGGAAACAGAATAGTATGCTAATCGTCATCGGGAAGAGACACCGCACGAAACCTCTTCAGGAGGGGAAACGAGGAAAAGTGATAGAAGGAACAATATTGGGCACAGCACAACACACTACGTAACGCACAGACAGAGGAGGATCACTAGCAACAAAAGTGGAGCCTCCGGGTTGCAAATAATTTCGCAGTATCTTTAGAGGCACCTCACCTTCTCCAAGCTATGGTGTTTTTGAGGAGTATGAATTATCTTCGGAACTATTTATAGTTACCTCACATTCCTCGCATTTCTCTGATTCGGCCACAGCGCATCATCTCTAAGACTTGCAAGTAAAACCTCCCAGCACTTCGAAGCATGCAAGCAACGCCACTACGCGATTGCGTGGGTTCTCCGCGAAGCACTTCAACATACGGAACATTCATAACGGCTCGATACCATCCGGTCACGACTCACATTACCACTGAAACGCTGGGGGCGCACATTCGTTAAATTTCACGAGTGCAATCGAACCGCCTTGCTTGTCTGCCAGAATGACAACAGGCGTCATTCCCCAACGTCGTCGTCACCACTCACCGTGTCTACCTGCCGTCGGGCTTCGCACCCTCTGCACGTTCATCGTCAGCATTGTATTAACAACAACCGGAAGTGCGCCATTCCGCCCCAGGAAGACGAAAAAAAAGAGACGGACATACCTACCTTGCCTTGCAATAAGCAATTCTGGATTGTTTGCATGCTTTCTAATTTGACTGAGTCTACACATACACGGATGGCTCTTACAATGATACCAACTCCACCAGCGCAGTGGTTATTCTATCGTGATCAATCAGCACCAGATAAAGGTTTCTCACGTCACAACATCGACAGGTTTGGAGCTTATTGCCCTCTGAGGCGCGGTCCATTATATTAACAAACGACCGCTTAATCGATGGGTAATATTCTGCGAATCAAAGGCGTCCCTACAGTGTATTTTATTAGCTATTCATTTCGGGTCTTGTGAACAAATGCTGCCGGAGATACGAGAAACGCATCACCATGTAATCGCCAAAGGGCGCAACATCATGTTTCAGTGGCGGCCGGGACATTGCGGTATCTCTGGTAACGACCTCGCCGACGAATCTGCTAGAAAAGCACACGAAGGAACAAACATTGTTGAGCAGGACCTTTACCGAGAACTGGTGCAGCCCTGCACCTAAGAAAGCTAGAGCATGATATGACATTGGAGAAGTGGCACGCTCCTGACCACACTCAACATCGGTTGTATTCGCTCAACCCTTTTATGCAACTGCGACTGTGACCTGGTCTTCCTCCTAGTGAGAAAACAATGCTGTATCGCTTACGCCTATGCGTTGAATTCAACAACGCGTGCTCATCTTGATTAAAATGGCCAATAGCGCCGAGTGCAATGCCTGTGGGGTCGAGGAGATTACAGAACGTACTTCCTGAGCTACTACCAATCCTCTAAAGATTTAAGACTTGAAGTCCACAGTGTCATAAACCACCTAAACTGGAGATCTTTCTCGATGGACAACATCTTGGAACCATGACCTTGCATATCGCATCTGCAGAATGCCACCAAAGTGCTGCTGCGCTTTCTAAAGGCTACCGCAATGAACGACCGTATGTGATATAGAGCAGAAATATTTCACTACGTCAGCGACGTCAACAGTGGACTTTCTCTTCTTCTCCTAATCTTTCCTTCCCCGTTCCTCTTCCCCAGTGCAGGGCCGCTCACTGGGCGCAGTTCTGGTAAGCTCTCTGTCTTTCACTTATTTTTCTCGCTCACTTTTCCCCAGCCCGCCGAATCCACCAGGATTCAAGGGGCGTGCGTCTGGCATCACGATTCTCAGCACAGTGCTACGAAAGCATGAGGGAACCGACATTTTTAGCCTAAACATAGCTCGTGACTGCTGTTCCCGTTGAAATCGAATTTCGGCGCGTACCCTTGCTTCGCTTTACGACTACACTACATTTACGCATTGATGCAGAAAAGACGCAATAAAATGCAATACTGGAGATCAACGCCCGCCCCAGCATCACGGGCCTCGGTGCGGCGGCAGAGGTGATGGCTTGCGAAATTTTTGGTAAGCAGCGCAACGGCTGACGTAGAAAATGAGAGAAGGGGCAGGAAACACTGCCTAGGCTGGTCGTCGCGGCTGCTAACCAAAGATGAAACATTACCAACATGCACCTTCTTCCACTCTTGCGACATGCGAAAATGCCATTGAACGGACATAGTGTGCTAATCTGGTCACTTTCCAATTCTGCCATATTGTTTAATTCCACAACGCAATTGGCGTTTTGAGTCAATGGGGGTGGCCGTAGCAGCTCTGTGAGCCAATCAGCGATGCAAATGTGGTGAGTTCGACAAGAGCGAAAACTTTGACAATGCCGAAAAAAGAACCCCCTTTTTCATCATTTCCTACCTCGTGATTGCTGTGCGTGTTAACACACAATTAGACCCAATTTAACTATATCGACACGTTCCTGCAGCACACTCTCTACGGTTATGCCAACATGGCATAGAATTAAATCAGGAGCTGAAAGAAAAAAAGAAAACACACTACTACGTTGTTATGACATTATTTTGTACTCTTGCATTTCTGCTGGAAAATACATCTTTGCGATCAAAACTCTTGGTCACTCACCAATGTAAAGTGAGAATAGAATCTGCGTTCTCTGCTAATGCGGTGCATGACGTGGTAGAAAGGCACATGGATGAGGTACACGCCGAAGGAGAGCCGTGCTAGTGGCACGAATCCTTTCCACGAGAGGAACCCGTTGACAATTCCTGCAGAAAATTTATTGAAAGAAAAGAAACGACACTGAACTATACGCCAGCATAACTGAACAAAATTGCAATGTGATAAAATAGGTACGATTAGCATATTATATTCGAACTTTTTTTAGGAATATTTGTGTTAAACCCGTAAGCGTGAGTGCTCCACGGAAAATCTCCAAGGATGCACAGTAGCGGTAACACATGCATAGACATCTCAACTAGAAGATGATAAAATGACCAAAACTCACAGCTCATATTCATTGCTACTGTGATTCTACATATGCTCAGAGCAGGGCGAAGGGCTCCTCCTGCGACATCGCTGACTTGTTTCAGGAGACTAACGTTCTATGCCTTAAAATTTTTAAGGCCATTATACCACATAAAGCTTTAAAATATCTACTGCGTTTGCCTTCCTTTGGCACCCGTACATTTAATGTCATTATCATTTTTCCCAATTCAGCCTATCTATCTATCTATCTATCTATCTATCTATCTATCTATCTATCTATCTATCTATCTATCTATCTGGCATTTTCCACCGACCCAACGGCACCAAGGTGTCTGATAGCTTGGGCCACTGAATATGTGCTCATTACTGTGGTCGTTCCGTCGTCCTTATTGCAGCTTCGTGATCTGACTCGTCATGTCGTCGCCTTCGCGCCTAGTACACTGGCCCAGTCGCCCAAGTTACCTAGCAGCCCAAGCTCGGACAACTAAATATGTGCTCGTGGTCAAGTGGTCATGATACCATCCTGGTAAATGCATAGTCGTCATTCCACCTTTGCCATGCCACTCCCGTCTTGCCGTCGACGTCATGAACAGCCGTCCTGCAATCGTTGTCATACCTCCGTCGTCATGCCGTCTTCGTAGTTCCCTCGTCGTCATTACAGCTTCGTCATCCGACTCTGGTTATGCCGTCTTCACGCCATCGTAGTCATACAGGCTTCGTGATACAGTCGTCGTCAGGTCACTATCATCACGAATTTCCGTTATCCCATTATCCTCGCACAGTTGTCATCTCATGGTCGTCATGCCATCGCGGTCTACCGCCTTCGTCGATACATTGACGTATTATTCTGCGTATTTTTTCGTAATCATGCTGTTGTATTTAGGTCGTGATTATGCCGCCGTTGTCATGCCATCGTGGCGGGTGCGTCGTCGTCACACAATCCTTATCATGCATCCGTTGCCATATCATCGTGTGACCTCATTGGGGTCTTCCTATCGTCGTCATTCTAGCTTCGACCTTCGGTTGTTGTAATACCGTCATCGTCGTACACTCGTCGTCATCCCATCATCCTCATGTCGTCGTCATCACGCCGTCGTCGTTATGCCATTGTTATTTTTTAAGCATCGTCACCTCATTATGAACATGCGGTTGTCGTCATACAACCTCTGTCGTTCCTACAACGTCATTTCATCGTCGTCACTGCGTCGGCGTCATGCAGCCCTCGTCATGCCGCCATGGTCATTGGTGAGGTTGGCCAGTGAGTGCCAAAGCAAAGTGCGACGATACCGGACTATGTCGCATTCATCCCGAAAACGTCCAAAGTCTCACAATGACTACAACAGTTGTCAAATGAACGTCATTTCAGAAATACGGTGTCCCGCGACATTGCTCGAATGCTAGTCGTATTATCATCAACTGTCATCGTGAGATGAGTTCCGCCCAAATTCTCCAATAGTGATCTGGAAATTTTCTTCTCACAGTCACTGACGTCATGAATGTCACTACGGGCTTGTTTCCCACGATTGTAGCTCTCGTAAGCATGTTTTCAAGGAGCGTCGTTAGCGACGGTGTCGTCTCTCACGGAAGACAGTGATACCACAAATAGCCAACGTTTATACTCCTGCGGCTTGGCGTTTCGAACACGTGAGAGTCCCTTGTCACGGGTTGTAGTTTGTCCAGCAGCCGCCGATATGCTCCCCACAAGCTACACAGTAGGCAGTCCAGTCACAAATAAAGAGAAGTGCTGCCAAGGTTTTTTATGGGGATATGAGTTGGTGTAAAAAAAAGAAAGAAAAGGACCTGAGGGGCTTTTTGCGCAACATTAGGACCGGCAGACCTCGCGATAGCTAGTTTAGGGCTCTCTCAGTGGCTATGCCACTAAAGTGCGCAAGCTTGCTTCTTAGCTCTTTTCGGGGGCTCGCTGAAGAAATTGCACTAGCAACGCGCAGGTCTTGGCGAAAAACATATTTATGGTTTGCTGCGGTGCGGTATTGAAGCATGACTTAGCAAGACTCTATGAATGACAGCGATTTTGGCTGGCAGCTTAGCGGCTATTTCCGGCACTCGCCGCGGTAGCCCAGTCGTCATGGCGTTGCGCTGCTGAGCTCGAGGGTGAGGAGGCGATCGTAGCCTCGGCGACCGCATTTCGATGGTGGCGAAAAGAAACAAAAAGAAAGAAAAAATGCTCTTGTGCGCTTAATAATAATAATAATAATAATAATAATAATAATAATAATAATAATAATAATAATAATAATAATAATAATAATAATAATAATAATAATAAATTTATTGGCATCAAAACACATACATGATGCTGGAGACCAGCGGAAAAAGCTGCCGACATAGACAGCTTGACGCTAGCCACAGGCCCCCACAAATGAGCGCCAGCACAACTACGTAATGCCATATACATAAATCAGTCTGCTTACAGAAAGTTCTTAACAATCGCGAAAGTGCATGCATATTGAAAACGCGACAGTTCTAGGAAAAAAGACCGGTTCACATTACGGCAACGAAAGAAAAAAAACTATAACAAAACTAATGTCCCATATACAGGGCTGTGCAGATGGCTCACGAAAGGGCGGAGGCTCACGGGCTTACCGTCCCAACGTGGGTGCGGCCCGCGACCACTGCCGACCACTAAACGAAGAGTGGGTGGGGAGGGGTTCCTCAGGACTCAATAAAGTTATTTCCTCCTCCCATATACAGAGAGTTGCAGTTGCAAGAAACAAAGATATTACAGGGGTTTGAAATGAATACGTAGTTCTTTGAAAGTTAGACTATCTAAAGTAAGTTTGTTTCTGTGTAATGTATTTAGTAGCCTGGGTAACTTGTTGTGCAATGTTTGTTGGCTGGATGTTGTTTTATACGTTCGCACTTGCCAAGGGTCACTATTTCTTGTGGGATACACGGCTATGTTTTCAGCCAGATAAGCCAGCTGCCGCAGAAGGGACTTACCATTTTTTATTTCTTGCTTATGGGTTTTACAAATTCCATAATCATAGATCCTAGTGATTTGAAAAATTTCGTATTTATGGAACAAAGGAGAAGTGTGGGTTAAATTGGACACACAATATGTAGCTCATAAAAATGTTTTTGTAATATGTGTTATGTGTAATTTCTGGAGGTTTACTTGTCTCGTTGTTCCCCATACCACATGGAAATTGGTTAACCTAGATAAAAACTAAGTGTTATAAGTAATTTTCATAATGCTACGCAGTAGAGCTTGTGGTTTCGGCAAATAAGTCCGACTAACTGTGACAGCTTAGCTTGCACGTGTCATTATGCATTTTGATATTTTGATGAAAAAATATACTTAATGTTTTTAAGCTTGGTACGATTTCCACTGGAGATCCGCCTATTGAAAGAGAATTCGTTATTGTAACGCCTTTGTTTTCAGTGCGAAAAAGTACTGCTTCGGTTTTCGAGACATATATTCTTAAATAATTTTGGTTAGCCCATTCTTGTAATGCTATTAGTAACAAGTTTCCCTCATTAATTAGTTCGCTAGATCATTCTCCTGTTAGAAAAATGCTAGTATCATCAACGTAAACAATTTAGCTGATCTATGTATGGATACAGTATGATTTATATAAATATAAAATACAAACGGCCCGAGAATGCTACCCTGTGGTACACCGGACGTAAGCGGCAACGGGTCGGAGTAGTTACAATCTACGTTAACGATTTGAGTTTGGTACTGAAGGTACGATTTGATTAGGTTTGCAGCTTTTCCTCGATAGCTGTAATGTTCTAGTTTATTTATTAGTAAGTCATGATTAAGACAGTGAAATGCCTTCGCAAAATGTATAAAAATACCGTCAAGTAGTGTGCTTTCTTGAAGTTTTCTTAAAATGTTTTTTTTTTCGTGTCTGTAAGTAATGCATATTCTGTACTAAGATCTTTGCGGTACCTGAACTGTGAGTCTGACGAAGTGCTGTGTTGGTTTTCTAAAGTCTTAAATCGTTTTGCAATAACTTTCTCTAGAGCTTTTGAAAATATGCGGAGTACTGATAGTGGTATATAATCTCCGAGGTCATTTTTGCCGCCTTTTTTGTACAGAACTATTACACGTGTCATTTGCATCTGGCTCATGAAAACAGCCTGGTTAAGACATAAATTAAAGATATGAACTAAACACGGAGCTAGACATTGTATACAACTTTTGATGTGTTTAACTTGAAAGCCATCAATGTCTTAAGCGGAACTGTTTCTTAAGCTTTAAAAAATGTCGATTACTTCACGTTCAGATACTGCAGTAAAAAAAAGCCGGCCAATCCCACGCCCTGTGGAAGTCGATGTTATGCGAAGCAGTGTGTGGGGAGCCTACCAAGTTAACTAAACGACCATGAGAGCACCAAGACATAGGCGGCTCTTTCATGACCTGCATGACACGCGTGCCATAACATTCATGTCAAGAGTCCTCAGGAGTCCCTTTAGCTACACCCAAGAGACCTTAAGGCGAAAGTCTTAGTCATGCTCATTACTATGACTTTAGCTTTACCTTTAGATTCATCCTTCACTTAGTACCACATCCGAACTGATTTCATTGGTTTTTGAGTGTTAACCTTTTTCATTTTAATCTTTGTCATTGTCATTTTTGCTGAGTCATGATCATGACTATGAGTTCTACCACAATCCTTTAAGGTTATTTTCACTTAGTGCCCAGGTCCGAACCCATTTCAGTGGATTTTGGGTATTATATTTTTTGCTGAGTCATTGTCATTTTTGCTCAGTCATGGTCATGACTATGACTTCTATCATCTTGTAGTGTTTCCTTCACTTAGTATACCCACGTCACAACCCATTTCAATGGTTTTTGATTGTTAATCTTTTTCACTGAGTCATTCTAATTTATGCTGAGTCATGCTGATGACTATGACTTCTACCAGCATCCTTTAATATTTCCTTCACGTGGCGCGCACGTCTGAACCCATTCCACTGGTTTTTGAGTGTTAACCTTTTTTCGCTGAGTCATGGTCATTTTTGCTGAGTCATGCTTGTAAAGAACTCAACGGAGACGGATAAAGCCGTTCCTCCATTTTATTGAACTTATTCTTCTTCTTCTCCTCCGGTACTCGCGCCACTTCTACTACGTCTTGACGGCACTCCACATTCTCCGGGGCCTCTGACTCCATCCCTCCTGGGATGGTATGGGATGATGTTCCCAACGGAACTAACTTCGATCGTCTTCGCCGGAGTCTCATAGTACACTGACTTGAAGATTCCTTGCTGGCTTGCCGTTTTGGTGACCATGTATGGACCACTAAATTGGCACTTGGAGCTGCTCAGTCCTTTCTTGACGAGTATAAAACTTCCAGGTTCAACCACAGGCAACTTATGATAGTGCCTATTGTCGAAGTTTCTCTTCATTCCACATTTATATTTTATTTGCTGTTCGGCTGTCTTGGGGGTCTCTAGAAGAATAACGCGGCCGATGATTCCTAACTGATGATCTGCAGGAAGCCAAGGACTTGTTCCATTTGCACAAAAGTATGGACTGCAGCCCAACCCCTCCGTGTAGGTGTTATTGTGGTGAGTCACTGCAGCTTCCAAGGCACATTTCCATCCACAAGGGAAGGTAGGGTATAAATCCAAATACTTCTTGAGGTCGCGAATTAACCTTTGTGCGAGTGCGTTGCCTTCCGGATGGTACGGAGCCGAAAACCTTAGAGTGATGCCTCTCTGTTCGGCCCATCTTCTGAGCTTTTCGCTACGGAAAGCAGGTCCATTATCAGAGACCAATACTTTAGTTGTCTTGAAGATGACGCGTTCCATTAGGGCGATTACAGAGTTGGCATCCTCCTTTCCACATTTAGCTGCTGCCATTCTTGTACATTCGTCAATGGCGACAAGGAAAGCCAGCGTCCTCCGCACGCCTTCCCCCTTCTTTTTGACTTCAGCGAAGTCGAGGTAGACAACTTCAAAGGGTACGCTTGAATACTTGGGAATGACCATTTCGTTTCCTCTAGGTTTGTATTTGGCTTTAGCCATTTGACACAGGTGGCAAGTTCGGACATATTCATGTACGTCTTCTTTCATACTTTCCCAGGTAAAGCGCTGGTTTATCTTTCTGGACGTCTTTGAGAATCCGTCATGCCCACCCGATTCGGCACTGTCGTGGTAAAGTCGAAAGATTCTTGGCCGGCATGTTTCTGGCACGTAAAACTTCTCGCCCTGTGGTCGAATTTCCTCTGTTCCCTCCCAGATGCCGATGGCGCACACTTTTTCCGTATTTGCTGGTGATGTAATATGCAGCCTCGATAATGCATCAGCTTCTGGTAGCTTGTCCCCTGGTCTGTGGGTCACTTCAAATGTGAATTGCTGCAGTTCGTTGATCCACCTTGCAATTCTGCCTTTCGGTTGAGAGAGATTGAGAAGATAGGTAAGTGCTTTGTTGTCCGTAAACAGCTTGAACTGTCGACCTTCAAGATAGGTTCGGAAATACCTTACAGCCATTACCACTGCAAGTGCTTCCTTTTCCGTAGTAGGGTAGTTTTCTTGCGCTTTCGTAAATGTGTATGAGTAATAACCCACAGCCCTGAGTTGGCGCGCTGGTGGCTGTGAGTCATCCCGTTGGTAGAGTACAGCCCCAGTTCCATAAACTGATGCGTCCGTGCAGAGCTCGAAAGGTTTTTCGAAGTCCGGAAGTATCAAGACCGGATCTGAAGATATGATGTTGACAAGTGCTTGATATGTTTGTTCGCAATGTTCACTCCAAACAAACGGTGCACCTTTCTGTGTGAGAGATGTCAAGCACTTCGTCATGGTGGCGTAGTGTGGTATGAAGGCTCGAAAGTGTCCAGACAGACCTAGAAAAACTCGCAAGGAATGCAAATCGTACGGCCGAGGCAAGTGTCTTTATCCTCTCGACAGACTCTGCTTTGGTGCTTTTCGTGTGGCCGTCAAACACTCTGCCCAGAAATACCACAGACCGCTTGAAGAACTCGCTTTTTCTGACATTGATCTTCAACTTGGCTTTACTCAGTGCTTCCAAAACCTGTGATAAATGCTTTGCGTGCTGGTCCTCTGTTTTAGAGTACACAATTAGGTCGTCCACGTAGACGTTACAAAATTGTTCGGTACAAGCAGATAGAACATTGTTCATCATTTTTTGAAACTAGGCGCCCGAGTTCTTCCAGCCAAATGGGAGCCTGTTGTATTCGTACACATCGAACGGTGTAACAAAAGCTGTAAACTTCTTGTATTCTTCTTGTAGAGGAACTTGCCAATAACCTTTGCAGAGATCGATTCGCGAAAACCACTCACATCCTCCAGTTTCATTAATTATGTCATCGATCCGTGGCACATAGGAAATGGAAACAAGTCTGTCTGTCGGTTTATGAATCGGTAGTCCGTGCACAACCTGAAAGTACCGTCCTCCTTAGGCACAATTGTTATAGGTGATGCAAACGGGGATGTCGAGGGACTGATGATGTTAGCATCTAGCATTTGTTGCAGTTCGTTTTTGAGCCATACTTTCTTCTCGTGAGATAGCGGATAGGGCTTCTTGCGGACTACATTTGTGTCTCGCAGCTTGAATGGAACTTCCAGGAAAGGAGTTGCAGGAGGGTATGCTCCAACGCATATGAGCTCAGGATACGTTGTCAGTATCTCGTCGGTGTTTCTCACCGTCCTAACCTGCGTTTCTTGTGCCAAGCAGTTTTCTTCTAAAGTTGAGTCGATAGCTAATTCATCTTTCCAAGATATGTTTAACTTAAGGCGCCTCATGTCCGACCTTGACAGTATGAAAGAAAAATTCACGTCATTCATTACAAGGGCCTTAACCTCGATTGTTCGATTCTGGTATTTAACAATCACTGTTGTCCAGTAATGCAGAATTCTTCTGCTGCCGTCGTAACTTTGCACCTCCACTGCTTTATCTTGTCGGATTTCCCTTTTGTCTGCCAGGACCTCATTTATGAGACTCACAGACGCTCCTGTGTCCACAAGCACATGCGTGCCTCTGCCATTAATTTTCATTTCGGCATGAAGAAGGTTAGTCTTCAATAAATATACAACAGCTCTGTCGTTGCATGACACAGATGCACTGTCCTTACACTGTACTTGGCTTTCCATCCTTTCACTCCCAAGTGATATCTCTTTCGCTTCTGCGTTAATCTGCTCTCGGGTTACTATGCTGTTGGCGTCCACTTGACCAACATTTTCGGCTTTCTTCCGCGTAGTTAGATGTCGGTCGGCATGCGCAAGGGAGTGTACAACAACGTTATTCAGGGCGAGCAAGAGATCCTCGACGGTCTTAGGAGATCTGGCCAGCAGCTGTTTCTGACAGTTTTTGTTCATGCCTAGCATAATCAGTGGCACAATTGAGGTCTCAGGAAGGTTTGCGTCAGCGAGCAGGAGTAGCCTTCGCTTTTCATAAAAGTATTCTTGAAGGCTTCCGACTTCGTGTCTAAACAAAATGGCATTGTTCCACCGTTCTAACCGGTTAATTTCAAACGATGTCAGGAAGCTCTGTTTCCATTGACTCCACGTGTCACTAAGGTGGTCTAAGATTCTCATGTCGAACCACTTTTTGCAGTTCCGGACAAAAATGGCCTGAGGTTTCTTATCTTGTCATCGTCCGAATCCCATCGATTTTGTTGGCAGGCATATTCATAAAAGCCAATCCACGTAGTGGCAGCCGTTGATATACCATCAAAATGGTCCGGCTTAATGGCATCACCTTTTGGAACGGCTCTGTAATGCCGCTTGGCTCAATATGTTCAACAGCTGTGACTGTTGCTCAACCTGCTTTGACTGCATCTGCAGTAAGTCAATCATAATAGATATGGTACTCTGTCCACAAGGTGACTCATTGGACTGTGTCTGACAGTAGTTCTCGTCATGGTGCATCAAACTGCGAAATTCAGCCGTACCTCTCTCTGTCAGAGACACTCGCGTGAGCTTGCCTTGCTGGTGACGTCGATGAGCGGCTTGATCAATGTAGAAGACCTGCCCGAGTCAGCGTCGCTCTTGTCACTGGGACGGTAGCTACCCGGCGTGTCCATCTTCCCGTTCGGCGAGTCTTCTCAACGCGCACTAGTTTTAATCCTCTGCGACTGCGCCAAAATGTAAACAACTCAACGGAGACGGATAAAGCCGTTCCTCCATTTTATTGAACTTCTTCTTCTTCTTCTTCTTCTCCTCCGGTACTAGCGCCACTTCTACTTCGTCTTGACGGCACTCCACACTGACTAACTAATGACTAATGACTGACTTCTACCAGCATCCTTTAGTGTTTCGTTCACTTAGTACCCACGTCAGAACCCATTTCGGTGGTTTTTGACTGTTAATATTTTCGCTGGGTCATTGTCATGACAATTATGTCATGACTTATCACTTATGTTCGTCATACACTCCTGTCATACTATGCCAATTTTTGGTACCTACTAAGTTAACGGAACAACCATGAGAGAACCAAGATGTAGGCGGCTGTTTCATGACCTACATGACACGCATGTCATCACATTCATGTCATGACGTATCATTTATGTTCGTCAAATGCTCTTGTCATAGTATGCAAATTTTGGCACATACCAAGTTAGCAAAGTGACCATGAGAGCACAAAGACGTAGGCGGCTAGATATCTAGATAGATAGATAGATATGTCGAAGTAGCGAATGTTCGCCAAGAAATGCTTCGCATTTAAAATTGAATGTTGGCTCAAAGGAAGGCTATGTAAGTGGTTTCTACGCTTATCGTTACTACCAACCAAAACAAAGTGTCTATTAAAAGCATCAGCAAGGGCCTTTCCTGTAAACTTTGAATTATTGATAATAAGTTTCTGTATTTGTGGTGGACAAGCATTGCACTTTAACACCGAGTTCGCTCTTTTCCACGTTTTATCCATAGATCCAGCCGCTGAAATAAACATAATAGGAAAGTAATCTCACCTAGCCTTTTTAACGTTTTTATCTAGGCGATTTTGGTAAGTTTTGTAGGCTTATAGTAAGTCTGGATCCTTGTATTTGATGAAGTCACTGAATAACCTATTAATCATTTTAATTCTTTTTGAGAGTTGAGGATTCACCCATGTTTTTTGTGTTTTTATAATTGACACTCCAGGCGCATTTCTACCGTTGGCGTCGGCGTCACCATCGACGTTGCCGTGAGGTTCCGTATAAAGTCCAAGGGCGATAAAATCATCGCCGCACGACTTAAGCTGTATGTGCGAGTGAAAGCGTCGAAGGTGAGCCGGCGATCGCAGCTCTATCTCGCCCGCGCGAAAGGGACAACAGCGGGCAGGAAGTGTGCCATTTTCCGTTGCGAGGCACGTTGCGAGGCACCGGGGGGCGAGGAGGGGGGCGGGGAGGGGTCGCTGTTCCAGTATTTCCGTAAAGAGGGCCTCTATGCTTACTAATAATTTCAGATTGATATTATGTCCTGTGGCAATCCACGCTAAATAAACAGATTTGGAAGGGAAGAATATGAGACAAGGGAGGTGTGAGAAAAGTTTTCTCGCTGAACCCTCATGGAAAGCTAACTAGCCCGGCAAAGAGGTTTATAATGTGAGCACATGGCAGTCTAGATGTTAATGAGCCTGATAACGTGCGTACTTCCACGATTCTGAGTGAGGCTTAGACAACATTAATTAATTTTAGTCAGTGATTCCATGAGTGTCTTTGGATGCGCATGATTCCGCGAACAGTCGGTCCTGAAGTGGGTGGGACCCATACCAGAAAGTACCGTTTGTACACGAATGTAACGAGTTGTTTTCTCTTTTTTAAATATTCTTGCTCCAGAACGCGCCTCGCGTTATATTCGGGTTCGGGACACGATTATACTCGCGCTTTTTTTTTTTTTTGCCTGCTCGCCCCGTTCTGTGCGGCCGCAGCCACTATGCCTCGCACAAGAGCGGCTTGCTTGGAGTTGCCACTGTGCATTTGGCGCCATCATTCTTCTCCGGATTTAGAACGCTGTTCGTGTCGCATCAGTGTGGTTAGAGCAGTTACAGCGTATTATTCGCAACCTTAAGCAAGGCGTTTGTCGCGGTCGTGCAAGCGCGTCAAGCGTGCGGTCTTCGAAGTCGTGCTGTGGTTCACTGCACAATTCGTTAAAGCGGGATTCACCCGCCGAGACGGATCGCTAATTCTGTCCGCAGCCGAGTGTTTACGTGACTAGAGCTGCAATAAATCGTGCCACAAGCAGCTCGTGAGTGGCTTAATTCCTTGTTTGAAGCGTGATTCGATGGCACTTAACCACGTCATGCTCGTCTGCAGGTTCAACTGGCAATCCGTCTCGTCGCGTGAATTGTGTCGGGGCATTTCTAAAGTGCTACTGGGCGAATAGACTTCACTGGTGTCACGCAGGACGACGCCGTTCTTGCCGACAGTGACAATGAGACCAGCACTCGTCCTTTGATTTACGCCAGGTGCCCGGGGTCATTTTCTACTCTGTTCCGTTCGTCCTTACATTTCGTGTCTCCAAAATAAAACGCGCACCGCCATCTAGGCTTGAATAGGTGAATTTCTGTGAATACACAAACTTCTGTACGTTTACAACCACCTACTTGTGGGCGCACGAACCTCTGACGCGATTTTTTTTTATCAGCTGGAATGGTTGTGATGTTTAGTTCAAGTTTGCCTAAGTTTAGTCTTTCTGGCTTCAAACGTCATCGTAATTTCACCGGTTTAAACAAATTGCTACTTCTTAAATGCATAAATAAACAAACACCAATGGACTTGTGCGAATGCCGGATTCGAACACGCGACGTCTAGTACAGAAGCCTGACATTGAAACCATTACGCCACGGCCGTATACATCGGGAAACGGCATGGAACACCCTTAAGAATTTCTTGCAGGCAAGCTAGCGCGTTCAGACGCTTGGCGCATTTCGATTTGGCCTTACCGAGGCACAGTTATAACGCAGGCAAAAGCTTGCGCGTGCAAGGACCGCGCAGAAAACGCAAGCAACCAGATAATTTCGTCTGCAGGAACAGGGACAAGCTTTTGAAGAGGACGTGTTAGAACGAAGGTGAGCGTATAGGTGGGCAAATCATGCGAACAGAAAACACAAAGAAAAACACTACAACGTTTATTTCGTTTACCAAAAAAGGATTGGTGATATAAATGAGTTTGCTGGTGAGATCGTCATAGTGTGCGTTGTATTCTTTGGAGTTGCTTATCTATTAAAATGTGGCAGTCTTGGTTTCAAGAGTAGAGCATAGGCATCATTACATATGCAATGATTGCAAAGAATGCTACGCACGATATGATAATTCCCCAGTAGGGAGTTTCTGCACTATTTTTTTGTAATAGCAGTAACGATGAGTGAAGCTCAGCAGACCGCCACTTTTATGCGCTGTTTCCTGTTTCTTTGAGGCATCCCTTCGCTTTATAATCGTAATATTCTTGTTTCGTTTTCTCGGAGACTGACAGTCCCCCCCTCTCGTTATGCGCATTATTTATGTGCAAATACAGTATTTTCCGAGCAAGTTTGAACAAAGGTTTTCTTCTTTTTCACCGTGGCACTCGCTTCCGTTCAACATAACCACCTACCGAAAATGTGACTGACAGATTGCATGCATTTCGTCTTACCTCCTCGACCGGTGATGCAGGCGAACGAGAACCAGGCGAGGCAGACAGACCAGAGAATGCGGTCGATAAAGGCAACAAACATCCGGTTAGTCTCAGTACCCCGCTCGTCACTACGACTCCACTCCAGCTTCATGAACAAGCAGCACAGGCCGCAGGACAAGGCAGTGCACCATAATAAAAGCTGGATCACCTGCGCATGCGAAAGGGATAGAAAACATAGTGGTGAGAAAGAAAAGCAAACTACCCTCTACATACCGTTTGGTTTCGTGAAAGGCTACGCGCATTTATGTGGGCGCCAGACGCTTAACCTGAACGCCTTACCTATACATGTGTCCAAGACCTTTAGTTTGGCGTTCACTATAGTCATGCGAGTCTGCTGCTTACAAGCCTTAGTCTCATGTGTTCCATGACCTCCTCTTTTTGACACTGTATCACTTAAGATTTTCCAACAATGTATGTTAGCATTCTTGAAAGGCAGCAGCAGATTGGGCTGAATTGGTTTACGCGCGTAGTGTAAACTTTTTGGTAGTGCAAAATATGCGTCATTTGACATCCCAGAGATCGTCAGTTATACGTAAGCTCAGTGCTGAGTCTAAATACTTTCACTTAGGTTTCAAGTACTCGATACATATGCTGCACAGTCATCACAGAAAAGCAGCGCTAAATGGCGGAACAAAATAGTAAAAAGTGCCCAGTCACGACGCAGTGTCCGTGCGCTCCTTTCTATCTTGTCAAGTCTCTAGCGCTACTTTTCTCTTATCATAAACCAAGGAGACCGCCAATCATGTCTTGCCTGCACAGTCATGTTTACCTGCGTGGCCGTTTTCTCGAAATACAAATAGCTCCGTATTTATTGCTAAAAATTGCAGACATAGAGTACATTATGCGATCATCATTCAAAGCTCAGAGAAATCATAATAGTGAAAATCCATCAATATATAGGGTGTTCTTCTGTAGCTGCACGAAATTTTTAAAAGTTGCCTGTGGCACATGGCCCATTTCTTCATCTAAATTACTTGATGGTGCGGCCATTAGTTCTACGAGAAATCAAAATGCTTCTATAAATGTTTACATGATTACGTTAATTAACGTGCCTAATAATTACTTTACTGCATGTATTTAAATCTACTAATTACAGCCGGTCAGTCAGTTCGCAAGGCGTCTCCACTTCAAAGAAATTTTCAGGACTGCCCCACTTTCGAGATATTAATTTTCGAAGTGTCCGACAAAATACATTGGCAATTCAGCTACTTTTTTAAAGAAAACGATGTTCTATGCATTGAAGCATTAAAGTAACTGGAACACCAGTCTTACTGCAACACGAGCAACATCAGAACACCAGTTTCAAGGTATACTTTTCAAGATAGGTAGGAAATCTACCGTGTAGATAAGTATACATAGGCCAAACAGGTCAATGTGTGAGCACAAGACTTTGGAACACAAACGGTCACTGGGGGAAACATTCATTCCCCCATTAAAGGGCATTGTTCACAATGTGGGTGCTTGCCGCTTTTCGGTGACACAACAGTTCTTTATCACCATAACAATCAGCTGACCAGGGAAATAACAGAAGCCTTCCACACTAACAAAAGAAAAGAGTGTTGTATCGCTCAACCGTCTGTTCTACTGAGTCATCGTGAGGTCACCTTTTTGAATGGGCGCCAAAATATATTTTTAATAACAAAAATAAATGTGTTCGGGTTGCAACGATTAGAGCACACCATGTTAGGTTGCCTATCTTTGGCACCCGAGTGTGTGCGGGTATATAACTTTAAAAGTGCTCATAATCTTGTTTAGGATATCTTTGACGCCCGTGGGTGCGTGGGTATACGCGTATGAATATGAAGCGTTTGTTCTCAAATAAAGTAGTTGTGAGTGCAGTGAGTGTTGTGTTCTCTTGTCTTCTCTCCGCTTTAACCAGGCCATAGCGCTGCTGCAACCATACAGTATGATGATTAGTCACCAACTCACCCAACTTTCCGTATTACTGAACAAGAATATGCCCTTTCTAATAACAAATCGACGCCGCTTTCTTAAAGAAAGATGGTGGAACGAGAAGCTTTCACCCATGCAAACTGAATCAGAGTAAAAGTCCAAAGCCAACGACCACGCAACGAACCCAAGAAATGCAGAGCGACCGATGCGATGCATGTGCAATTTGATTGCTTGTTTAGGATTGTAGTTTTTGAACGTTGAAGTTGAATTAATACACAATTCGCTAATTGCATAGCTTTTATTTTACATGATATAGCCGTTGATTACACGCACAGACTCACACTTTCACAGACTGCATGCCCTTGCCGATACACGGGATCGGACTTACGGCCACGATCGCGCTCGCGCTTACGTTCGCGTACGGCAGCCTCTTCTTCTGCCGTGCGCTGCACACGCGGTCTAGCCATGGTGACAGCCGGGAATGCATTGCGTGACGCGCGTAATACAATGCAGTTATATACAGTTTGTCTGGCTAGCGTGGCGTTGCAGTTCCCATTGTTATCATTGGTGCAACTGCGAATGTAAACTGTAGTGTTCTACGATTGTGTGCGCAGATGCGCCAATAGTTCCATTGTGTAAGCTGGCTTTCATGCAGTGCGTTTTCGGATCCCACGGACGAATTAGTGAGACATATCAAGCTTCGCTTTACAAGTAGGTTAGCATGGGGTTGGAGCTCTGAAGCCCCGTCGTAAGCAGCTGGCGAGGACTTTAAGCCTCACCTTACTGGCTGCAAGTGTCGTGGAGGGCTACAGTTACGTGCACAGGAACTACTGTACCCCGTGCAACGAAGCAGTCTGTTCACATATACATGCGTCACCAGTCTCGTTTCACACTCTTTTGAAAAGCGCATAGGCATAGTTAGGGTGCAGAGCAGGCAACAATGGGGAGGACAAATAAAGTGCAAAAGCGAGCGCCTTTTTGAAACCATGGTGGATGCAAAGGAGCACTTCTGTTTGGTAGGTAGGTGTTGGTAGGTGTTGATTTCAATGTGAATACGATGTGCGTGCCTGTGTGTATGTGTGTGCGTGAGAGTGTGTGTGTCATCTACTACATGAAGAACCAGTACTACATGAGGAACCATGATAAACATATGAAGTGATTCACTTCATCAATGGTTTGTTTCTTTCTCGGCTTATCAAGCATTCCTTCTCGGTAAGAGGTACATTTTCGCCATTCGAAAAGTACAGCACCCATGCTTGCGCTGGCGTGCGTGTGCGTGCAGCACGCACACAAACACAACCCCTCCAGTTTCAACAGCCACCTGTTTCATTGTGAAAACAATGAAATGCAACCTG
Organism: Dermacentor silvarum; assembly: GCF_013339745.2. NCBI lineage: Eukaryota > Metazoa > Arthropoda > Arachnida > Ixodida > Ixodidae > Dermacentor > Dermacentor silvarum. Next base: position 259,440,658 of record NC_051154.1, read on the forward strand.
AATGCGAACATGACGCCCTGACTGGTGTTCGCATGGGCGCACAAAACTACTGGCGGAAAGAATTGCATGTATAAGCAGTGCCCGGCACCACAGTTTTACGCTCATGGTTGCACGGAACCTTCAGTTCCCTGGAACTCAGATGTTCCAGTGATGACTAAGGCCGCGACGACTCCGACTAATAGGTTTTGGGAAATAAAGTCCATCTCTTTCTCTCTCTCTCTCTCTCAGTTTTTCGTCCATGTCCTGTAGGAGCTAGAATGAATGAATTCTAGGGTTTTATCTGCCCTAAGCCACGATATTATTATGAGGAACGTCGTAGTGTGGGGACTCCGGGTTCATTTTGACCACCTGGGGATCGTTCACGTGAACCCAACGCACGGGATATGGGCGTTTTTTTGCATTTCGCCTCCATCGAAATGCGGCCGCCGCGCTCGGCATTCAATCCCGCGACCTCTTGCTTTGCAGCGCACACCATAGCCGCTAAGCCACTACAGCGGGTTACTGCAGGAGCTAAGTGTTTTATACACGATTTCAGGAAAAGCTTTTTTTTCGAATTTGAAGGGGCCTGTGTATATTATTTGGCATCGTCATTTTGTAGCTGATATGTGCTAGATTAGGTGAGATATGCGCTGAACTAAATACTTTTGCACGATCTGGCAGCGGTGCAATTTAGTTTCAGTTAGTACTACATGAAGAACCATGATAAGCATAAGAAGTGATTCACCTTATTAGTATTTTGTTTCTTTCTCGGCTTACCAAGCATGCCTTCTCGTAAGAGGGACATTTTTGCAATTCGAAAAGTACGCCACCCATCAACATGAACGCAATATTTCTGTATCTCCTCGCTTTAGGGCATTGTAGTTCTGATTCGTGGAAAGCTTTATTACCTTTTTCCACAATAAACAAAATGTGATTGGAAAACAAACTTCGGCCTAGAGATGACGGACAGCAAATATAAAGAAAGGGTGGCTCCCTTGCCTTGGAGATCTTGGTCTTGCCGTACTGCTCAACGAAGATGAAGGTGATGCATCCGGAGAAGAAACAGACGGCGTGGTAGAATGGAAGCTCGTAGTAGTACTTTGTTGTGTCGAGTACACCTCTGCCAACGAGAAAGAAATAAAAAAGGCATGTGCCGGCGGATTAGGCCCAACGTTACACATGGAATCCCACAAAGGCGATATCAATGATAATGTTTGACTCCGCGAAACCGAAGTCAGCGAACGCGCGAGGCTTTTCCTTTTTATGCCAAGTTTCGAAAACCTAGTGAGCCGGGAACTAAATGTCGTCAAGTAAGTTTTCTTCAGACAACCCTTACAGATTTCCACCTTACACGCTTCCTCTCAACGAATAAATTTAACACACCCTTTAATCTGATGACGAGATGTAATAATACTATTGCTGAATGCAGCAGAACAAGCATTTATGCCTCAAATAATTCTAGTATTGTTTGTGTGGTGATATGAACTCTGATATTCTGCAGAACCGTGCTCACATTCATAGTTATGCTCGTGTATTCTATATGTAAGCTAATCATGACTAATTATTATCCTGAGTAAATGTCTGGCTATTCAAAAAAGCAGCAGTGAAATCCCACCATCTTGCCTTTTTTTTCTAGTGTCAGCAGGCTCCGTGCGGTCGATGGTTATTTAGAATCACAACGGTTTAATAGCATGCGCCGTTCCTTGTTTGAGTGACTCCCTAATGCATTTCCCAACTGTTGGCCCGGTGTGTAGTGATATATACTTTGCCGGTTGCATTGTGAAAGTCAGAGTGCCATTGAATAGAGTATGATTAACAGAACATTCTGTTTGATATTGCAGCACCTTATATTCCCTCCATTGGCGCGAACTACATTTGCAGTCGCGAAATCACTGTAGCATGCAGAAACTCTCCGTCGTGTAACGTTAGCTTAAAGAGCCACCCACGAGTCCCCATTGGAAATTTCGGTTATACACTTGACTTTCTAGGGTGCCGGCTAGGGAGCATTTTAGCGTAAACATTTGTCAAATTACTTGGACGAGATAGAATAGAACAGATTAGAATAGAATAGAATAGACGTGATAGAATAAATTGAAATCTCGCGTTGGCATGCTTCCAGGAGGCGACCTTCACTGCCAACGAAGACACTCTCTCCTGCTTTGACTAGTGTCCGAAAGCAACAATTCTTCCCTGCCTTCTCCCATACCGGAGATGAGGGATTGCGTAACGTTTAAATCACGAGGCCCACCTCTTTTTCTAGTTTTTTTTCTTGTTTTTTTTCCTCTATTGGCAATCGACGATTTACCGAGGTAAAGTGCTATAATCGGCGACCTTGCAGGCAGTGCCTATTACGTAGAGGCGTTTCCGCATGTGACCTTGACTTTGGCTGAAAGCGAGACTCCCCGATGGGAATGGCCCGCGGGCTTGTCTTTGAAATTCTATCTGTTTTCGCACCGTGCAGCTATTTGATACTTAGAAGACTCGATTGGCGCCACGTGATCTACGAGCCGCGCTGGCCAGTTTGAAATACCCAAACATGGTGAAAGACTTCGGGTTTGCCCCACGTGGTCTCGATTTAGACTCTTGGCACACGCGAACTTATGCCTTAGCGAGGGCGTGTCATGCTCCCAAGCATGTCTGCCCGCAGCAGTAGCAACATTCTCGCTTCATCTCTAGAAGAATACGAATAGCAAGTGCTGCTAATAGGGTGGCCTTCTCTCGGAAGCAAATTGTTTAGAATGCACTTGGAGCAACCAACACGAAACGCTCTTAGAGAATACCCATTCGCGGTTTTGGAAAGTACGTTGAAGACCAGCGCTGGTACGTGCAATATTGCAGCTGTTCCCAAGATGCCAACCAATCGTAACGCTGGACGTCTTATTACAGAAGGTGGCCAGCTAATAGCAAACAGTATGCACATCAGAAAAAAAAAACTTCGTGAATTCAGTCGCCCTTGTGGAGCCTTGGGGTGGCGCCAAGAGACAGGTGTCTTCCTTTTTGGATAACACTAGATATCTCTAAATCTACCCTCCCCCTTTTGACCTCCCCAAATGTATTTGTAAAAATTGGATTAGCTCATATTGCCTAAATAGTTGCACATCAAGAAAGATTTGAACAACTTGTTCACGATTATTTCTGGCCATAAGGACTACATTAGAAAAAAATACAGAACTTAAAGAATCAATGTTTTTTTAGTTATAACCTAAGCCGTATAGTTATTGATTGGCAATTCCTTTGCTCAACTATCTCCAGCGTATCAAAACGCCAGTGTAGGCGATGCGCTGTGTTTGCCGTGCTTAATTCAGAGTTTTGGGGCACCAAAACAGTGTAGCATATATGATACATTGGTCATTACAGGGCTAAGCCTGCGAGGGCCCTATTAGTTCACGATCCATTTCATTTTACATTTTTTGGCCCTTCATCATTGGCTGGGAACTCATCATGCCGCCGTTATTGCTAAGATCGGCTACTCGGAGCGATGCAAGATAAGAGTAATAAAAAAATTCACCGACAATTACAATACTCCCTAATGCGAATTTTGAGCGCAGCTGCTTAGATGTTTTGAATTTGCAATATACTGTGGCAAGGAATTTGATTCTGAACGACCGGGTCATCTCGGCGGCAGCGCTGAGCCTCGGCTCGGTCAACTCATATAGCAGCGCCGGTGGACGAAGCATTTTCACTGGTTGTGTCACTCGTAGTTCAGAAAGAAAGCGTGAATGCGGGAAAGCGCAGCTCGCGCGGAGCTCATTCTCTCACGGCGGCGGCGCAGGCGAAGTAGCGCATGCGGAGTGGGACCGAAGCCCACGCCAGCGCTTTGTTTCCATATATAGTATCGGTGGATGCACTCCACGCATGCCTGGTCATCGCCGGCACTCCGCTTTCTCCTCACCCTCTCGCCATACTCTCTTCCTCCGCTTGCTTACTCATGCTTCCGCTTCGCCCTTCTCCTTCGCTTTCCACCTCGCGTTCTTTTCGCTATCCCAGTCTTTCATCCCCCACTGCGCACCGCGCTCGGTATTTCCTCCTTCGCTGTGCTCGTTCGCTCGGCTGCGCCGTGGGACACCGACGCTCAACGCAGGAATGGGTGCCTAAGAGCTGCGCTCTAAAATGAAATGGAACGTTAAAAAACACGGGCCCCTGACCCGTATCATCAAAACTTCTTTGCGCAAGGGCTCTCGGTGATTGGCCATCACCGCGGCGATCGCCACAAGATCCCACCGATCGATATCACGAAAGGCGAGTGGCTGCACACCAGTCACTGAATACGCGAATTCCCGCTTAAAGAATTAATGTGATTACTGGTCCAGGGTTTGTTTCCTAAGAGCTGTCTCCCATAAAAGTTAGTCGTCAATTTACACTGTTTCACATTGGAAGAGCTCGAATCTCGAAACCAATGTGTCGGTCAGGCGCCGGTTTCAACCAATATTCAGAAAGCACTTGACAACGTTCAGAAAGCACTTGACATGACCTGCTTTTGCTTCAACACTTAAATGTTTCAGCTATCGGTGACCAGCCGTCAGTAATACCCTAAAAATAGGCGATCGAGTATAAGCGTACCCTGAAATGAACAACGACCATCAATAGAGTATCGCAAAAATATATGCTTCAATGTGCCGGTAAAATAGCACAGGGTACGAATCACAAAAAACACCGTGATTTTAAAATAGAAAAAGATAAAGGGCTCTCTTCCCATGAACCATGTCCTGAAAGGTTATCTGCGCCTGTTACAGGCTGGTTATAATCCATTTTAAGGCGATGAACATCCGTACCTAAGCAAAAGTGAACAAGCTTCCTTGAACAAACCGTTTCTCTTATATATAGGGCGTCCTAGCTAACTTTATCCAAGCTGTTCAAATAAAAACAATAAAAAAACAGAGTGCAAGATACGATTTTAAAACCTACTGTGTTCGGCCGTTAGAGGCCCGACGACCGTGCACCATAGGTATTAAAATCGTACCTCGCATTGTTTTTTTTTATTTTTTTCTCTTTGAATCGCTTGCATAACTTTAGCTGGGACATACACGATATGCGACAACCAGTAAAAGTACGAATTGTGGTTTTGCTGTAATCTAGTGGAGAGAAAAGAAAACTAAAATTGTAAAATTGAGCCGAGGGAGAAAACGAAAACAACGCATTTATGCACCGCATGTTTTTTTTTTGGTTTTTTTTTCTCAAAGAAAAGCGCGCATCATTACTTCTAGTAATATGAAGAACTTAAAGCCCAAAATTGAAGGTTGAGGATGACATTCACTCTCTATTTCTTTAACTGTATCACGTGAGTGTTGAAACCTTCTAAGGAACTGTTAACATTATCGAAGAACCAGGGCACTCTCTGGTAGAACGTCGTTTGGCTGTAAGTGCTTGAGTGCTAGCGGAACTCCTGCGTGACCCACAGTCAAGTTGCTTACATTTTGGAGCATAGATGCTGAAGTATTTACGTCAAACAATAGACGTCCAGCGAGTCTTACCCGTATGACGGGTGCAATGGTACAATAAATGGCAGCATGTTGGTGCCGTATATTTGCCATGAAGCGACGCCACAACACAGCAGCGACAACCCAGCGAAGATGAAAGCAACGAGCCATTTCTTCCTGAAAAGAAAACGAAAACTCAATCACAGTGCTGAAGATGGCAACGAATGGTGCTGAGCGGCTAATACAATCATCACAGCTAGACAGTCAACTGGAACGTGTCGTATATGGTAAAAAAATATTTCTTGGCTTTCGGCGCTGGTCGAAAGCGAAGAAAAAAGCACGTGTATCTTAGTGATACAACGACGCATGTGCTCAATCGGAGCCACGGTGGGTGAGAATGCGAGTACCGGAAGAAATAATAGCACAGAAATGCACGTCCAACTGCATTGATACGATTGCTTTATGTGAAAGATGGCGCGGCACAGAGCACAATCGCCATGCTGGCGTGCTGCACGACACACGCACCCATTGATTAGTGTCACCGGAAAAACATTATTTAGTGGAGCAGGCTATCTAGCGCCCTGCCAGGAAGGTTGCGCGCATTATCACACTTCTTTCTTCCCATTCTTGTTTATCTCTATCACCTTATTTTTTTGTTTCCATACTTTGCATCCAATTCACTGTCTCTGTTTCTCCCCCTCTCCCTTTGATGACTCCTGGTTGTCTATTTAAACTTTCAATTACCCTGTACTTGGTTGCCAACTTTCTTGACCTCTTCCTCCATTCTCTGTTCACGTTTCAGGTGCCGATATTTGTGCATTTTAGCTGCCCATTTATTTTGATCCAAGTTCCTGAATCTTTTGAAAACTAATTTTGCTCGGCGCTTCTCTGACTTCAAAAGAGGCCCAACCCATGTCACCCTGCACTGTCTAATTTGTGGTTATACCGTGGTCGCCCAGAGCCCATCGGCCTACCGATCTTTGGTTAACTTCCAACCCCGAGAAAATATTCAATTTTAAGCAATGAATGGTATTTGTGAATTTTAGCGCTTCTCCTTTACTCCTGACTGCGCTTTTGATCGAGTAATAATAATAATAATAATAATAATAATAATAATAATAATAATAATAATAATAATAATAATAATAATAATAATAATACAGCCCCTCGACTAACCGGTTTCGCAGAGTGTAAGGCACTGACAGAGGGCATTTTAAATTTACTGTATTCGGACGGTTATTCGATGCAACTAATTTCTGCCTGTTCGAAACGTAAAAAAGCTGCCGTCATAATCGTGAGCACAACGGTATCCTGGGTGACGGCCGCGGTTCCTGCCTCTATATCCCCGCACGAAATGTCCCTCTCATTGACAAACGAGGTGGGAATGCACGGAAATCAGCTGCGTGTGAATGCTGTGTCTTCTACGTAGCGGTACATATAGAGAGTGTGGTGAATTAAATGGAGGAGCGAAGGAACACAAGAAGACATACAAGAACAACGTCCCGACGCCCCGCGGCGGAAAGCACTTTGACCCGGCACGCAGCTCGAGGAACGGCGAGAGCGTGGGCAAACCGCTAAGAAGCCACTGTCAAGGCGGGCCCCAAGAAGGTGCAACGAAAGTTGCCATGTAACCGTAGCTCTACCTCTTAACCCATAAATAAACCCAGTTAGTTAATATCAGTTAAATCCAGTCTCCTGCAATTTATTCAGTACATCCAACAGAGTAAGTGGCCCTTTTACCTTATTCAAAAAAGACGCCGGTGCACGTTAGCCACCACATTTGATCGCCGCTGCAAATTAATATTTGTGCAGTCCTTGCATTATGCTACAAACGCATACGCCATGACTATGAGTCCCCAGCTAACACACTGCATTTAAGTGAGACGTATGTCTACGGAACTCGATTCACGTTAAGTAGTGATGGACATTAAAAAGATAAACACCAAATATGCCTCTTGCCTAAGAAGAGCTGGTGAAGCCAATAAAAGAAGTACATTCGAATAACTTTGACAATTACAGGTAATTGCAGTGCGGTTGAGCGTATTCAGCGACAGCTTCAGTACATTATGTATAGACATACTGGAGCGTTTGAAAGTAAGGGATACTCTAGCATTTTTAAAACTACAATTGGGCATGCTTGATGGAACAATTACCGTTAAGTCTGGCTCAACATCTGAGGACCAAACCAGAGGTTGTCCTTCTGCTCACGAAGGTTACATCCGCCACCCCCCCCCCCCCCCCGCCAAAAAAAACAAAACAACTCGAATGCAATCTGATAAGCACTTACGCTCGAAATATCTGAATCACTGCTAGTGCCACGACGAAGAGCTGGTAGTCTGCAGAGAGGTACCACAAGTGTGCCATGGTGGCCTGTGAAAGTGAAATTACAAGGTGAAAAACAGAAAAAAACGTGCGCTGCAGCGACAGTTTTCTATTCTGTCTGATGTGGTAGTTAGCATTGTTGTCACGAGTGAAAATATTTGTAGCTGAAACAGGGCGAATTGACTAAGAGCCTACCCAGTTAAATGTCAAGTCAATAATTTTGTTGCTCGCCTCACACAGTGCCTTGTGGTATGAAACGAGGCCATCTGGCTCACTTAAAACAGCGAACTCGCATTCCAAACACAATTATCTTGGCTGTGCCCCAAAATATCAGAGATCTCTAGTCTCACTTCGTGACTATACTGCCAACTGCCACGTCGAAGAGATTGATTGCAGGTCACTGCTACTGATGGTTCCTACTTGGCAATGCTGCCGAAGAATCGGCGATGAATAGAGTCGGTTCAAGGAACCTACTCACCAAATTTACAATGTGGCCATAAATAAATAAATAACAAAAATTGGCTATGCCAACACGAAAAACTCTTGTACGCTCGTGCTGTCACTTCGACCAAATATTTGTTAACCCGGCCCCGCACACAATCACTGTTAAGTAAAAACTGAGACAACAAAGATTCACGCTTAGCTAATATATTTCGGTTTTCGAAAGTTGTTGCTGCTTCTCACGAGTATATTAGGCTTGTTTCCTACCTACTCGAATAACGTCGTTGTTGCATGAGTTACTAATGCCGTATTTTCTGCTAATCATGTTCTTGTGTACATAAAACAGGGTCCATATTTCGGAACGACTAGTTTTTTTTCCCATTCTTTCTGCCCTTTCTCATTCGGTCTTTCGAAGCCATGCCACCATTATCACTGGGATCGCCTACTCGCTGGAAGGAAAAAATAGATTCATAATATTAAAATAAGGCAAACCTGTGGAAAAAAGATCATGCGCACTTCCCTGTGCACAACGTCATCGAATACGTAAGGTGCGCAAAACGATACGGAGCGGCGACACACGGCGGCGGTGGCAATGGAGAGGTGGCGAGTAGGTAGCGTGAAGCCTTAACCGTAACCGAAATACCATACCCAACTGGGGAAAGAGGACTTTCACCGTGAAAAAAATAATTATAAAACAGCATAAATCATAATGTTACCAGTCTTTGATACAGGATATTGTTGAAAACTCAGCATACCAACCTAATGTTTGTGATCAGCAGACACTCACTTTGCATTGGATATTCACCCCTGTGCTAATATTGCGTACTGGCCGTGAGCAACGTGCGCTGATTTTGTCGCTCGAGTGTGACTGCGTCCACATGCTAGAATCTTTCTTAATGTGTCCGCGCACTATCTTGCTTCGACAATCTATTCCGATCGTCCGGTACGATCTTTGACACTCACTTTGTCTCGCCCGGTCGTCTGATATGCTGCTACATTGGGCTTCGCCCCGCGTAGCAGCAGCATAGGAAGTGACCGAGCAAGCCTGAGAGAGTGTCAAAACATTGCAATTCCCTGCTCCCACACATGACGACTTTCAGCGTCAAGACGTTCGTCACGACGCGGTAGAAGTATTTTTCCTCGCGTTCAGATATCTAGGACCTTCATGTAATGCAAAAAACGAGTAGTCGGAAACATAATTTCAATACTCATTTAAGTGTTTCCGGTCACCTGCTGTCTCCTGCCTCTGGTACGTGCTTAATAAGGCGCTTACGTATCGTCGGTCAGTGCTTGAGCCACTCTTTAGACGCACACCGGATTGCGCTGTTTGTCGTCACATGTATTCGGTTGAGAGTACCGTAAACAAAAACCATCCTTCGATACAGTGTGAGGTAATGTTGATAAATTTCCAATGGTCTCTAAATTTCTATTTTCACCGTTCTTCACCAATAAATTTCTATCGAATTGATATGCCAGTTCTTAAAGGACATATGAAATAGTCCAGGCGTTCGAGATCATTCCTTTCACAACCCATCTCTCTCGCCACCTGTCTACGACTAACACCGCCACTTTTCGCCAGCATGCCCAAAAAGAAACACCGCCACTTTTTTATTTCTATTCGTTTCAGAAAATACCCGCCTCTACACATAAGCACGACGTTCTCTATCCGCTTACTGCGTCATGAAGCGGCCTTTCATGCTGCAGTAACCCTGCGGCTACTACAGCCCACTACAGGCTAGCCCGTAGCTATTTGAGTACAACCAGGCGCTCGCGCTTCAATAAAGATCCATCACTCTGCCACGTAGGCCACCAATTACCTCGGCTACACGACAGATACATTCTCAAGCCGGTCAAAAAAATGAACTACCTGAGAAGTTTTTTTACAGGCTACAGGAAAGTGCGCGCAGGAGACTATTTGCTATACTTCTCAGCATTCTGGGACGGGCGTTGAAGACTATCAGGTTGTAAGAGCTCAATAAAGGTGCAGGAGGGGGTGTGTATTGACAACGGTGGAGAGAAAGAGGATGCTCTTCACTTCCTGAGGCTTCAGAACACGTGGAGGAGAGGAAAGCTTGATAACACGGCTAGGACTCACCTCCTGCTACCAGCGCGTTTTTTTTCTACGCCCTTGAGAAAATATAACAAAACGGACAGATATTTAAACCATTGCGGTGGGGTTGTCGTCGCACTCATGGCCGTGAGTGGCACTGGCAAAACACGCCAAGATGAAGATATAAATGCATTCATACAAACGCTTAATGAAGCGTACGGATAGTCAGTGATCGCCGTAGATCAATTGGTGGAGCTCCGCATGCGTCATGCGGAGGCTGTGGGTACTTTTCCCTCCATGCTAGTTGCCTGATACTTTCACCTTGCTTTTTCATTATCACAAATATGAAATTTATCGCAAATATATTTCTAAATAATAATTATATTTACTGCTGCTGCTATACTTTCCCTGACATCGTATCGTTATTAAAATAGCACTGGCGCGGCACTAACTCCGGACGTACTGGAGAGCTGGCGTGCGCGTAAAGAAAGAAGAAAATTATCGAACGAGGCTGTGGCTTACTTCCCTCATTTACAGAGGGCTAGCTGTCGCAGCCCTGCGTGCAACACGACGGCTGCATCAACAGTCCACCACCTGTTGTGGGACTGCCCGAAGTTCGAGGCCCTCCGGCGGAAACACTGATTCCAAGTGGCTAGCTACGAAGTGTGGGCCCGTCCGTCGACAAAAGCCGGCAGCGTTCTCCGAATTCTCTACGCCTTTGCGCTGGAGTCAGGCATTCTCCGCATGGTGTACAGCGGAGCACCTCTCGAGAGCTGGCTCGCTTCCTTTCTGAACCCCCATATCCTTCTACCTTTGAGGACAGTGAGCCATGCTAGTAAATAAAGCTTGATCATCGTTAAAATCGAACAACTATATTTCTTTCGTTCCTCACGCTCTTTGAGAAAATCTGTGCCTGATGGCCTCGTATCAATTAGGATCATAGCCGCGGTTAGGAAGAAAGCTTTTGCCTGAAAACGTACTAAAAAAGGGGCGGTGATTTCCTGACAATGTCGTTACTGCGATAAAGCGTCGTACAACAGGTCAGTGACCAAACTAAAAATAATAATAAAAATATGATGCTCCCACAAGTCACCACCTAAAATTCTGTTTGACCAAACCGCGTAAAGGTAGGCTAAATAGAACGCATGGCAGCTTCGACAAAAATTAGTCTTCAACCCAAGGAGAAATGCTTCAGCATAAGTGTATTTAGAAAAACAATCTCTCCAAGCACCGCAATGTCAACTTGTACATTTTTTACTTCGGTCCATGACATGATTGCTTATGATGCTTTCACGCGGCCAAATGTTGCCCCGTGGATCTCTCAACTACTGAAGGTAGTATCACGCACACTACACCAGCACGTCTAGATGAAAAAACTGCGTTTTTACCACTTCGAAATCCGCCCCTCTCCAGTTGCGAATATGTATGAGCAGGTCCCACCAGTGGTCTCGCACTTCAGTGTAGAACCTGTCGTAGAATTCTTTCGAGTTGGGTCCCCATGCTATCAGCGGCAGAAGGTAGATGCACATGATCATGAAGAACATGGGAATGGTGCCCCTGGAAGTGTCAATTGAAATCATTTCTTAGGAACCAGTGCCTTTAGCACTACCCAAATTCTCCACTATAAATGGGTAACGCTAGAATATTTCACCATGAGTATTGCTTACGTTCGTTAAATATAATCGATGACAAAGAATTTATTTCTTCATTTTATGTCCTTTTTGTGGCCCACAGGAGAACATGACGTGATGAACCGGCCCGCCCACAGTGGTTGCGTTACAATGGGGGCGAAATGCGGAAACTCTCAAGTGTTATTCATGATTATGTTAACCAAGCAGGTAAAAGTAATTCGGAGTCCTCCACTGCCATCCCTCATAGCCCTGCTCGGACTTTGAGAAATTCAGCCACAAAGAAAGGTATACCTAAATTAGCAGCGCCAGAAAAATGAATCACTATTTCTAAAGTTTCTAAAATAGATTTATTCACATAAGCATTCTGTTTTCAGTGATCTTACCTGATGAATCGTCTAACAAGTGCGATCACTGCGACGAGAGCGCGGTTCTGATTTTGCTTGTTAAGGGCATAGTACAGCAGATAGCCACTGCAAGAAACAAAAGATGAAAAAATATTACAGTGGCCGATGATACCTTTGTCACAAAGAAATGTTCAGCTCTGCATAATTGATACACAAGCTCCATTGAAAGCTTTATGTGCTACCAAGTAGGAAAGCATTGCATTTTAAATAAATGTTGGTATGAAATTACCGAACACTAAGAGAGATATAACCTCTAAGTGCGAGCCCACGGAAGTGCGTGAGAAGAAGACACCAAATGTCATAGAAGGCATGAAAAACAAAGAAAAATTGAAGTACTTTAGTTCCACGCAGGCTTTAACTTTATTTATACTTCACGATCGAGCTACACTTAAAAGGAAATAAGTAGCAAAAGATATCCAGATGGCCATCCCGGGAACCAAATCCGCTATATTAGCTGGCAAATTATGTTGTGCCGGCAATAGGTTTCCCTTCCAATTCCTTTGACATTTACATACTAAATGTGCACCCTACCATCCTTGAGAAAGCAAGCCACCGACGCTGGCTAGCACTCTCAAAACATTATGCGAATTGCATGCACGCACGATTTTTTGCAAGAGAAGAAGTGCATGCTACTTGCCTCATAAAGAAAAATGTATCTACAGCTACGAAGCCTGCCGATACAATCGGTGACTCCCAGCTTTCGAATAGAGCCAGAGCACCAACCAGCCTTGCTGAAACAAGAAAAAAGGAAACAATATAATTTATTTAAAATTGAATTCGCAGGTTGTGCGTGCCATAACCAGGAATGATGATGAGACGCGCCGTAGTGGGGGGCTCCGGATTAATTTAAACCATCTGGGGTTCGTTACCCTGCACGCAGTGCATGATGCACGGGTGTTTTTGCACTTCGCCCGCATCGAAATGCGGCCGCCGCGGCCGGGATTCAATCCCAGGCCCTCGTGCTTGGCAGCCGCAACAAAGAAACAACGTATTTCGTTATAAACATTGACAAAGTTTCCCTATTTAGGCAAATATTGCTCAAGTAAGAGTTGCTCCACAAATGTGGAAACTCAATAGAGTGTTTACGAAATATAGTCTCTAATTTCTTTTCTCTCTCGACGAAATTCAGTATACAAATGACATGACATATTGACTCTACGAAGCTCAACGCAGAAATGAAGCCTAACTGCTAATTTTAATCACCGCGAATGCGACAATAAAAATATTAGATTGAGACCGATGCACTTAATAATTAAGTGTCACCAAAAATCGTTAGCTTAATAACGTTAACTGCATGCAACGGGTTGCCCATGAAAATGACAACAATATAGATAACGTTCTGCTACACTGTAGATGCTGTTCTCTGAATTAGGCGCAGTCTTTAACTTTCCAACCTCACCCCAGCTGTCAGCAACATAGGCTTATTACGGCTCTTAAAGCATAAGAGCCGTAAACTTTCCAGGCATAACTTTGCCTTAGCTATTGCCTCAATTTGCAAATATCTGTGGAAGTCCCTCTTTCATTATTAACATCGGCGGCAAATAAAGGACCATGAGACAGCTGATCTGCAACTCTTCCTAAAAAAACTTCTTTTTATCATAAGTGCGAGTATGACAGTAAGCATGGTATTTTTTGTATTAACCCTTAAATGAATTATCTGTATTCATAGCATTCTGCTTATAACTCACGTTGTTGTGCATGCTCGGTCTAATGAATGGCTCGCTGGAGAGAAACACTCTCTTCGAGTTACAAACAGGAGGACATTACATTATACATGACACAGACAAAAATATCTCTTGATAAACGTAATGCGTGAATCGTACAGCTGCTTCTAGAGCCTATGACGCCTTGAAATCCAGAAAGATATGATCAACATCCGTACAGAATCTCAGTGAGCAGCTGAGAATATGTATACGTGAGTGCTCTGTAACTGTTCGATTCGGGTGAGTATTTAAGAAAAAGTAGGTGCCGTGGCAATAATGACTATTTGCTTGGCTCAAGGGAAATGCTCTATAGGATCGACTGCCTCAAATTCATCGTGATGTCGGTGGCGCTCGAGACTTGCTCTAGAATATTCCCGTCGCAATTCGTGATGTCGTTTCGCTACTATGGCTTGCGTTCTTTATGAACTGCATGCCATCTTGAAACCGCCTAGCTATTTGTGTGTAGCTTTCGCACAGCTTCAAGCACACTTGTGAGAGCGCAAAGCGACGTGCTCTGGCAAGCGTGAACGCCTTTTCTACCACAAGCACCGCTGATCCGAGACGGATCTGTGTCTGCGCACACGCCGCCAAACAAGACATATCGTTATTGGTGACAGCCATAGGTATAAATGATAGTTGATGCATGCCGATAAGGCACCCTCATCGTGTGGGTGCCTCGCTGGTGTTCCAGTTCCCTTAGCGTCAGGCACACATTTTCCTACTATACAATTACTAGACCGAACTCTGTCCCTGCGATAGTTCAGCTATGCCATGCTTAGTACACGGATTTGTATAATCTTCGTACTGGTGGCTTCAGGCGCTATTGTGGCTTTATTTACTACGCTTTATCTGCCTTGATTGGTCGAAACATCGAATCGATCTTATCTTTTTCATCACAGAAGAGAATAAAGCTATTCGCACATTCATAATCACGGCGAATTGTTGCATTTATGTTTCAACATGCTTTTGAAAGATACAAGTTTGCAAAGTCCCACATCCATTTGAAGCCTGAAGGACGAAGTTAAGCAAATCCTTGCTTGTAGCTCCCGTAGGCACTATCGCTGGTGTTCCTCTTGCATTTTTAAAGGAAAACTCTATGCCGCAATGTAGGCTACTAAATTAGAGCTACGCGAAAGTATGAAACGCAAGTTCGTGACCTATGTGGGCCTGCAGACTTTGTAGCAGTATATAATCAGAAGCAACGCGATCTGTAACGTTTGCACGAAAGGTTCCTTCGGTAGATGACACTAACAGAACACCGAGCTACGCTATTCCCGCTATCTTAACTATTTATTGACGAGCGTTACCTACAAGAATTCAGGATCGCCAGTCAGCCTCAAGAGTCTGTAAACGAGTACGTTTCTCTAGGTCAAGTACTCACAGGGGACCCTGATCATGAAAAGGAAATTTGTAGAAGAATGCGTATATGCACTTTTTATTTTCTCTCTTTTTTATGCCAGCGTTAGCAAATGCATCTTTTCTTCTTTCCTTTTTTATTTTCTTATTTCTCGTTGGTTCAACTGCATAGCCAACATTATTACGTATGTGCACTCAAATATTTCTGCACTTTATGCCCTACTGCTGCTGCCTCTTGTAATGGAAGTGGGAACTCTGTCAAGCGGATTGTCGCTTTTATGCCCACCCCCTCCATCATTTTTGTATTGATGAGAAATAAAACATTATTATTATTATTATTATTATTATTATTATTATTATTATTATTATTATTATTATTATTATTATTATTATTATTATTATTATAAAACTGGGTTGGACTCCATACGGCAGGCATCGCCAAATCCTGACTGGGAGCTTACCACTGTCGTTGAAAAGCGAAGTGTACAATCATTGCCTGCATCGTCTGTACAATCATCGCCGGCATCATGCAGTCCTCGTCATGCGGCCGTGGTCATGGGTGAGGCTGGCCAGTGAGTGCCATCGCAAAGTTGGACGATACCAGAGTATGTCGCATTTGCCCCGAAAGCAACGGAAGGCTCAGAATAACCGCTACAGAAATGCGGTGTCGCGACATCGCTTGAATGCAAATCGTATTACTATCAACAGTCATCGTGAGATGTGTTCTGCCTTACTTGTTTTTCTTTTCGTCGATTACGCTTATTCTCTGTGTTTTGCACTTTTAGTTGCAAAACAAGCATTTTTTCGCGATTTATGTGCCGTCATAAAACAGTTACTAATTGCGTTGGCGGGTGTGCATCTCGTTTGTCATTGTAATAGATGCTATGGGAAAAAAGTTCAATAACCGGGTGGGCAGAGAGGTTCGCGGGAGAAATAAATACCTTGGGTTCAAATCTCAATTTCCGCTGTGGGAAATTATTTGCTCAGTGACGTCTAATAAAGACTGTTGGAAAGGCTTCTACATCTGGCCGAAACAATTCCAAATCTGTTAACTGCTTACAAGCATGGCTTAGATCTGGTCAATGCAGCTTGTGTGGACATTTCTTATTTAAAATTAGGATGATGATCATTTGTTACATTATTTGTGTCACCATCTTAGGTGAAAGTTTTAATTTCCCGAGGCCGCTCAACTCGCCATCAGCCGTCCCATCAGTAGTCGACTGCTGTTTTCGAAAAACGCCAAACTGTCTGAGAGATTATTTTGCACATGAGATGGTACTTGCGAGTAGATTGTAATGAAATCTCAAAGACAGGATATTGTTTACATTTCACAAGTACTAACGAGACATGCGACATTGAAACTAAGCGAAAAAATGAAGTAATGATAAGCTTACATATGTTTTCGTTGAGTGCGGCGTATGAATGGCCCAGACATATCCAGAAGATGCTCAAGAAACGAAGACCGTGTATGAATTTGTAGCATCGTGTCTCGGAGTTGTCGTCTTTGCTGACGACCAAGAGCAGTCTTGTGTTCCTCACGACCGAAAAGGCAGTGACACACTTGTAATAAATGGCTAGAAGATGAAAACAATACACATTTAGAAATATATATATATATATATATATATATATATAGAGAGAGAGAGAGAGAGAGAGAGAGAGTAAAAGAGAAACTTTATTAAACAGCAAAAGTATAACATTCTGTCCGCAAATGTTTGCTATATATATATAAAGCTTGCCAATAACATAGACCGTCTCAGATACTGTCACTGCTTAAAAAGGCGTAATGGCATGGGTAAGAAGTCGTTCCTTCTCATTTGAATGCGTACAAAATGTGAACGAAGCATCTCGCGGTGTCGTGAGTGAGAAACACTCCAGCGGGGAAAGGCGATGGTTTGTGCGGCTGGAGGAGGCGGCTCCGAAATTAATTGGGTAGTGTATTTGCGGATGCGTTCTGATAAATGGTACACCAGCTATTAATGCGTAAGCTCTCAATGCTCCTGCAAGTGGAGATTAAGAAATATGAGGACCTGAATGCACCTCAACAGGCCGAATTGCGATATTTGCTCCATGCAGATTTTTAAAAGTGTGTTCCAACGAACCTAACAAAAGTAACCTCCATACACACTATCTATACGACTAAGAGAGACTTAGAAATAGAGATATAAGGATTGAATTTCGATACCCTGTCATTTTCAGATTACGTCCATCATTTTCCTCCTAATCGCCCGCCCGCCAGTTGTTAGCTGACTCTCAAACGTATTTGTCAATGATCAAGACTGAATGCAGTGGATATACACAAGGAGCCCGCGCGCCTTATTCCTCGCGCAGAGAGAGGGCTGGTTGTGGAAACACCCAGTGCTGATAGTATATTACGTCGCCCAAGCCAAACCCGGATTTTTGGTAAATATGCATACAAATACACACTAGAGCGACCTGGTTGTCATGCTTCAATCGACATTTTTCGTCTATCACGCCGTAGTGCACCGATGTTGCTTCACACCATAAGTGACATGTTAAACAAGATGGTGGAGGAGCCTGAGATCCCATTAGCCCAACAACGCATTTTAATCAATATTAAAGAAATAGGCCTAAAGCTTGACTGAAATCCGCGCTAGACTCTATGCTCAGCATGATGTCTAAACGGTAAGCTGCCAAACATTCTCTGAATGGTGTCACCTGTTTGAAAACAACCGGATGTCTGTGAAAGATAATGCCGGACAAAGTGGCTCCGCGCCCACTGCTGCCGTTCCTTGGAAGATCTGGAAAGTTAACTTAAAATTAAATTATGGGGCTTTACGTGCCAAAACCACGATCTGATTCTGAGGCACGTCGTAGTGGGCGACTCAAAAATAATTTCGACCACCTAAGGTTCCGTAATGTGCACCTAAATCTAAGTACACGGGTGCTTTCACATTTCGACCCCTTCAAAATGCGGCCGCCATGGCAGGGACTTCCTCCCACAACCTCGTGCTTAGCAGCCAAACACCATAACCACTAAGCAACCATGGCGAGTAACCTAGACAGTGGAGCATTTAATTCTTTAAAACCGCCAAGTAACGCCTTGCCCAGCTTGCGGAACGGACGCATCACATCTCTGCCAGGGGGCACTCCACACTATCATTCACGAGAACCTGATTTGCTGCAAAGTCAGGGCATGCTGGGTGACTAGACAACTGTCCGCCTTCGACCGCTACAAAAAAAAACTGCCATTTTGCATAGAGCTCCAAAAACATTATGATAAGGAGGGCAGGAGTTTGTTTCGCGGGATTATCAACAGCTCAAAGACATACATGCATCATTTCAATGCAGAATAAAAAAAAGTCGTCGAAACAATGGAATTATGTGAATAGCCCAGCACCAAAGTTTGGAGCCACTCAGTCCGCAGGGAAACTCATGACTACGATGCTGTGGGATGAACGCGGCATCATTT
Source organism: Dermacentor silvarum (assembly GCF_013339745.2). NCBI lineage: Eukaryota > Metazoa > Arthropoda > Arachnida > Ixodida > Ixodidae > Dermacentor > Dermacentor silvarum. Next base: position 259,459,394 of record NC_051154.1, read on the forward strand.
ATGTTTATTTTCTCCGCATTGGGAATATCTTCAACAGCGAGTACTAGTGGGAGGTTCTCCAACTTTTACACAGTGCACTCAGAAATAGTTTGATTTGATTTAGGACAATGGATCGATGGAAACAACTCTATTGAAAATCCGGCGAAGTTTAATGACCCGGGCTCAGATTTCCCATGAGTGGACTTCAAGGCCTTGCCTCGTGGCCACCTCCCGAGCCCGCTGGACTGCCCACTCTTGTGTCTTGAGGTTGAAGCTGCGCAGAGCGGCGGCCCACTTCGACGCAAGAGAATCCGGAGCTACTGCCATTTTCGCTGCTATAACAGGACACTCCCACAACATGTGTGAGAGCGTCACTCTAGTTGCCTGACATAACTTGCAAAGATCTCTTAGGTATTGTGCGGGGGGGAAATGTACCGCAATCGCACCGGACTGGGGAAGATGCGTGTCTGCAGTTGTCGCCAGACGACTGTCTGGCGACGTTTCAGTTTGGGCTGAGGTGGGGGCAATATCCTCCTGCCTAATTGACAGTGCTTGGTAATTTCGTTATATCTGACTGAGCGTTCTCGCGTGTTTCGCACCAGGAGGTCCCAACTCGAACAAGGTGTCTCTGACTCTGCGCGGCAGGTCAGTTCTCGCGCAGAGCGGTGTGCCACCTCATTCAAGTTAGGGGGGGGGGGGGGGGGGGCACTCGTTAGTGGGAGTGGCGACGTGCGCTGGGAACCACATGATCGCGGTCCTATCGAAGTGCTCTCGACCAGCTTTCCTTGAGATATTAAGAGCTTCGGAGGAAATGTGCCACCGCGCGTAGTTACGAACTGCGGATTATGAGTCGCTAAGAACTACCTCGCAGAGGAGGTCGGTAAGCGCAAGCGCAGTCGCAACCTCTTCCGCTATCCCTGGGTGTTCCGTGTTGACACTACACGCGTGCGTAAGCCGGGAGTTAATGTCTACGACTACCGCCGTGAACCGGTGTTCTTGTGTGTATTCTGCCGCGTCTACGAAGCGCGTAGTCCTCTTTCCACCACAGGAGCGCAGCCGTATACCTTGGCACGGGCCTAGCGTCGGCCCCCATTATGCTCGGGGTGCATGTTTCGAGGGATAAGGTCAATGATCAGCGTGTCGCTGATGTCGGGTGGAATGGCCTGTCTCTGACCGTGTTGTACGTGGTAATTGAAGCGGAGTTTCTGCAGCATGTATCGACCCGTGGCTGTCAGAGACTTGCGTTCGAGTTGCGAGGCTCTTTGCGCATCCACGATTTCCTCAAGGGTGTTGTATACCGCCAGCTGTAACAGACGAAGAGTGCTCGTGGACTCCGGTAGGCCAAGGCATTGGCCTACCGTTGACTCTTGGCCTACAGGAGTCATCGATGGTCTCCTCACCTCTCTGTTCGACTCGCTGCTTTCGGAACTTGTCCCAGCCCGTCCATTTGAAAATATTAGGGGGAGGAGGTGTACCCGACTGATGAATTCGTGTTTCTATGATCATGTGGTCACTACCGAGATCTTCAATTGTATTGCACCACGTTGCTTGAGGGATGTTTCGGACCACCGTCAGGTGTGGCGTCGTGTCCCGTGTAGTTGATGTGCCCGTGCGAGTCGGCGCCGTGGGATCGTTAATACGAGTTAGTTCTGCATCATGCAGGACCTGCTACAGTCGTCGGCCTTTGGCTGTAGTGTAGCCATAGCCCTAGGCCTCGTTCTGGGCGTTAAAGTCGCCCCCCCCCCCCCCCCCCAGAAACAGGTGTGCGCCCGTCAAGGCAAGCACCCCCCGAAACAGAGAGAGGAAATGACGCCGCGAGTGAGCCGGATTACTATATACGTTGAGGAGAAATACACTGTGCTTGTGTGTCCTACTAGAAAAGAGCTCTACGAACATGTGTTCCGCATGTGTGCCGCGTACGGTGTGTTCTATTACGATCCCTTTCCGCATTAAAGTTGCCAGTCCGCGATCAACGCGAATCGGCGAGGCGTGTGCAGTGTAACCTGGAAGCTTTGGTATGGTGCCTTTTGTAGCGTTAGCTACACTGGCCTAGCCAAGCCCGTTTCGCGCGGCACATCAGGAGCCGTGCTGCGCATGCGCAAGGATCAGTGATGTCACACGGCTTGCGCACCGGAACCACCGGAGCCGGCACCTCTCGCGCACTCCGCCGCCGCCGCGCGCGACTCACCGCCGCCGGTCTGCGCATTCCAGAGTAGTGACGTCGTAGCCGTGGTAGACGCACTGGCGCCGGCGCGCGCTCGCTGCGCAGTCGCCGTCTGACACTGCGCTGGAGCCGCTGCGCTTCTGACTGGCGTTTGCCAAGGAGAGCGCAAATGCTGCTCAACAGCGCAGAAGAACGGAGAAGCTTGACTCATCGGATCCCGAAGTAGTTGCCTGGCAATTAGCGGTTGAGCGTAGGAGACAACCAGGAAAGCTAAGAATAATCAGCTGAACCTTTGCTAACGCTACGTATATCCTGGCATAGCCGAGCTAAGCCACTGCAACTTTTTTTTAATTAGGGGGTTTTACGTGCCAAACCCATGATCTTGTTATGAGGCACGCCGTAGTGGGGGACTCCGGAAATTTCTACCACCTGGGGTTCTTTAACGTGCACCTAAATCTAAGCACACGGGTGTTTTCGCATTTCGCCTCCATCGAAATGCGGCCGCCGTGGCCGTTATTTGATCCCGTGACCTAGTGCTCAGCAGCCCAACACCATAGCCACTGAGCAACCACGGCGGGTTTGGCATGGTGCCTACAGTTTACTGTATCATTATGACGTTTAGCTTGGTTTACTCGTGTCGGACGTATTGTTGCAGCAGTGGTTGCTTTTTAGTGAAGCCCCGACACTTCCACTGCCACACCACGAGCTCGTTAGTGTTGGCCATCGTGGTGCTGTACGTGTGCACTACCTGACATAGGGCTAGTGTGAAGGACTGTAGGGCACATCGTGGGCATCACTGGCATGCCTGGGCGAAGGCCTATGTGAGTCTCGATTCTCTCTGTATCGGTTTCAACCCTGTCTTTGCGAGCAGTGAGGTTCTTGAACACAACGCCGATGTTGCGGATCGCGGTTTTAATTTAAGCGAGCAGCTTCCTCATTATTCTTGTTCTTTCCTCCAGTAATTTATCGTGACCTGTTCTTTGCGCCAATCAATTACTTCGGATTCGAGCTTGTCGAGCTGTTGAGACTCGGAACTGGCCGCAGCGCATTTCTTTGCGGGCGGCGCCACACTGTCGTTACCGTTCGTGACGCTAGTGGGGACTGAAGTTCGTTAGGTATAGATGGCTGTGCCATTGACTGTTTAATCTCGCGGATTTATTGGGTTAACTGCTGCACGACAGTGCGTAATTTAAGACAATGCGTGCCCGCGTAGAGCGTACGTTACAAGTTGCACTTTGTGGGACCTTGGCAAAACTGCTTTCTCCACACATTCCCGACCTCACGTCAACTGACTATCATAGGTATAGATGACTGAAATATTTTCTGGTAGGCCAAGACTTCAGCAGTGGTGATGAAATCACAGGGGCTGTCCAGTCGTGGCTGCGACGCAAGGATAAATCTGTTTGTGCTGCTGGAATACATGGGCCAATATAAATGGGCAAAACCCTGATAAAAGTGTGTCCGTTTTAACGGGTGTTACCACGGAAAATGCTACCCCTTTCACGCGTCTAAACATGCTTTGGAATCCTGACAAAAAAAATCTGGGTTTGACTTGAGCGCCTCATTGTATAGGGAAGTCTGGCTTGACATAATTGAATGACACAATTTATGTATTAGCTCGACTATGCCTATTTCGATTATGCTTCAAAGCCGTCAACTACAACCCCTACGGTGGAAGACTAAATGAGCAATGATAAAGCTAACTGCTTTGTTTATCTCCACAGTGAACTTTGCTTTGCTCCTTGAAGGTCTCGTTAGGGTGGTTCGGTGGTTACTAACATGTTCGTCAAGAACCCTCGTGTATTTAATAACGTTAGGTTCAAGGAGCACCAACCTGCATAGTTTGCCTCCTTGTGCATGTTAAATTTGTTTGTTGTTTTTTTTTTTTGGGGGGGGGGGAGAGCACAGGAGAAATAGCACCGGTTTATTTTAAACCATTCCCCTGTCCACTTGAAGATCCATCATTGGTTAAATAAAGCACAAGAAACCTGCTGCAATTAACTTTACAAAGGCAAGAAAATATAACATGTTTACTCACCACTCCGGCGTTTGCCATCCCAGTTTTTAGTAAAGAGTTCAAAGGTTGTCGCTCCAGCAATAACTGCTGCGAGGACAGCCAAGAATCCACTGAAAGGACACATAAACGGTGGTGTTAGAAACGTTCTGTAGCATATATTTGACAGGGTTCTGAAATGAATACCCGATGTGCCGAATAACTGTCAGTCGTTACCTGTGTCAAAACCAAAGGTGTGTCACTGAATTTAGTTAGGAAGTCAGTCTTGTTCTTAGTACTTACATAATCCAGGCTTGAACGCTGTTTATCCCTTCTTCCTCATTTGTCACGCAGTCCTTGACAGTAATTCCCATGCCATTTCCAACCACTGCGAATGTTAACGGAAATGTATGAACCATGGCACACATTTTTATAAAGCTCTGTATATTAAGGAACACATTTTATGCGTTTAAATCACTGCAATGAGCTTGTTTATTACAATTTTGCATGCAAATGTGCCAAAATCTGAGAGTCTACCCTGTTCTCGCATAAGCACTTTGGACCATCTGAACTACTAACTCTCTAGAGGACGCCGTTTTCGATATCCTAAGAACATCTCCGTCGCTTAAGTTTACTGTAGAGTTAAAATACTTTGGCGTTGGGCAAAAGTCACAAGGTAAGCAAGGGCTTCAAATGGCGCGCATGACGCGGCATAGATTTCCTCCTTTAATTGACCGTAAGACGTGCAACAACTTGTAGTGCACATAAAATAGTAAGCCAGATGCAAATGACGAGCAACGGACTCGGCCTGCATATATAACGCTGAAGGACGACATCAAGGGCGGTGGTGGACGGGACCGCGAAAAGTTGGAGAATTGCCTTTCCCGTACCACTGTGGTACATGTCCAGAGTGTCTCCAATAATAGTTATTACGAACCCTGAATGGACTTGGGAAGCCGGGAAAACGAATTCACCTAGCATTTAGCCATGCAATTCAAGTTGCGTCATGTTGTTCAGGGTCTCGAAATTTCATGTACCAAATCAAGCTGTGAAAGGCGCCAGGCACATACTCAGACGATGCATCGATCATTTCGTCACTGGCTACGCGCGTAGGTAATGTACAGAGTGCTACGGGTACAATTTCTCGACGGAGTGTTAGTTGGCGATGTTAATAGCTGCACGCGTGGCATGGGACATTACCGTACGGTTCATGTGCAGAGTTAACATTTAAGCAAATTTGCGATTACAGGCACATCTTTATCAATAATAAACAATATCTCAATAAAGCATGACATGGACAACGCTGTCAGTGGTCGAATGCCACTGGAAATATTTTACCGGGGCTTCTGTTCAGGAACAATTTGCAGCGCCTGCAGTTACAATAGGCTGGGCAGGAGTAGTGCAGAGTGACAAGTGGTTTATAAAATAACTTAAATGCAATAAAATTTTTATCATCATCATCACCAGCCTATATTTATCTCCTCTGCAAGACGAAAGCCTCTCCCTGCGATCTCCAATTAGCCCTGCCTTGCACTAGGTGATTCCAACCTGCGCCTGCAAATTTCCTAACTTGATCACCCCACCTAGTTCTCTGCCGTCCTCGACTGCACTTCCCCTCTCTTGGTATCGATTCTGTAACTCTACTGGCCCTCCAGTTATCCATCCTACACTCTACATGGCCTGCCCTGCTCCATTTTTTCTCTTAATGTCAACTAGAATATCGACTATCCTCGTTTGCTCTCTGATCCCCATCGCTCTCTTCCGTCTCTTAACGTTAGGCCTAACATTTTTCGTTCCATCACTCTTTTTGCGGTCCTTAACTTGTTCTCGAGCTTCTTAGTTAACCTCCAAGTTTCTGCCCCATATTAGTACCTGTAGAATACAATGATTGTACACCTTTATTTTCAACGACCTGTGGTAAGCTCCCATTAAGGATTTGGCAATGCGTGCCGTATGCACTCCAACCCAATTTTATTCTTCTGTAAATTTATTTCTCATGATAAAGGATGATAGAGGTCCCGTGTGAGTAACTGACTTAGATAAACGTACTCATTTACAGACTCTAGAGGCTGACTGGTGATTCTGAATTCTTGTTCCCTCGCCAGGCTATTGAACATTACCTTTGTCTTCTGCATATTAAGTAACCCCAGTCTTACGCTTTCTCGGTTAAGGTCGTCAATCATTTGTTGTAATTCGTCCCCAGTGCTGCTTAAGAGGACAATGTCATCTGCAAATTGAAGGTTGCTGAGATATTCGCCATTGAATCTCACTCCTAAGCCTTCCCAGCCTCACAGCTTGAATACTTCTTCTAAGCATGCAGTGAATAACATTGGAGAGATTGTGTCTCCTTGCCCTACCCCTTTCTTGATTGGTAAGTTTATACTTCTCTTGTGAAGAACCAAGGTGCTGTGGAATCTTTGTAGATATTTGCCAAGATATTTACGTAGGCCTCCTGTACTCCTTGATTACGCAATCCTCTATGACTGTTGGTATCTGTACTGAATGAAATGCCTTTTCATAGACAATAAAAGCCATATAGAGAGGTTGATTGTACCCTGCATATTTTTATGGTGGTCACTAGCTCCCTTTCTATTTAGGAATGACGATGTCGTAGCTAGTGCGCCATGGCACTGGCGTGGCTCGAGCCAGAAAGTCATTGTTTGGAAGTCATGTAAGTGCAGAGGGTGGCATTGTCTTTCGAAATGAAACAAGGTAACGCGGCTAGAAGAACATGAGAAGGTCCAAATGAGTATTTAGTGTTTAATAAAGCGTACGTCTATATTGCAGAGTGTTTTTTTTCTCAACATATATCCACAGATTACAACAACGGGTGCATTGCTGAACGCAAGGATCAGTACACACATAACCTTATTATATGGGGTGCGTAACTTAGCATATCGGTGCATGGACAACACATTTAGCGCCTAGCTTTACGCATTGAAGAATGAAATAATTCCATGACCATGCGAGGACATATACATTACCGCAGTTATAATGATTAGTGCATGTTGGCAGAAACTCATTTTTGTTAAATATCGCTCTTTTCGATGACACATTCACAAACGGGTCATATACGTAAGTAAATACAGTACAGGACCTTGTTGCTTAAGAAAGAAGTTACGATCTCATACCTACTTTCATGTAACTGTTACTGCTTCCTTATTTTCATCACCAGCACAGAAGTTGCCTAATGCAATGCTTCGCCAAAGTGCTTTTCATTTACTCCGATAATAACCATGTGTCTTACAAGAAAGCTTTAGGCCGGGAGCCCCTCCATAAATACTTACAAACGGATAAATATTTTTCTCGGCAACTACTACGCGAATTTTGATTAGACGTGTTGCATTTAAAAGAATTAGGTAAAATATAATAATCGTGGCAAGCATAACTTTGTTTAGAGCGTCGATAAAAATAGTTTTGGAAATGGCAATATGAAATAAAGCCATACGTATAACGTTGACAACGACGTTGTCAACGTGATATCACAATTAACGACGTGGATCACAATTCTGTTAACTGCACCTAATCATACATCTAAAGCGGACAAAATTAATGTATTATGCACTGCTCTCATATATACCACTAATTCGTGAGCAGTGGTTTCGCAAATATATCATAAGCATTGGTGTAAGTTCATGTAAGGTCTTAAATCATATATGACATGTTTACGCTTGAGATGTTCTAACAGATGGAGTTTAGAAAACTGTGATATCTGTCTTTGGCCTAGAGTTATCGAATTGTAAACTTCGTGCCCCCTTTTTTTAGCTTACCGATATTCGGCAATTTTTTTGCGATATATTTGAGGTAATGAATCAATATTCCGCTTCCCACAGTTCCTAAAGCTTAACTTTCTTTCTCATATGCAACAACTTTCATTCATGTCTCTGCAGCGTTTGTCTGAGAAAAGCATTTCTTCGTTTTATACGCATTTGACACGAAAATATTTGTTGGTGCCGAGCCAAAGCTTGGTTCTAAAAAAATTGTTGATGTCAGATGGAACGATGAACCGTCTGGAGTCCGATTTAACTTCAGCGATACCTGTGCACATAAGATTCATAACAGAAAAACACGACGGCCCACACGACGCAGCGACGAAAGTGGGAACGCGGGGCTGCACAACACCACCTAGATAGCACAAGGCCTACGCACTCCGATCCATGACGTCATGTTACCTGGCCCGACTTTCGTCAGGCCAGCCTTGGCAATGGAAATTTCGGGCCAGGTGGGATGACGTCATAGATCGGAGTGCGCAGGCCTGTGCTATTTAGGTGATGTTGGGCTGCCTGCCTGTAATGCCACCAATGAAATTTCTTTTTCTGTTCTTAATCACATTAGGAAATACTTACGTATGCTATAATTACCTGATAATCATTTTCACTCTTTGTATTCGATAAATATAAATATCCCAGAGCACATTGTTTCATTTTTCCATGAAATAGTGAGATACGTCGTAGCATAACTACGTGACACTGTCAGTTGGCTGAGTTTTGTCACGTATCAATTACATACCACAATGCATACGCATTGACTGTTTAGTACGTGCACGAAACGCAAATTTCCGACTTAACACCGTCAGGTGATGGCGAATAATTTTGGGGGGTGATAACAATAAGCACTGAGTAAAGTGATCAAAGGAACCCCTCGAGAATACTGCATGTAAGCGTGGAACTCACAAGTGCGGCCGATGTTGGCTAGGTCTTGCTGATTGCAAGCATCGATGAAGCACACCCCGAGTCGAAGACCCGGCACACTCGCGTCCATCACGATGGACTTGAAGCTTGCCGCCTGGGATGTAAAAATATAACAAAGCAATCATGGGAAAAAATACTGAACAATAAAATAAAGCAGGACAGATTAAAATAAACATCTGAAAAAAAAACAGTGGCTCCAATCTACGCTGCGAAGGTGGTTGGACAGCGAAGCTTTAAACGACACCCACAACGATTACACATTGTGTCGTCACTTGAATTCACACACGTGGCTCTACAAAGACTGAAACCAGAGGCAAGTGAAATGTACTTAACCGTACCCTTTATTACTTCACAACGACATTATATTCACGCTGTTCTTCTGGCGTCTTTACTTTCTGTGGTCTACCCATGGTAGCCCGGAATGAACTGAATGAGTTGCTAGACCATGTTGACGTCACTACGTGATTTCTATGCTGTTGGGTACTTTTCCACTCGGAGTTGCTTAATCAACCGTAATCTTTACCGGGAAACACACGCGGGAGAAGGAACGCTGTAAACGACACCCACAACGATTACCCATTGTGACGTCACTTGAATTGACACACATGGCTCTATAGAGAGTGAAACCCGTGACACTGGTTTCCCGAAGGTTTTGAATGACGTCAACCACTTTCGAAGCAGCTGCAAACCTAATCTTTACCGGAACGCATCGGAGGGTATTCCCATTGTTCACACGCGCTATATCATCTATCATGTGGTTTTGATGCTTGTTTTGTGGTTTTTCTTTTGAAAACGAGTGCTGAGCTGTATGCTGTATGCCTGATTTGAAAGGAGATATGCTGTTTGTATTCAATTTTTAGCCAGACATTTTTTACTTACGCCAACGACACGAAAATTCCCTTATTGGCTGGTAGAGGTATGCAGCTTCACTGTAAAAAATTAAAACAGGGAGTGAAGGCTCACAGCCTCACCTCCATGCCTATTCCGCAGTTAAAGGCATCACATAGTCATATCACTGAAAATAGACAGGCATGACATTAAAGAAGAGAAATATGACGTTGTGAAACGTGCCTATGCATAATTGTCACCAGAATTTTTTTCATTCAAACTATAATTAAAAAAGTCAAAGATCACCTCTCGCAACAGAACAGTTTCTTATCTTCCTCTCTATCTCACACATACACACGCACGCACGCGCACATGCACACGCGGACATGTGCACCCGCACACAGCGTGCGCACACACAAACAGACGCACAAACACACCCATATAAAAACACACGAGCGCACGCAACCCACACACAGCGCGTGCGTACAAGCACACGCACGAACACACGTACATACACAGAGCACGCACCCAAACACACACGCGCACACACGTACAAAAACCCACACACGCAGGCACCCCCTCCTACAGCGCATGCACACTAACTAACGCACACACACACACACACACACACACACCTTATACACACACAGCGCGCGCACACAAACACGTACTCATTCGCTTCAACACACGCACGCGTACGAGCGTGCAAATGCACAAACACACGCACACACATACAGCGTGCGTGCACACGAACAAACGCGCTCACACGCACGCATACACGATTGCACCCACACACAAACCAACATACAACGCACACGCACACATACGCAACGCATGCACAAGCAGACACACACGAGCGCACACGCGTACAGAAACACGGACTCACACACACGCACACACGCACGCACATGCACGCGTGCGCACAGACACTAACACACAACCGCCGAACCCCCCCCCCCCCCAAACACACATGCACCCGCATGCACCATCACGCCCGCACACGCACACACGCACACACATATACACACACAAACATACAAACACACACACACACACTCGCGGACGTTCTCGGGTGTATATTAGGCTTTCCGCACAAACTCTAGCTAACGCTTTCTTTTCATGTCCCGGTGCACTACATGAGGGCTCTACTAACAGCAGCTTTTTGTCACTTTATGGAGCAAGGGATAAAGTTACATGGTATTTTATATTCTGTTTAATTTCATGGTTATTCAAGAATAATTATTGAACTGTAGCGCACTTTAGGAAATGCCAGAGAAATGTTTGCCTTCCAACCTTTTACGCAGTAATACTTGTCCGTGTCATAAAGAAAATACTGCAGAGAGTGGGGAAAGGGGAAATGTAGGGATGCTATCCAGAACTGAAAATCCGGTTTGCTGCCCACACAAGTGGGCGAGAAAGGTAGAACGAAATGAAAGCGAATATGGAAAGTAGAATCTCGGTAAACCGAAGTCGCTTAGACGGAATTGCCACTAAAATGGGGCAGCCTAAGTGTTGGTTGGTTTTGCATTAGGGATCTTTGATTTTAGGAATATATTTTCTGTCCCTTTCAAAAGAGCACCTTTTGTACCCTAAACTCAGTCTGTAGAAAAATGGAACTCCTGAGAAACGGAACTGATTTCCGTGGTCCGTCGAAATTCAGTCTAAAGAGATCACAGCCGGTCACTACCACCGCAGACCACCACAGCTCAGGATCACTTGCAAAACAAACGGAACTCCGCGAAATACGTGAAATAGCTACGTGACTAAGCACTTGTGCGCCGCCACCGCAGTAGTCGCAAACAAGGTTCGCGACAACCAACAGCGCGCTGTCGCTCTAGGAGAGTGGTAGCGCATGACACAGTAGTCAAAAGCAAAATTTAGTCCAGCCACCACTTGTGCTGCCGAAAGTTACAGGGGCCTATATGACAATGTTTTTCGCTCGTAAGTGGTGTTTATCATTGGCCGGGCTCTTTCATTAACGATATTTCGGACAGCACAATTGGATGACATATACCCCGGAGAAGAGTTTTAGCGTAAGCACTTTTTTAGTGAATACTGGCCAAAGTGTGATGGTTCCTGATAATGATAACAAAGTTCAAGAACACGACAGGCTGCCTTTCAGGTTTTTCAGGAGCAACGCACTAAGTTTAAAGTTTTAGTTCATAAGGCGACACGTTTGAGAGCATGCAATTGTGGCGCGCAAGCGGGAAATCACCCGAGTTCTTATCATATTTCGCGGCTTTCTTTACGACACCGGAAACCATAAGTGCGCAGTACGTAACAAGCTAGCCATTGCTGATTTGACGTCACATGCAACCCCGCCCCCCAAACATTTGTTTTAAAGTTTCGCTTAAATTCATATTTGCGAAGTTGATGATAAATCTAGACTAAATATGCAATTATACAGAATAGAAAAAGTAGCGTGACTTGTTCCGTAGAGTGGCAAACATGTTGTTATTCACGTCCACCCATAAGTGGCGCGTGAATATGCTCAAACCTTACCCGCCCTCTATCTCTTAAGACCGTTTTTACCTCAATCCCCTTCTTTATGCAGAGTAGCATGCATGTGCGTGGCTACGTCATGCTGCCAGAATTCTCTACATTCCAATTAAGAGCTTATTTTAACACGAAAGTGTTTTAAGCAGAGGTCCACGATCAACTTCTGTAACGGATGTGACGCGTAAAAAGGCTCTGTCTTGACAAGGATGGCGCCGCCAACTAGGAGCCGTGAAGCGAAGTACTTCACCATGACACTAACGAGCGCCGACAGAAAGCGCTTCGGTAGGCTCAGCGCAGCGGAGGATCTAACCAGCGTTGCTCCAACGCAGTGAAGGCCTTAAGTGTAGGTGCGCATGGTTTGTCGTTCGCGTCCGATTATCCTGTGACGCCTCGTCGCCTACGGAGTGCAGCTTCAACATGCATCAGCAGTGCTTACACGCCACCTACTGCTTCGTTTGCGATGGCATAACTAAGAAAACTGCTGCGCAAAGCGGCGCAGGAACACAACGACGTCTACGGGTGAATCTCGCTTTGGTCCGGCGAGAAACACGCCAGCGTGAAGCAGAACGCCTTCGCACGTTCGCAGCGCACTCAGTGCACGCTGAGCACTCTGCCACTCGCATTCCTGAAGCTGAGCGCGTCGCAACTCACCTGGCTGCCCAAGATACTACGGAGCCCGACCAAAGTGCTCGTACGTTCTCCGAAGCAACTCGGCAGCAGGACGCCGCGCCCCAAGTGGTCGCCGAGCCCCAAATCGTGCGCCTTTCGCTGCAGCGCACCGTGAGTTCAGGAAGCGATTTACTAACAACCCATTCGGTATCGCTTGTACGGTTTGCGAACGACTGTGGTTTATGGCAGATTTGTGCAGTGCTCCGGCGCGTGCAATGCAGTGTCTCCGGGGGATGTTTCCTTGTCGCAAGTCGTTCGTCAACTTTCGATTTTTGGGCAATTGTCGAGGATCCATGTACAGTCCTAGAGTGCCGCTGATGACTACTTGCAACTTAATCCTACACCTACAATAAACATGCAACAGCTTCTGTGAAGACACGTTTCGCTTTCGTGTTCTACCGATTACTATGAAAGAGGGATCAACCATTTTTTTCTCTCTCTCTCCTCAAGTCTTGTTTCAAGTGTGCGGGGCACGCTGTATATCATATGGAGCTGAAGGTACGCCTCAAAGACGTACCTGCTTCTTTTGGGCTTCCAGGAGAAGATAATGGCCAATTTTCAATAATGAAAGCCACTAAGCGCTTGCGGTTATCTGCACCGTTCATGCTGTCAGTAAGCAATGCGTTAGGTGACCGATAAGTTTTTGCAACTCAATAGAAATAATGAATTCAGTGCACATCATTATCTTAAAAACATGCGTGTAACATAATAAAATGCGCACAAAAAGTGGTATACCTGGCCTTTTACGATATGGTCGAGATTTGAAGCCGATCACTTTCCCGTACCGTTGATATTTGTACATATGTATATCAACTGAATGTCATTTGTGCGTTAAGCCACTTAGAATATAATACGAAGTGATATTTGGAAAAATCGAGAATAAAAAAGCATTAATTGGCGTACAGCACGAGTGAGGTACAAGTCGAAATAAAGTGAAATACAATGCGAATGAAAGACGTATGTCAAGCCAGGTGACGACACCTGTACTGACATCACTCGGCGAAAGAATTTTGTTTAATGATGATCCACACTTTAGTCGACCTCGTCGCTTGCGCTGTCGGAAGAGTGTCTCTTATCGGACATGTCCGGCCACTGACACTCTTTTTCCGTGTCAGTGTCTGGACAAATCGGGCACTTTTTGAAAGCACGAACGAGGACATCACTGGAAATATGTGCCCAAGCTTCCGAAATCATTGACGCCGTCCGACGGGAGTCGCTGCAGGCTGTCTTGACCTCATCCACTTCATGTAGCAAGCCTTGACACTGAGCTTAAGAGTTTATTTATGCAAACGTGAAGCGGTTGGAACTTAGAGGTCATGCTTCCGGGGATTATCACGAGCAGGGTGCCAGATTCCAACAGCTGTCGCGTCAAGCATTTGCTCAGGTGACCGCAAGAAACATCGATAACAAACACTCATGAAAACCGCAGCAGTACTCTTGTTGTTCGACACCACGGAGTATTCATCCCATCTAGAACAAAAGCCTCGTGCGTATTTTGTCTTGGCATCGAACATTTGTCTGCAGCGGTTCGCGTTTAGGCATAGTCTAGCGTGAACGTTACCCTTGTTAACACGAAACTTCCGCCCTGGCGCACTGTTGTCGATGCTTTTAGCAGCTAGGATAACTTTTTTTTTTCAAAAACAGCTCAATATTCTTTCCGCGGTCTCATCCTTGTGCTGATTACGACAAGGCGGTTGTCGCACAGACAGCGTGCTAAAAATGGCGTGATAGCGTCTGCTACCGTAAGGAGACCTAATGATGATAGTGGCTGTAAAGAAAGCGAAGGTGTAAAATTGAGCTGGAAATTGTTTGGTTGCACATATACTATGAGGCGAAAACTTTACCTTAGAAAATGTCAACAAAAATTGTTATACATATACGAGACCAACTTAGCCTCGCTAAGTTGGTCTCGTTGTCGTGCGCAGCATCGACGAGCTGGGAGAGCGTGAAAGCAGAGCATAGGAGGAGAGGAGGGGCAGAGATAGAAAGAAATAGAGACATACAGAGAACGAGAGAAACAAGGAAATATATAAACAAAATGATCTTTCTTGGCGAGGCTAAATTCGAAGCCGGCTACCCACAGCCCGAAGGCGAGCTTCATAACGACTGCGCTATACACACACGCTTGCAGAAAACGCATTTATTGGAACCATATGGTTGCATTGTACCGACGATTGCAACACAACTTGCTATGGGCGAGAGAACGAAAAAATGAGAGCGAGAGAGAGAAAGAGGGAAATAGAGTGACAAGAGAGAGAGAAAAAAATAAAAAAACAATATAATGTTGCTTGGCGAGGCGGGATTCGAACCCGGGTAGTCACGGTCCGAAGGCAAACGCCATAGCCACAACGCTATACACCCATTTTTAAAAATTTTTTGGTACGCTATACACCCATACTTGCGGAGCTCCGCTGTTTCATCAGATTTCGCAAGCCTGGAACTAGATTAATTTTTTAATTTTTTTTGTTCCCATGTATGTAATGTCTCACACACAGAGATCTGCCGGCCCCACTGCGGTGCATTTTTCGAATGCTTGTCACAAGTATTTTTTTCCTAACGCTGCCAATCATCTACGAACGATTACATGTGTGTAATATACTAACGATTACATGTGTGTGATCATAACGATAACATGTGTTAACGTGAAAAAATTATGCATTCATTTTGCACGTATAAACCGTCACGGGACGGACAGATTTTGTTAGGGCACCCGCCAAAGAATGCCCACGCATTAAAGTTTAAGAAGGCGCGAATAGAAAGGAACAGAAAACGCAACTTTCACTTGTTTGTACGGCGAGCGAAGTTGAAAAAGTACAACAAAGTCAGATGCGGGCAGTGGCCCTATCAGAAAATAGCAGCAGCGTGTCAAAGAGCTGGAACTTGCTGCCATACTGCTGGCAGTACAGCCCACGTGCGCAGCAAGACCTGCTGTCTTATGGTTTCACGCACTGGAAGTTAAACAAATTATGGGGTTTTAAGTGCCAAAACCACCATCTGATTCTGAGGCACGCCTTAGTGGGGAAACACCGGATTATTTTGGATCACCGGGGTTCTTTAGCATATGCACAAATCTAATTACACGGGTGTTTTCTGCATTACACCCCCTTCGAAATGCGGCCGCCATGGCCGGGATTTGATCCCGCGACCTCGTGCTTAGCAGCCCAACACCATAACCACTAAGCAATCATGGCTTTTTTTCTTTATTGCCGGAACTTTCACTTAGCAAACACCAATTGGATAATTTTTTTCTAAGAAAGCACCCAATACATAATTATACATATGAACATACTTTCATGCATACACGCTGTGTGGTCAGCCACATTTTGGCTGGCCATGTCATGTTTAAAATTCTTATAATGTTGCGAGGGGCTCAATCTTCATCAGCCAATCCGGGGGGCATTCTTGATCTTTAATTACGTCAATGAACTTGGAAACACCTTCCCGCAAAAGTAGTCGTAAACGCCTTCGGTCAGGCTCACAAAAAAAAACCTGCCCTTCGTGCCCACCACAAACAGTGCAGGCCCATTAGCATAATTAGGTCCAAAGGCAGTCCGTCATTATTTTCAATAGTTTAAAATCTAATACTTAATTCTTTCTATAGTGTTCTTTGAAGAACGTCCCCAAAATAGACCCCTTCCCAACAAAGAAAAAAAAAACGTAGTAAATTGTTTCCAATTGTTTACGGCAGTTTGCTTCCCAAGGTAAATAAAAACCCTTCCCTTGTAAAAAGGGCCGTACCCGCAAAGCCCCGGTATGTAACTTAAAGAAAAAAGATTTATTACCTGGCTGCACCTGCATTTTTTTACACGCTTTAAACTGTCCTGTCCCTGTCCTCCACTGTGTTTGGCTCTGTGCATAGGAATCGGTATGATCATGTAAAATGTATCCCTGTATAATTTTGTCCGTGACACCGAAAAATATGTCATCATTAGAAAAACGTATGAGCAGAAAACGGACACTGTCAACTACTTCGCTTAGGTACCCTCGAAGAGCAGCAGGCATACTTCAATTGCTTACCACATAAGCCGGCAGATGCTTGCTCAGTCACAACTGGCACATTGTGCGCAGAAAGGGGACACTCACGTTTCGAAAGAAAGTAAACCTGTTCACTAGCTGTTTCACAAAAAGATGTGACAGGCTTAGGCTCCGTCTTTGACTTGCTTAAACAAGTTCATACGGCTACATCTCTCCCAATCTGATGCCCAAAGGAGCACAGCATAAACTCTGTGAATAATTTGCACATTTATACGAGAACAACAGAAAAGTTGCATGACGTACCATATTGTGCTTATTAAAAACAAACGAAAGAAGGGGAACCGAGGGGCTTGATGTTAATCATAACCATATTAAGCCAACAGACAATGAAGCCAACGAAACCATCAAGGAAATTATGTGTGGTTGAAGTTGGAACGAAGAAAATAATGCGGAAAAGTGAAATGAAACTGGACGAAAAGATAACTTGTCCCCGGCGGGAGCCGAACCCGCAATCCTCCACATGGCGCGTGCGTTGCACTATCAATTGTGCTACGGCCATCAATTCGTCCACTATCTTAGGTATTTATTTTTACTAGATCTAGCCCTAGGTGTGTTAGCCAGCGCCACTCTGAACCATGGTTCTGAGTGGCGCTAGATCTAGTAAAAATAAATGCCCAAGTTAGTGGACGAATTGATGGGCGTCGCCGTAGCACAAATGGTAGTGCAATGCACGCGTAATACGGAGGTTGTGGGTTCGGCTGCCGCCGGGGACAAGTTATCTT
The DNA here is from genome assembly GCF_013339745.2 of Dermacentor silvarum. Lineage (NCBI taxonomy): Eukaryota > Metazoa > Arthropoda > Arachnida > Ixodida > Ixodidae > Dermacentor > Dermacentor silvarum. The sequence continues at coordinate 259,476,974 of NC_051154.1, forward strand.
TTCGTCCACTTTCATTTCTTTTTTCTGCATTATTTTCTACATTCCAATTTTAACCATACTTAGTTTCCTCGATGCTTTCCTTGGCTTCATTGTCTGTTGGCTTTATGTGGTTATGATTATTAAAAACAAGTTGCAAACAGTGATTCTCGCAAACATTGAGTGATGTGTGCCTTTCCAGTTTGTTGTTTTTTCCTTGATTCGCCTAACTTCAAGCCAGTACTCCTCAATACGACGGTAATGTTCGAGTGGTACGCCCAAGAATTTAGCTGGCGATTTAATCCATCTAATGTTGGCGAACATTTCCGGGGTTGAGTGCCATTCACCATGCCAAAAACCCAGACACTCACTCCAATTTGCAGTGCTCCCTGTAGTGTTTCCAAAATGTTTAACAATGGTTGTTAATCCTGTAATGCTTTCGCAACCACTGCGCAACTAAGCAACCACTGCGGGTCAACGGACAGGAAGTTAAAAGAGGTCAAATGAGGAATAGTCACTCTCTGAGTTAAATGTGCGTTTATGAAGACGTGTCCTGACGCCTGGCATGCTAGTTTTGTTAGCCAATTGGCGAGGATAACTTCAGCTGGCTACCCGAGCTCGGTTCTAAGAGGTGTCCCAGAAACCCTGGTAAAAAAAATGAGGGGAAATATGCAAAAAATGACCAGCTTCGTCCAACAAGGACGCAAGCCTGCTGTGGCGCCATATGTGCAGAAGCTATTCCTCCACCTTAAAAAAGTCGCAAAAAGGTACGGTGTGCCATTTCCCTTCTCGGTTCCAAGCAAGTTGGCTGGGCTGTGTCCACGCATCAACTGCGTTGACAAGAAGCTCGGATGCAAGAAGAATCACGCCAGACCTTACGAGAAATGTGTGACTGGTGTTCTATATGACATGTCGTTATCATGTGAGAAGACCTAAGTAGGTCAAACTGGGCGATTTGTCAATGACCGAGCGCGAGAGCATGAACTATCATTAAAAGACAAAGGTAATACGCACTTACCCACGCATTACATTGCGTGAAAATGTGAGCCACTGCTTTGCGAGATCAAGATACTGGGCCCGAGAAGTGACGCGTTGGCACGAGAGTTGTGGGCGGGCTTTCCTAATAAGAAAAGAGGGACGAACTGCATCCGCGAGCCTACTTTTTGTCTTATTGTGGAAAGAGTTCCAGCTGTTTAACACGAAGCGGTGGTTTCTTATCGTGAGCGCTACAGACATGCGCCTCTCTTGTATTCTTTCGACTTCTTTCTCAGAATAAGCAGCTTATGTTAAGCACCCACTCCGTTCCTTCATACTCCCTTCTTCTTAAGTATTTGTTTGCTAGTCGTGCTATTATGCATCCTCTGCTGCCTTAGTCGCCGTTACTGCCATTACGGCCTTGCTCAGGGTGTACAGCTGCACCATTCAGTGGAAGATGGAAGCCATCAGCGTTTAACATTATCATATGGTTTCCTCACCCAGTATTCACCAAGGACAATGCTGCTTAGACTGAGGTGTCTAATGAAAACAAGAGAATTTTGTATGTCATCACCAATGGCCATTGACCAGTTGCCAAAATTGTATCCTGGCAACGGCGAAAGGCAATATAGAAAGTGATTTAAACGAGTGCATAAAACACAAGTACCGACGCACTTACCCTGCTGTGGGAATAGATAATGGCCGGTAGCAAGTCTTCAATTAGTAAATTATCCTCTATTAACAGGTGCACGTCGCAGTACTGGCCGCGCACTTTCTTTACGCCATACTCGTCGCGTACCACGGTCTCAATGCACTCATCGTAGGCACCCAGGTCGGACACAGTGCCCTGAAGGAAGCCGGTTGGGTACTTGGCTGTAGCGTCGATTACTGCGCATGGAAAAGAAGGTAAATAAACGTACGCGCATGAGCTTGCCGCAATCCATGCGGCTACTTAGTAGGAACAGGGAGCACAAATTGTAGCTTCACAAAATGATTGCAGTCTGCCCAGTTATTTAGGGTCAAACCGGATATAAGTGGATGTTCAGCACGGGCAGCGAAGCCGTCGACGAAAGTCACAGGAGTACAAAAAGGTGGGTTCCTATATCGCTTTCTCAGTCCCACCCATAACAGTGGCAACTGTGGTTTGCTAGAACGACCGATTTTGTTAAAAAGCTGGTATTAAAAAAATCAGACAGAACTCATCTCACGATGGCTGTCAATGGTAATACAATTAGCATTCGAGCAATGTAACGACACACCCTATAAGTGTAGTGGCTTTCCTGAAACTTCCGTTGCTTTCGGGCTCAATTCGACATAGCCCACATTGCTATGGCACTCATTGGCCAACCTTACCCATGACCATGGGGGCGTAAGAAGGACTGTAGGATGCCGACGGAGTGACGGCCATGGAATGACGTCAAAGAAAGGACAGAGGCGTTCTGACAACGATGGCATGACGACAATGATATGACGACGCTTAAATGATGACGATGACAACCACGACAGCCTGATGGCGATGACATAAGAAAAATGCGACGACGACGAATGTGTGACCATGATAGTATTACAACAACGGGGTGACGAAACTAGAATGACGATGATAGCATGTCCACAATGATAGACGACGATGGTATCACAATGGCTGCATGATAAAGATTGAAGATGACACACTCCCAGTTGAATGACGACAGCATGATAAGATACCACGACGACGAAGGAATTACGTCGATAGATGAACGAAGGCCGTATGACGAAGATGGCTCGACGAGAGTTGGATGTCGAACATTTAATTACGACGATGGAACGTCGCGACGACATCACGACGATGGCCTAACAACGAATGCATGACGATGAATCTATGACGACGACATCATGACGAACATGGCATGAAAACGGTATGAGGACAATGGGGTGACAACATCACGACGAACATGGCATGAAAACGGTATGGCGACAATGGTATGATGACGAGTGTATGACGACAATGGCGTAATGATGTCTTTATGGAGCCTGTTTGACGATGTGACGAGGACGACGGCATTACAGTGGATACATGAAAGCGACTGTCTGAATGACGAGACAAGGGTGGTTTAGTCACCATTGAATGACGACAGCATCAACATAATAAAAGGACGACGCAGGATTCATGTCGAAGCGGGTGCGACAGAGAAAATCTGGGGGCTTCCGCTCCTCAAATGTCTGACTTTGCCTAGATACTACGGAGGAGAAGTTTCCTTGCTCGTTTTGTATGCGATTGTCCCTAGGCGTGCTGGCATTGCGGAGTGAGGTCTCGCACTGGCCGTGCCAATGCGCGAGTTTGTTTACGCTCCTACGCTGGCTGCCGGCATGGTGAACCAGGTGAATCAGTGGGAACAGATGCCCCATTTCGTGATCGCTGTGTCTAAAGGTACCTTGGACATACGCGAATCCCAGAAGCTAAAGGTACGTCGGAAAGACTTTCTGGCACCGACGGCGCTCGTGCTGAGACAGTCATGCCAGATTATACCTTTCTCGCACCTTACGCGCTCTACCTTCAAAATAACATCACCGATTTTCTCGGGGGAGCAGTAGGGGCCATATTAGAAACTGGGCCCGATCTCCTGGAGCAGTATCTTCGCTCGTTTCAGGCTTTTATCATGCCGCTGCCCGTGATTTTACAAAAGCGTGTTTTAATGGTCACCTTTAATGGTCACGTAAATAAACGTTCTTCTGCTAAAACATACGCAAAAATCGGTAGGCGGAAGCCGCGGAGCTAGCGAAACGGAAGCAAAGCAGGTACGTCCGACGTATCTTTTGCCTGGCACGAGCGAAGATACTGCCAGGAGAGCAGGCCCGATGTCTACTACAGCCCTTACTGCTCCCCCGGGAAGCTTAGTGATATTTTGAAGGTATAGCGCACTGAGGAGCGCGAAAGGTATAATCTGGCATGACTGACTCTGCACGAGCGTCGTAGGCGCGATAAAGTCGGTCCGACGTGCCTTTAGCTTCTGGTATTCGCGTACGTCCCACGTACCTTTAGACACAGCGATCACAAAATGGGGCGTCAGTGACCACTGCTTCACCTGGTTCACCGCGCCGGCAGCCAGCGTCGGAGCGTCAAGAAACTCACCCATGAGCATGGCCAGGAGCGTAAACAAACTTGCGCATGGGCATGGCCAGCGCGCGACGTTACTGCGCAATGCCTTCGCGCCTAGGGACAAACGCATACAAGCGAGCAAAGAAACTAGGCGTAGTGCCTAGGCAAAGTGGGATATTAAAGGCGCAAGAGCCCCGAATTTTTCTCTATTACACACGTTTGTACCCGCGCCTGCACACAAACGTCAGGCAATTCCTCAAATGACCGTCTGTTGGCCCTCTCGTAGGTCGGTGTAGAAGGCGCGTTGACGATGGCATTGCGAGTGGGACCACGAAGCTGGAATAAGGATGGTGAAACGACCACAACAGCCTCACTACAAGCTGGTAGACAACTTGAGCTACTGGGTCTACGTAACAGCATAGACAGACAGACAGACAGACAGACAGACAGACAGACAGACAGACAGACAGACAGACAGACAGACAGACAGACAGACAGACAGACAGACAGACAGACAGACAGACAGACAGACAGACACAGACAGACAGACACAGACAGACAGACAGACAGGCAGGCAGGCAGGCTCAAAACGGCTGAAGTAGGCAAAGAATGCTAATCGCTATAATATACTGAACAGCAACACATCAGACCCCGTAAAGTACGAGATATGCCACCGATCACTAATGCTGAATGCTTCTGGATGAAACATTTCATCGCATTTTGGTGCAACTTTGTTGCAATGGCAGTTTGAGAGCGGATCTCGATTCATGATAGCCATGCGGAGCAGTGCAGAATGCTCTGCCGAAATCGATGAATTCGACAAGAAGTCAGCGTGACGTAGTTCATCCAGCAGCCGTTGACTGGATATTCTCTGTAGCAGACGGCGTAAACAAAGCAACGCAGGTGCCGCCTAAATAGAAAGATAAGAGAGGCATTGTTTTAGTAAGCACAAAGGTTCTCAGACTAGATGCACCTAAATAACTGAAGTTCCACACGCGAACATGCCACAGAAGTGCGGCAAAAACGTTTTTCGTTCGCAAAAACAGGGAAGTGTCACTTCGAAGTGAGCAATGCCGGTACTTCCGCATGGGGTTGACTGTACCCCGCTTGCTCTGATTGGCGCTTGAGTTTCCCGAACTCAGATTCGGAGGGGCTGCTCTCCGCCGGAGCATGGCGCTCTGTGGCGGAGCTTGCGGATTGCTCTGGATCTGTCATTGGAATTCACCCTAAATTAGGTTTGACTATCTGACGTCACAGGACTGGCACCAGCAACTTATTTCACCAATGAACACCACTCATGCGGTTATAGTGACTTCATTTAAGGCCAATTGCCCAGGAAGCACAAAATAAATCTATGTCCTATTCAATATGTCCGTCTTGAGCCTCAGAATCATGTTCAAATGAGAAGCAAGAATGTAGTCCGGTTGAAGACAGATCTACCAAGACCTTTGATATACCTGCAATCGGAAGGCCTTCAAGAAGTTGCGTTTTTATAAACAAAGCAATTACACTCATCACCTCGCGTCTCGAACAGAGCGTGCCTGACTCCAGAGGAGGATTTGGAGGGTACACTCATGTAGTTGCGGAATGGGTCACGTGATGCGAAGATGTATTGGCGTGATAGATCACGTGCATCTGCGCTTTATCCTAGCTTTTGGCGGGATTTTCATCACTGTGTGGTAGTAAAAATGTCGGCCACGCAAGAGGAACATCGCGCAAAGCGCGGCTCAGCGAAGTTGGTTCGTCGAGCCCTTGTGGCTGGCGAACAACGGGAACTGCACACCGATGTACGACGGTTTTAAGGGAGGAAACAAAGATAAATGAACCTTGATGCACACCTGTGTGGCTTCAGAAAAGGCTAAACGCGGTTTCTTAGGCGAAGAACGCACGGATCATGTACTAAATTGCAGTTGTGATGTCGTATTAATTAAGTGCGAAGTACCGCTCTTGGATCAGAAGCGCAAGTTTCGAATGCCGCCGGTGAACTAAAGGGACCAGCGGACGTATGTTCAGCACTACTTGTCGCACACGTTCGGGGATGTATCCTATGTGTGCATCGCTCAAGGACCTGCGAAAGCTAGTACCTTCCGCTAGCTTCGAATTCATAGGGACCTCCGTTCCGAGTAAGCTGGCGGTGCTCAAGCATGTGACATAGAAAAGCGAATCTTTACTGATAAGCCATATTTTCACCTGAGGAATTGTTACAATATAAATGTAATTTTCGAGTAATTGTGGGAATGATCCCTCACGTGCTGCCACAATTTTTGGGACGCCTTTGCAACAGTTTCATAAATCTGCTTAGAACTTCCTGAACAAACTTCAATTTTAGCATAATAACTGCTGACTTATGGTAATGAAAGGTATTCACTATTTTTGCTATGGTGGAAATATTAGCTTTTTCAGTCCTTCTACTGTTTGCCAACTACGTTGCAGTTCGTCTTAATTCAGGGCACCCGATCTGGAAACATTGTAGATTCAGATAACATGAGTAGAGCCCGCTGAATTTTAGAGGATGCATGCATCAGGTATGACGAACATTGAATTGTTGGCTACCTTTAATAAAAACTACTGAAGGTCGTGAAGACTGTGCATATTCAGTTTGCAAATACTTTTCTCCACATCTTTATTTTTGGTTTCAGATGACTAATTAGTTTTTTGTAAAGTGATTTGAGTATAGTGCTTTGCACTACCAAAATTAGTTTAGGCGTAAACAGCTGTTAAATAGCCGATCGCTTGGCAAAAAGCATTCAGCAAAGCAGAGCGATAATCATTGGGCATGTAAACCCAACAATAATCTTTAACTTACCATTAAGTACTCATTAGTTCTGGTAGGACTTAAGCTTGGCCTTCTATAGATCATAGCTTTTGAGTCATTGTGACAAAGTAGGTTACGCCAACATAGAAAGGTATATCACCTCTTGCTTGCGTTTCACAGGTGCCCGCGCAGCAAACCTTAGCGCGAGGTTTAATGCTATTTGCATTATTTGCCTACTTCAGCCGTATTGAGCCTATCTATCTATCTATCAATCATCTAGTCACCGACTGAGTGGCCCAAGTGATCTACCAACCGAGCGAACGAGCACAGCGATGGATGGAAAAGTGAACGCGGAGCACAACGGGGATGAAAGACGGCGATAGCAAAGAGCGAGTGATGAGGAAAGTGGAGGAGGAGGGTGCCGCGGAATCATGAGGCAGAAAGCGGAGGAGGAAGGTATGGCGAAAGCGTGAGAAGAAAAGCACAGTGAGGCGCAATACAGGCTCTGTGGCGACGATGGCTACGAGTGGCGCCAGAGTAGCGCGTGTCGTCTGTTTACCGATGACACCAACAATAAGGCATGCGGCGAGCGTGTCCTCCGATACCATATATGGAAACAAAGCGCTGCATGAGTGGTGGTTGGTCTGCGGCAGCTGCTGTGAATCGTGCCCACACGGCACCCACGCGCTGCCTCTTGCGATCTCCCGATTAGCGAGGCCGTCGCGCCACATTCATTCCGTTTGCAACGTGCCGCACGAGACGAGCGCCAGCTTATGTTTAGCGAAATGAAAACACTTACAGAGCTGTGCTCAAATTTCGCATTAGGGAGTATCGTAATCGTCGGTGAACATTTTTTGTTTGTTCTGTTCTTCCTTTCCTTACACGTGCGAGCTAAGACAAGCGAAAGCTTCCCTATAGCTTAGGAAATGGACTTTTACACTGTAATAACAGCTGGAAGGAAACTGATTTCGCTAGTTTTCTGACCCTAGTGTGGCATGAGCAGTTCTATCAATATACCTGTGTTCACCCGCTGAGGTGGTTCAGCTATCTGAGGCGTTGCGCTGCTGAGCGCGATGTCGTGGATCGAATCCCGGCCGCGGCGGCGGCATTTTGATGGAGGCGAAATGCAAAAAAGCCCGTGTGCTTGCGTTGTAGTGCACGTTAAAGAACCCCAGGTGGCGAAAATTAATCCGAGGCCTTGCACTACGGCGTGCCTCAACATCAGAACTGGTTTTGGCACGTAAAACGCCAGAAAGAAGAATATACCTGTATTCATATTTATCTGGCGTAGCATATTTTGATGTAAAATGAGGCTACAAAACCTGTTTTCTTCTATAATGTCTTAAATAAAAAAGTTTTGCTTACAGCAACTGATAAAAAAGTGCTGACTACACTTCACAGCAGTGCAAAAAAAAAAAAAAAGCTCAGTAAGGACAGAATTACGGAGACACAGAGCAGTGCTGCGGGTGAGCTCCGTCTTCTTGCGCTGCAGTTAAACGTTTTCAGCCTTCAACAAACCACCTGGCCTATTGTTTGTTTTGATTTAAAATGCATGTTTACAGGATACTTGCTATTTTGTAATGTTTCTGTGACGTGCGATAAGATACTCATTAAGGACAGAAGTCCACAGGAAGATGGAGGCTTCAAGTGGTCAACAGTGTTTGACCAAGTGGAGGGCCAACGTTTCTACAAAGGAACTTCTCTCCGTCTGGGCAGCAACTGCCCTCACGATGAGTAATGTCCTTGTGAAAACGTTGGTTTCAGCGACATTCATTGTTCTACCACTGTTCACCACTATAGAAAATTATCGCTACAAATCTATTTCCTCCAACGGGAAACTCAAAAATATTTGAGCAGGAAAATATTAACAAGAAGCATAACTACTCCTTTGACTCAAAATGAAAATTGTTTTTACACACAAATTTTCCGTCAAATAAAACCGCAAATATTATTAAAATAAGGGAATAATAAAAAACGCAGAATAGAATTTTCCCTGTAATGCAAAATAAAACTGTCTTAAACACAAAATTTCTGTTAAAGTCACACATAATTTGGCAAACAGAGAAATAAAACAGAACAGAGCTGTAAAGAAATTTTCTGGCAAAGCAGCTGCCAGGCATTTTTTGCAAGAAAATATCTTTACAGTGAAGCTGCTTCAATATATTCCTAATGGGGTTACCTAGCTGACACGTGCATTTAGTCACTTACGATATCTCCACTCTTGGCAACGGTGACATGTTTGCAATTTCACTGCACTAATTTATTATGAACTAGGCCTTACGTTTCCCATCAGTGTTCCTTTGAGAACAGTGAATTTTTTCTATGACGCAATATGAAAGGATGTTTTCCGAGCCAGGATTTACAGGCTCTTAACTTATCTTTCTTCCAAGAACTGAATACATATTTATAAAGAAGCTGGCACACTTGAACATTTCGCAAGAAGCTGTGCCTGCCTACAGCGATGACAGTCATATCAGAAATGCTGCCAGCTAATTATTTTTTTATGAGCATAGCCTCTCTGAAATCTTTGCATTAGTTTGTGTTCATTTCCGTGAACAATGGCAGCATGGAGAATCCGAGACACATCAGTCTAACATGTCATGCATATACAGAAATAAGAGGTAGAGCTGCAGTGCACTCACGTCTGAGGGCCCAGGGCTCCAACTCCTGGATAGCTCGCATAAACTTCAGCAAGCCTAAGGTGCAGTCAGTAGATATATCAGCTTGCAGTAGCTTCCGCGTGAATTCGCTGCCAGCTGTAGACATGAGCTGTTTGATCGCGGTCCGGATACCATCGATGAATTGTGATCTCTTTGGTGGCTGATTCGTCGCTGGCGTCATTGACCATGAAGTGAAATTCGTCCCTGTGAACTCTGAGGTCATGTTGTTCACGAGGCTTCCGGTGGTCAATTCTGTTGTAAAGTAAGTCGCCGTCTGTTCTTCTGTAGTCGCCGCTTGCGACCTTTTGGAGGTAATTGACTTTGCGGAAGTCGGTGTGGTTACCATAACGGCAGCTATCCCCGTTTCTTTGACTGCATGTTCGTAAGTGCTTTCCTTCGACTCGGCTGTCGTAGTGACGTTTGAAGTGATTCCTATATCCACAGTTGCGGGTAGAGAGACAGACATGGGCAGGTGCAATTTATCAGTCGTTTCTAAATAAATCGTTTCTTGCGATGCCGTGGATAAACTTGACATGGTCGTTTGGGCATCCTTAGGAGCGTTGAAGGGCGTCGAGACGCTAGTGGGTGTCGCAGATTGATCACAACACACTGACACTAAGAGGAGCAACAAACCGCTAAATGACTGTTTATGGACGATTATTAATTGAGGTGGCATTGCCTCCTCAGTGGCCAATTTACGGGCACGTGAGCCAGAGGTGCGCACAAATGTCCGATATTGCTTGGTGGTGGCAGATCACTATTTAAGCAGAGTAGGCAACACTAGAGTGAATCACGTGACTCATTAGGCGCTGCGATGTTTCACGATCACCACCCCAAACTAAGTTCGGCTGCGAGGGAAAATTGTGCCTGCGGGGCCGTCCAATACGACTCTTGAATTGACTGGCATTAGAAGGCGACGTAAAATCGCCAGAAGCGTCAATATACTCGACACCAATGAGTGCTTCTGCGTCGGGTATCACATGACGTCTGATGAATTATTCTAGCGATTGCTGCCCTGAGTATCCACAAGAAAACGATTTCACAAACAGCGGTGACCTCGTGAAGTCTTTCCTTCATTTTCCGTTTCTTTTTTGGCCGTAGTTTTGCAATGCGTGCGTGTTTGCGATACCTGGGGATTTTCCTCGAAAAGAGAGAGGGAAATCAGTACGTTCGATGCACCCGCTGACAACAGGAGTTGCTTTCATGTGTAAACGGCTATTGCTCGCATCCTGAAAGAAGTACCATGATAGTCCGAGCGAATACGAAGAATATGAAGAGGGGACCTGAAAGGACGTCAACCTGATAAAACTTGTTTCTGGGCTTGTTGGCTCATTTTACTTAAAGAAAGATGTCTTTGAAATTCCGTTGTCGTGTGGGGAGTCATATATCGGGCGAACTGGACGCTGCCTTAGATACCGATCAAGGGAGCATCAGCTATCAATGAAAACTAACAGTATTGCGCATTTGCCTGCGGATTGTGGAGCTTGCAAGGGTGCTCCGCTAATTCGAGATGTCAAGATAGTGGGAAGAAGCGGTTCCTATAGCCAGAGTACTGACAGAAATGCTTGATATCGCTGCTATTCGTAAGGAGTGCGCTATTGATACTTTAATTTCTTCGTTCAGTGGAGAGAAAATATTGCAGGGCATTTTTGCAGTGACCCAAATAATGTCATCTAAATTCCACTTTTGTTTCTGTCTTCTTTTTTCTCCCTGGTGATTCTTTTTTTATCTTGTCTCACATGTGTAGCACCTTGCTTAAATTCAGTTTTTGATGGAAATAAAATTATTTGAATGTTTGCGCCACTCAGGGTCTCACCATTGTCGTCTTTTTGTTGCGTTGTATCTTTGTTTAAGAACGACGACTTGTATAGTTCGCGTAACAGTAAAAAAACACGGCGGGACAGGTACAGCAATGCGACTTTTGCGCATTTGACTGCTATCTTAGGAAAACAATATTACACTGTGCCTTTCTAAGAACTTATTCTGCATTTAAAAATAAATTTCAAGATAAGTACCATGAACTAACAATATAAACATGCGTGTCAAATAAAAAAGGAATGTCCGACAAAGGCAGAACGATGGCACACAATACCAGCAAATCACAAAAATGACACAATTACAGCTATTTTGCAGCCGTTTGTTTTTCCAGGTATGATTGGAAACATTAAGGAGAGCACCGCGTCATGTATGGTCAAGATTCAAACCTAGTCATACGTAACAGCATCTGGGGCAATCAAGCTTTTCTTCTGGCCTCAACGCAGGCTACAGTTGAGCCATGCTGAACATCGTGTCCACTAATTTATGACCTCCATCAAACTTCTATATGCGCATGTTTGTTACAGCGATTTTACTCGCAATTAATGTCGCATTCCATTGGGCGAACAGAAGCACTCAAAAGCGTCCCCGAAGTGCTTTCTCGTGAGTAGCTACGTTCCAATGAGCGAACAGGAGCGGGAGCGCAGTGATCCAATGGCAGAACAGGAGCAGTTTGGCGGTGCCGCAGGTCAATTTGATGTCGCACAAGAGCTGGAGTGCGAAGGAAGTCACGTGACGCAAACGCACCGTATTCTTTTATTTTGGTTGTGTTTCTGCCGCTTTGGTTCGCTGTGCTGCAGCAATGACGGCGGAGAGGCGAAGTGCGCGTATTAATCACCGCGGGAATGCAAACAATCTAGTCGCGGGATACACATTGGCTCTCGCATATGCTCCCGGAGCGCATGGAACGTATCAATGGAGGAGCAAGCAGTTACCCTCTCGGTTTGCTACTGCTCTGCTCATCTCTGCTCTTGGCCTCAGGTCCTGTTTTGCCCATAAAGCGCCATAATATAGGATAAAACGTGAGGTCTGCTGATCGTGTTATACCAGCGCACACAACTATTTACAGCAGCATCTGGCGTAGAGTTTGGCGCTAGAACAGTAGGGCGACAAAGGTGAGTATCAACAATATGAGATTTCATGGAACGAATCAAGCCCCATACTTTTGACAGGGGCGTGTTGAGGCTCAAATGATTATATTCCTTTCCCAATTTTCGGTGGTTCATATTTTTAAAGTTGGAGCATGGAGGTGAATATTCTCTGCGCCTCCGGATAGTCATCTAGTTGCCCATAAAGCAGTTAGCCGCGTTCATCACCACAACGAATGGTATGCAGTCGTTGGTTAACACCGTCGTGACCGATGTCATCGTGTGGGAGAGGGAGTTCTTTGCTACCTGTGGTCAAGTTTGTTTTCAGTACTTCGATAGAACTCTCCGAAGAATCACACATGTGCAGTTGCTCAGCGTCCAATTTTCCGAAAAGAGGCCATTCGTGATGTGTGCACACTGACGTTTCTTTACTAGGCCTCATTTCATTTCAGGATTCTACAATATAATAGGGTGATTTTCAGTTCCGTGACATTTAATATCGACAGACCACATGATACCATCCGCAATATCTGACGAGCAAGGCGTTAGATCCAAATATACGGAGTAAGACCGCTCTCGAAAATTGTTGATGTGTCATCGTTCGTAAAGCACCGACAATAACGATCTAAAATATTTTGTAAGAGCCTCCCAGGAGCATTACAACGCGTGTCTTTCCAAAAGCTGTGATGTGCGTCAAATTAGCCACATATATTTACACTACCAGACGGCTAGCGTAGGAGGCACTCACATGCTGCAGTCTGAACTCTATCTAGTTTTAGCTTCTCATTGACTACACAGAAGAAAAAAAAATTATTGAGCCATCCATCTACATATATGGGCTTGTTTGCACTCGCACGTGTACCTTTGCATTCTTCTGTTCTTTTAGTCGTGTTCATCGCCCTGCCTTTAGCACTGTAGCGGTGGCACTACTGATCACCTAGCATAACTTCTAACACTAGGTTCAAAGTAAACGGTCATAATATGTGAACTTTCGGCTCCAAATGGAACTTTGCAAGCTACATATTCAAGAATATCTGTTTCCGATGAATCTGTGAGGCCACAGGTTATATTCTTACCTGCAGATTAGGTCGCTCTACTAGGTTTGCCACCTGGGCGAATAAATGACGTAATTCGACAATTTGAAACACGTATAAAGACATCCCTTAGAAATGTCCAAAACGTATATTTTTTCCCATACACAAGCTTGCGGAAATCACCTAAGTTTCCCTTCAGGCCATTTATTCCACTGTACAATAGCGACTTTTTAAAATCAATTCGGCATAGTTTTCACGTTGCCTGCTGCAATACTGGCTCCATTTCTAGCTGAGCGCGTACTCCACGTAGCGATGCTGACAGAGGTGATAATTTGATTATTGCTTTCAGCGCAGGAAACAGTAGAGGCATCAGCAGCAGGGGAAGGTCGTCACCTGAAGCACGCGGTCTCAAAACACTCGTGACAGTGTCTCGTGACAATGTCTCGGGATGCTGTCACGAGACACTATCTTGAAATGTCACCTGGCATGGACATGATACATCTCCTCGGAGGTGCGACTGGTGGAGTGTTTGAAGAAGATTAAAAATCGCCGGAGGGTGTTACGGCTGTTGTAAGGAAGAAGAACGACACTAGAAAGTTCCGTAACCATCGCGTCTCTCGGAGCCAGAAGACGGTCGGCACGATAGAAAGCGCCGTCGCCATCGCGTGTCTCGCGACCAGTTCGCCCACCCAGCTGAGCCATTGCTGCTGCCGCTGTGTTTCTGGCTGTCACTCGACGACTCCAATAAACCTCGTCACGCTTTGAGAAAAGCGCACAGTTCTTTCACTCTGGCATTTGGCACTTGGCATACCTTGTCATAACTTGGTGCTTTGTCGTGAGGTGATGGAGCCAAACATTGGTGATATGGACGCAATGGACTGGTTCCTTGCGCTGTGTCAGGATTAGGAGTGGATCCACGATGCTCTTTGACAGCGCCTTACAATGCCTTTTTTTTTCTCTTCTCAAGAGCGACCTTTTCGGGCACTTCCCCAAATAAACATAGGTATGGACCCTTGAAATTGGCGCGACACGGCGGTTGCCGAAGACTTCAGTCCTTGTGAATATGTGGTCCTGGACCTACATTGCAGCGTTGCGGGACGGTGCTTAGCAATGTGTTCATGCCGCCTAATAAATGTCTTAACTTGGCGTTACGGGACAGGACACGGTTTCTACGGGGCACTCGCCAAAGAATGCTTACGCATTAATACGTATCACTGCGGACAGGCCAGCCATGGAATGCGTTCCGCGCCTATTTGTACTTAATTCATAAAAATGTAAGGGCAATCGCGTGTTTCATAACTGAAGTCACTTCCCAAAAATAAACTGGTTGAGCATGGCACATATCTTGCGCGTTCGTGTCTCACAGGTCTGAAGTAGTAATACTCACTATTTCTTACAACTTGCTTTCCATGAATATGACCCACAACGTGATCTCTTTACCGCCGTTTCGTGTCTCTTCCTCTTTCACGCTCTTTTATCACCTCCTTAGCAGCTAGAATTCCTTTGCGACAGCAATAATCACACACACACGCACGCACACGCACACGCACGCACACGCACGCACATGCACACACACGCACACGCACACACACGCACGCGCACGCACGCACACACACGCACACGCACACACACACGCACACGCACACACACACGCACACGCACACACACGCGCGCGCACGCACGCACACACACACACACACACGCACACGGACACACACACGCATGCGCACGCGCTCTGTTTCCCTTGTTGCATTTCCGTTGTCCCGTAGAGAATTGTCTACTAATGAGTAAGCATTCTTCGGCTCGCCTGCTACTTCGCTTTCGCATACTTATTTAGCTGTTTTAAAGATTACATGTGTTAACTTCAGTAATTACGCATTTATTTTGCGGATATAACGTATCAACTGAGCCAAAGCGCCGTCGCAACCGGTTCTTTTTTTAACACGAAAGTGCGCCAACGAGTAAAATATGTTTTGGTGACAGGGATAGAACCGCCATCTAGCAGCGGTGAAGCGAAGTACTGCAACGTGACACTAACGAGCGCTGGAGGGAGCGCTTCGGTAGTCGCAGCGTAGTGGAGGCACCAACGCGGTGTGGTATTGTGTTGGCACTTTCCGGCATTTGCGCACATGATTTCTCTTTCGCGTCGGATTAAAGCTTTACGTTGGATTAGCCTGTGGTGCCTCTTCGCCCATGGAGTGCATATTCCACATGCATCAGCAGTGCTTACACGCCATCTACTGATTTGCTTGCGATGGCACCAACTTAGAAAACTGATGTGCTAAGCGGTGCAGAAAGGTAACGGCGTCGACGGGCGAATCTCGCCTTGGTCCGGTGAGGGACACTCCCGCGTGAAGCAGAACGCCTTCGCGCGTTCGCGGCTCACGCTGCGAACTCCGCCACTCGCATTCCTGAAGCTGAGTCGGTCGCAACTCAATTAGCTGCCCATGACACTACGGAGTCTTGCCAAAATGCTCGTACCGTTGCCGAAGCAACTCGGCAGCTGGACGCTGCTTGCCAACAGGACTCCGCGCGCCCAGCAAACCTGCAACACGGTCGCCGGCTCGCAAATGGTGTGCCTTTCGCTGCAGCAGACACGTGAGTTCACGAAACAAACATGAAACAGCTTCTGTGAACAGACGTTTCACTTTCATATTCTACCGATTCCTATGAAAGAGGGATCAATCATAATTTTTTGGACCAACCACAGCCTTTTTTTTAATTTTCTTTCTGTGTGTTCCTTTTTTTGTTACGACTTTGACGTGGCGATGGTGGCGCAAAGTCTTGTTTTTTTTTGCGGCTTATGCAGACATCTGTCTGTCCCACTGCGGTCCATTGTTCGAATTCTTGTCACAATTATTTTTATATAACGCTACCAATCATCTATTACACTATTATAACGTATAAATGTGTTAACTTGACCAATAATTCCTTTATATTGCAGATATAAGGTGTCGCGGAACGGACGAATATTGCTGGGGTACTCGCCAAAGAATGCTTACGAATTAAAAGCGCAAGGGCGACGTATTTGTAAACGATATGTGAACCGAAAAGCGCCTCTTGTACGACCACTCAAATGCGTATCGCTATAATTTTAATAAATTCTAGGGTTTCACGTGCGAAAACCACGATCTGTTTATGAGGCAGGCCTTAGTGAATGAAGTCAGATTAATTTTGACAGCCATGAGTTCTTTAACATGCACCCAATGCACGATACATGGGCGTTTTTGCATTTCGCCTGTATCGAAATGCGGCCGCCACGACCGGAATTTCATCCCGCGATGTCGTTCTTTGCCACGCAACAACATAGCCACTAGTCCCCTGCGGCAGATCGAACCATCGTAATGAGACACGAACGGGAGACTTAGCCATTCGCGCTAAGGCACCAATTTAAATCATCACTTCGTAATGCAGCAAATCAGTAGGATCAGAGGTGCTCACAAATCCTTGAGGCCATTGCTTATCACCAGTGTCGTCATTTTAGCGATTTTTTCACTAGAATAAACAAATTTTTTGTCTGTTTATTGACAAAATATTCTATTTAGCGACCGGCGACGTTTTTTAGCTACATGACAGAGCAATAGGTGACTGTTTAGCAGCTTCATAGTTAAGAAAGCTTCGAAAATGGACTTCAAGAACGTGCTTTACTATTCAAAAGCTACAACTAAGCGGCTCAAATTGGCTGTTCTATCACGATGAAAGGGAACGCGAACAGCGGAGCGCGTGCTCGAAGCATAACTGAAGGTATAGTGCGCGCCGTTCAGTCATCCCCATTGACAGGCGCGCTCCTCCGCTTTGATCGCGCTGTGAAATGATGCACCCCCTTAACTACCATATTTTGTTTCGGTTCTGCTTCTCTTTTATTTGAAAACGAGAAATGGTGACGGCACACTAATTACAGCGCAAACTGTATACAGGTTATAAACTGTATATAGTTTACACACAAAAATATCGCAGTATAGGGGGCGCATCATCGCACAGCGCGATCAAACCAGACGTGCTCACCTGTCAATGGTGATAACTGGACCGTGGGTACTATACCTTCAGTTATGCTTCAGCCACGCGCTCCGCTGTTCGCGCTTCTTTTCATCGTGATAGTACGGCGCGAAGGCTCTGTAACCATAGCAAAGCAACAGTTGCCTTTGCATCGGTTGTCTCTACAGGTTCCTGCTTGTAAAATGCGTGGTATTATTTATTATCAATTTATTACAAAACCGATTTGAAGAGGTCTGGACGTAGTGGGCTCTGCAGTTTCATTAAGTAAGTTCAATTGATGAACATTCGCAAGCGCAACAGTGTATTGAGTCAAATAATTTACCAGAAGTTATATTAAAAAGTTGTTGTAGACACTCAAGGTAACATACGGGATGTCATCACTGTCTATATATACCAAGGACCCAACAGTAGCAGAACAAGTAGCCATCGCCTTAGCCATCCGGGCAAATCGGTGGATACATATTTACAGCGACTCTAGAACAGCCATAGCGCAACTTTACTAACGGATATGTGACACGGATAGCAACCAGGTTACTAGACAAGGTCAACAGTGAGAGGATCGAAATCCGCTGGTTTCCTGCACATCTGGGGGTGGTGGACGGAACTCGGAGAAACCTGAATGAGGTGGCAAATGAAGCAGCACGAGGACTTTCTAGCCGTGCTCTTCAAGACCGAGCAACTTACACTTCACACGGGGAACACATGGATCGATTATTAACATATAACGAAATCACGAAACATTGTTATTTAAGCAGACGGGAATACCCATTGCCACACGGTAAGCTTTGCAGAGCCCAAGCGGTCACATTACGTTTGCTACAGACAAGGACATACCCAAGTCCAGATTTTATTAACAGGATCTATCCGGAGAGGGAAATTCAAACCAATTGTAATAAGTGCAATGGTATCATTACTCTTGACCACATGCTTTGGCAGTGCCCCGCGGTCTTCACAGACTGTGACAAGGAACAAGAATGGTGGCGGGAAATGCTACAAAGTGAATCACTCTCTTACCAATTACGGGCAGTCGAGAAGGCCCGCAATGTGGCTGAACGGCTCGGCCTGACAGTCCCAACGTGGGAGCGGCCCGCGTCAACCCAGGGTTGACCTTCAGGGCTCAATAAAGTTCTCCATACGATACCATATCTTAAAAAAACTTTAAGCTTAGATTTAGAACGCAGCTGTTGAATAATAACGTAGATCTACTTTAGAAAGGCGTACATACCACAACCGCGTGGCTCATTTACGTCAGTCTGAACACATCACTTCCGTTTATGTCCCGCGCAGTGACGGAACGTTAAAGATCCCCAGATGGTCGAAATAACCTGAGTCCCCCAGGACGGCGTGCCTCATAATCATATCGTGGTTTTGGGACTTACAACTTCCGAATTTAATTTTTTAGCTTGCGTTGATCTCGGTTTTAGGGTACATCAATACTGAGCGGAGCTTTCAAATGGACCCAGTGGTTGAAGCGTAGAATTCGCCGTTTATATATGATCACGTAATTGTCATCCCCGTGTTAACCGCATGCAACTAAGCGCGCGCCACAAAATTTAGTTCTTTCCCTAGTGCCGAGAACTACAAAATTTGCAAAGATAGTGCAAGCCAAGTAGATTTTCTTTTTAGGAAAATAATGTTAGCCGGTGTTTTCTTACCGGGCTGGATTTGCAAGCTTACAATCTAAAGATGAACGCAGAATTTCGGCTGCATCATTTATTGTGTTGTAAATATACTGGTAAAGTAAAAGCGCTCTAAACCCTGGTGGTAAATTCATTATTTATTTCTCATGCATCTGTACGGACACAAGGCAGACAGGTCGGTATGTGATTTATACCACGTTTGCTCATATTATAGCGTAATAAAACTCGTACGTTATTTGAAATTCATTGGACAGCTTTAGCAACAATTTAAAGACCCTGGAGCGAAATATAGCGGAAATTCAGCGAATTGTTTCTATCGCTGACCCCACACAATAACACGTTCCGAAATATTTTGGCAACGCTGCTTATCAGTGCATTGCGCTGCCTGTCAAGAAAACCACATGTTCCGCGGTTCACATTTGAATTGGCGCTGATAATACGTGGGATTGCGACAGCATTAAGAAATGAGGAAACATTCCTTGACAAAATTAATACAGAAAACTTGGGCTTCAATAAAATGTGGTTGAGAGGCTGTGAAATCTCTGTATAGTCGTTAAGATACCAAGCGCTCAGAGTAATCGGTGCATCGTATTATTAACATGATTGTTGACCACAACATCATATATTGCAAGAAGCTGCCATCTCTTACAGTATTGCAAGCTTGATTGTACTTCCTAAATAAAACATCCTAATATAAAAAACTGTACATTCATAAAGACCCCGTTCAATCAGTCACAGCCTTAAGGCATCAAAAAGAGTCCACCCATTTCGTACTATCTTACATACTCCCGGTTTGAATGCTGCTCATCTTTACTGGTTCATTCGTCAGACTAGTTTTTGCAACATTTCCTGTGACTGGACATACCAAAAAAAGTATGGGATGTAAAAAAAAAAAACATGCTTGGATATGCCAATTAGAATGAATTTCACAACCGAGCTCGGCTACCACTAAAATACGGAGACAAGTTAAGTATTTGCAAGAAATGAGAACCTGTGCGCTAAAGTTCTGCTTGTACTTTCTGCTCTAGCATTGCCACCACTTTGATGGTCCGCGACACTGAGTCGTCTGACCCTATCTAAAGCATTCATGTACACATTCGCTTCTGAACCATGCCGGGGTAAAGCAATAGGTTCACAAGCGAGGCGCACAGGTGCAAGAAATTACGGTGTATTTATTAAATAAAGAATAATTCCTACCGCTTGAGACCCCTAAAGAGCACCAAAATATCGCTACAGGGGTGTTTTTGCTCGGCGCCTCTATCAAAATGGGCTGCTGCTAGCGGAAACGCAATCTGTTACGTGTACTCAGCAGAAGAGGGCCAGCCGCAGCTTCTGGGCCACCACAGCAGATGCCAACTGACTTGCTCCCCAACAGTTCGCACGCAGGTCGGCTCCTGTTCCTATTCATATTTATTGTCCAGGTTTCATTATATTTTATTTTTGTTACCGAGATAGTAATTTTATGGACACTCGAAGCGCATTTCTGCCGTAGCCGTCGCGGTCGCTATCGCCATCGTCGCCGTGAGGTTCCGTATAAAATCCAACGGCGATAAAATCGTCGCCGCGCGCCGTATACTCTATGTGCGAGTGAAAGCGCGCGAGGGACGCGCGCTTTCACGGAGAGTGAACGCCCGGCGGAGAGCAAACAAAATGTCTTCCGTCGTGCGAAAGCCAGTGGGGGGATAGAAGCGAGGGAGGGGAGGCGACGTTGAGCTGCGGCACCAAATGCGTATCTTGCTGCTGGGTGCAAGCGGAACTGGCGACTCAATCTCCCACGTGAAAGGAGGAAAGCGGGAAGGCAGCGTGGGAGTGAGGGGGTGCGGCTTCTACTCTGCCAGCAACTGCGTACTTGTACTTTGCGCGGGTCCGGGCTGTCGCGCGCACCTTATGTTGAAATCAATCTCCACACGACTCTTACCTATGTATGCACTGGGTTTTCGCCGCTAAATTTCCGTTAAAGCGATAGACCACATGAACCTTCGCTCCTTGCCGGGCCGCGCTTGCTCACGCCAGTGTTTTGACAGTGGTTGTCTGCGGTCATCGAGTGTGATCTATTCATGTTTGCTTGTGCGCGCTGACACCATGCTTGTTAATTCAGTTAGTAAGCGAATGTGTCCAAGTTTATGCAGCCGATAAAACTACTATGCTTACTCCATGTAGCTCTCCACTAGAAAATTTGCTATCGCTATTCATGCTTCGCCTTTCGGGCGAAACTGCGACTTTTATGCGAACCACTGCTGTGGTGCTGTGGTCCATGCAAGAGAGAGTTTCAATCAAAAAAGGTGAACAAAAAAAACAAAACAACCAAACATTCTAAAACAAATGCAGAAATTAAATGACTTATACAGGACAGTATATAATCAGCCGCCGCGAAAGTGACACTTCAGTTCCTGCACAGTGTCATTAGCATTAAAGACACTTGCATGTTTTTCAATCTACTCAGAGTCAGTTTTAGAAAAGAAACTGCACCTATCATCATCATCATTATCATCATCAGCCTATATTTATGTCCACTGCAGGACGAAGGTCTCTGCCTGCGATCTCCAATTATCTCTGTCTTGAGCTAGAAGATTCCAACTTGTGCCTGCAATTTTCCTAACTTAATCACCCCACCTCGTTTTCTGCCGTCCTCGACTGCGCTTCCCTTCTCTTGGTATACATTTCGTAACTCTAATGGTTCACCGTTTATCCGTCCTACGCATTACATGACCTGCCCAGCTCCATTTTTTCTCTTAATGTCAATTGGAATATCGGCTATCCCCGTTTGCTCTCTGATCCCCACCTCAATCTTCCTGTCTCCATCTCAAATGGAGTATAGGTGTAGTTTGCAGCACTATGGAAGCTGCTGGACAACTTAGCCATTAGAAAATACGAATGCTCCTCGAAATGTGTTCATCCACGCTGCGTCGTTTGCTCAACGGCTCCAAAATTTGCGATATACGGCGTGCATGAGCAAAGGTCCTAACATGTCATGTATTGCGGTAACGGGTCATGTACGCAGCAAAAACAATACTGTCTGATTATTCCAATGATCAGACAGTGGCGCCCGTAAGTATATTTGTCTACGCAAGGGTACTGCTTGTGTAAGCCTCGTAATTTCGGCAGCGCTGCAAAATACTTGTCAGATAAATTTGATAAACGCGTTTCTCCTGGAAAAATTTAGTGCCAGTGCTCTACCTTGAGTGTGTCTAGTTTTCCTAGTTGTGGGTGGCTTTATACATGATGGGATAGTACGTTTCATATTTCCGGTAATACAGTTATGGGAAAACGCAAAGCAACTAACCTTTATATGAAACTCCAGAGAATGTACTCTGTGCAGACGCATTAATGAAGTGGGTGAGCCATGTCTTCTATACTTCTTTCAAGATATACCGCACTGCCATTGTTTGAAGCGTTCGAGTTGAGAAAAGTCGCCTTTATGGTGTGGGTCCTATATGATCGTGAGTATTGTAGCTTTGGTATCACATAAGTGTTGTATGGCGATAAGCGTAATACTAAGAGGCGAACTTTTCAGTTTTCTCCGTATCAATTCAACATCAAGTCATACCCATTGTCAAGCATATATATATATATATATATATATATATACATATATTGTAATGAAGAAAAAGACGCACCTAGGCTCGGGCGCTTGGACTGCGGGCGCGCACAGAAAGAAGACGAGGAGGATGAAGCAGAATATAGAACCGCCGGCCCAGGAACGGGTGCTGTCTCTGTGTCTCTGTTCATTACAATGGCGCAGTCTACAATGAACCTGCCTTAAGGCGTTTCCACCTTAAGTGTTCCTCGCATGGTTCCTCGGCGTGCCGGGTCCCTCCTTCCCAAGAACTGCCGTCCACGCTTCCTTCGGTATGGAGCCCACCCCCTTACCACCGTCGCAAGTACCCACTGCACCGTCAGGGGATGGCGTCGAAGCCTCCTCACCGGCTCTCGGACAGGGATATACCGATGCCCTCGTCCACGCCATCACCGAGCTGACACAACAGCTCCAGAGTATGACGACCGCCTTCGCATCCGTCAGCGGTTGCGTCCTGCCTGGCAACGCCATCCACGCTTCCCTGCAGCCGACGTTCGTGTACATACCGACGTTTCGCAGCTTTCAAGACGACGTCATCCTTTGTGTTCGAAACATCAATGCCCTGGGTGATCGTCATGCCTGGCCTGACCACACAACATGGTTGGTTGCCGCGAAACGACTCTGCGGTGCCGCCAAGGCATGGGACAACTACGCAGGCATTAAACTTGGGTCGTGGCCTGAATGGAGTGCAGCTCTGATCGCTGCTTTCGGCCCGCTCACGTATACCTGCGTCGAGCCCGGCCAGCAGTGCTCTACGGCCGGATCTCCTCAGGAGCACCACTTTGACGCACCAGTCGTGCCCAGTAACGCCTCGCCAGGGAGGCCCGCAGGCTGCCCCGCCGCTGAAGCCGGCTCCCCGAGTGTCGTCGCGGCCCCATCGCAGACGGTGGGAAGCGCACGGCGACTACCGCTCCCGCTTCCGCTTCGAGTCACCACCGAGCGGCAGATCCCAAACCAGCACCATTGGCTCCACCACAACCTCTGAAGACGCAGAAAGTCACCGCTGCTACTTTCACGCGGCAGTCTACGCCGGCTGAGCTGCTGCGACGAAAACCGTGCATAGCTCAGAATCCGCAGCATCTTGCCGCTGTAGCTGCACCCGGGAAGGTTTTGGCAGATTGCTCCGCCACCTGCCCCGCTGTAGACCCAGAACGAGAGCCATTTGTACCACCACGGCTCCTCGACTCTGCGGCGGCTTCCGACACCGTACCATCGCTTTCAGAGACCAAGACCCCTTTCGATCCAAAGCATTCAGTGCAACGGCCCTCAACCACTTCAACGCAGGGGCGCATGGAGGCGCCGACGCTACCACTCCGAGAGCCCGACCAGTCCACGGATCATGGCAGGGAGATGCTTCCTGACTAGTCGGAGCCACATCTCTGCATGTCTCCGCACCCGTTGGCCGAGTTGGGGGGCATTATCATCAAAGACCTGCCCGCACGCGATAGCCGTACAGACGCGCGGGACCGCGGACGAGACGCACGAAAGACCAGTCGCTCATAGGTCGCGGTTTTTCTTCGGTCGCGGCTGATTCGAGAGCAACGGCGGGCGTCGATCAGTTTGCGGCAGCGTTGCAAGGGGGCACGCCACGGCTGAGCAGAGCGGCTGCTCATCGTGCAGGATCTCCAGACCTACGTGCCCAACTGCGACAGGATGGTCGTCGACGAGACGTGCGACCAGAGCGCAACAGTCAGTGCCGACCCCCGAGGAGCTGGTTGCGCGCTGGGCGGTCTCAACGACGACTACTTCCGACGATGACTATGCAGCGATTTTCCAGCATCAGCGCGCCCTCACAACCGCCAGAGCTGTCTTCAGCAGCGTGGCCGTGTGTAATGAAGAAAAAGACGCACCTAGGCTCGGGCGCTCGGACTGCGGGCGCGCACAGACAGAGAGAAGACGAGGAGGACGAAGCAGAATATAGAACAGCCGGCCCAGGAACGGATGCTGTCTCTGTGTCTCTATTCATTACAATATATATATATATATATATATATATATATATATATATATATATATATATATTGAAACGCCTCCACGGTAGCTCAATGGTAAAAGCATCGCACGAGTGATGAAAAGACGAGGGATTGTTCCTCACCTGCGGCCAATTGTTTTTTCATCCATTTTCATTTCCAATAGTTTATGGTTCCTTTAATTCAATTAGTAAGTACAAGTAGTTTCCCCTCAGTTGTCCTTGGTGTCATTGTCTGTTGGCTTCTTATGATATGATTAATAAAGATCGGACCCCTCGGTTCCCTTTCTTCTTGTTCATATCTATTACTCTAATATGAATACAGGACAGAACAGCAGGCAGCGTTTATAAACCAGAACAGCTCAGGCAATCTCGAGCTCGCGCCTCCCGGACGACTGGCGATGTGGCTGCAGCGTCGGGCATTCCTCTTCAGTAGCTACAATCGCCCCCCATCGGAAAAGGAGCCATCCTGGCGACTCATCATGAACATAGAATCATTGGGTAGTAATACGGCTTCAGGCGTTCTACGTGGACGGTTTCATGCCCACGACAGCGTTGGTTCGTAGGTTTGATTGCTTTATTTGCTTCGTCACAGTACAGTGTAACAGGAGGCGGCGGTAAAAGCCGTTTAAATGACGGATTGAGGGATCCTCCGCCCCCTTTGTGAACAATGGTAGCAGCTGAAAGAGATCACAATATCGTAGCACTTTTTTTAAACTGTCACATTGCTTTACATAAAGGTCACGCCATAAAGGAAAACTGAAAACGTGGTGTTACAGGCTCGACAATAAAGTTAACAGGCGATGTCTGTGCTACAACACAGTAGGGTCCTTGATATTTGGAAACAAGCTTGGATGAGAGTCCAGCAGGAATGGCAGGAACCCAAAGCCACACAAGGGAGTCCGGAAGAAAGTGACAATGCGGGTGATCATCGTCACGTTGAGATTTTTGTTGTCATTGGTCGACGGCTGTAAAGGAACGGGCGAGCTGACCTCATTCCTCTGCGCGGCGGGCAGCTTCAGAGATGGGCGTACATTCGGATGAGTCGGGTCTGTACGGAAGAATGGTGTCGAGGGTAGTCGAAGGTTCGCGGGCATACAATAGGAAGAATGGGAAGAAGTTCGTGGTCGCCTGTGGCGCAGTGTTCTAGGCGAACGTGATCAATGGCAAAATGAGGTCCCAATCAGTATGATCAGAGGCGGCGTTTTGCCAGGCTCTTGTAAGGCCATGCTGACCAAAGATTGAAATTGTAAAATGAAAAAATAAAAAATAGGAACAATGCTCGAGCATTCTTTAATTACAGATGCACGTTACACATTAGCAGTGTTAAAACGTAATTTTTTATATGAACGCCAGTTGACACCCGGTGCAAATGCAGCAAAGTGTATCTAAATTAGAAAAGAGGTTGGCGTCATTGCATCGCCTAATGTAGCTCTTGAGCGTAAATCACATCTGCGTTACAACCATCGTATCTCTCGTACAAATAGCACAAACAAAACCATACGACTTTGCACCAGAAGTCCTACGATCAAGAGCGCGATCAGTAGGGCGGCACTCTTATTCATGTGCAAACGAATATGCGAGAAAGCGTATGCGTAGAACAGAGATTTCATGGCACCAGAAACGCGCCTTTATGCGCTGTTTTGTGGTGTTTCATGGTTGCCCCAAGTTCATCATGATAATAAAAGCCCACGCTTCTCTCTTGATATACAACTTTATTAGAAACCTAGCTGAGATTGTGACTTTAAAACAAGCGCCTAACAAATCTGGTCTGGCGCGCATGTCTATTTCTGACCTAATACAATATGAAAGGGGAGTCCTATAAAAGCAAGGAAGGTTCATTTCGCTCTTCCTGGTGGGATTTTTAAGCAAGAATTAAATGAGCTGACTTTGATTTTGACAGGCGCTATGAGTTCATGGGTGAACGTGAACCTGAATTGTTGGATAACCTTTTCTAAGCACGCCTATAGTGCCTTGTCCAAGACCTCCTTACAAATGATGCTCGTGTTTGTGGGCCCATGCTGGTCCATTATTGTTTTAGAAATAGAGGAGGGGGTGTCATCACTTTTTAGAGACAGACAGAGAGAGAGAACGCTGTACGCCATATGTCTTTGCTGCTCTCCGGGCAGCGACTTTAGCAAATCTCATGATTTATATACTAGTCATTCCATTTCCGTGGCCTTTTCCACCTAAGTGTTTTACTCGGCTAGACTCTTCACTCTTTTTTTGACGACCATCATTGCTGTTGTTGTATCTGCTCAATTGTTTTCTGTCTCCTTTTTCTGTTGATGTTCGTGCTCGAAAAAACGCTCACGCCTTGAGAAGAGCATCAGGTGCTGGGTCCAACTACGAGTTCGACAAATGTGGCGATTTTGTGTGTGTGTGCGTGCAAATTAATTACGGTGACAAGCAGAGAGAGGTGGCAATTCTCGAGGCTCTGCAAGACACCACCATATCGGCGAGAATGACGAGACTTCGGCTAAAAAGTCTCGTCACTGCTTCACGCTGCCAAGTGTAGCACGTGATGCTTCAGTAATGTGTTGGAAGAGAAAGGCGTCACAGTGGCAGCCATATGACGAATTCAAAATAATTTAGCACACAACAACGAAGACACACAACGTGCAGTTTCCAGCAGCGTGTGACCATGGCAACGGCTTCATATCTGGCTACCTCTCAATGCAGAAATCGCCAATTTCGCAATTTTAAACTCGGTATTGGAAAGTATCAACACCATTTTGTATTGCCCGTCCATGCCAGTTGTGGATTACTTTGAGACTTAGGTAGTGATTAAGGTAAGGGAAATAAATACTGAAGAAACCAAGATCAAGCAGTCCTTTATGTGGCAAAAGGCGAGGGACCTGCAAGAGTGGGTCAAGCTGCCTGGAGAGAATGTTGACTTTACATGTTATTGAGACCATAATTTGAAATTAGAATAATCCGTGCCCAGAAATCAGGAACATTTGAGTGCGGCTTGGACGCTATGTTACCAGGCGGCAACCCGTGAGCTCTAATTTTCGAAGTTCCCGCTATTTAGAGAATAGGGAGGCTTAAAGCACACTGCAGGGAAGCGCCAGCGCCCGCTTTCCACTGCTCGTTCATATCATTTGTGGAATTATCCTGAGGCGTTGAGGGGTGCATTAAGGATAATGAAAGAAATTCGTAAGGAACGAGACACAAGTTCCCCTTCTTGTGGGAAAAGACGAAGGCCGGCAAGAGATGAGGGATCACGGAGACGTCACCGCCGAGTTTCACCTGTAGATCACAGTACTGCCCACGCACCTGCACTGTGCCGTCTTCGCCTCGCACCATGGTTTCAATTCACTCGTCGTAAGCCCCCAGGGCGGCTATGGATGTCTGGAAGAAGCCGGTTGGGTACCTGGCCGTAGCGTCGACCACTGCGACGTAGGAGGGACAAAAATGAAACATAATGGCATGTCATTTTGCCGCACATATAAAGTATGTTTACGTACATATTTATGCACATCTGTTCACTTCATTAGACAATGGCTAGTATTTGTACACGGATCATCTCAAAAAGTTTATATGTGCCGTCACGCACTTATCAAGTTATACAGTGTGTGCGTGCGTTTTATCAGTTCAAGAAATAAAAAAGGCTATAAAACGTACTCGAAATAATCAACTGCAGCTGAATCACCTGGCCAGATGGACATCATTTCCGAGAAAGACCAAAGCAACCCATCCACTGATAAAACATTAAATGGATTACGTTCAAAATGCCTGACTTTAGGGCACGTGGATGTTTATATAGAAAAGGTGAACGGAATCATCATATAATTGTTGCGTCGTGTTTCTACATATTAAAATGGCCCTGTCGATTGAAATAGCAGCCGTCAAATTATCCGTTCTATTGACCTCATTATGCACGCGGGACCGCGAAGAGTGGCTCCACGGATGGAAGCAACAGTACTATCTCGCGAAAGCTTAGGCGTTGCATTCGCCAACGCAGAGTCATTCTTGATCAGAATGACCGATAGCACCGTATACAATGCTTGTGCTGACTAAGAAACTACGGAACATCTTCAGTGGTACTGCCCGCGTTCATCGAAACAAAAAAGGGCACCTTCCGCACTAGTCTAAACCAGATAGACAGGAAACCTTTCTCACTGAACATGATCTTGGGACCATGCTGATCACAGCTGCAGAAGGCCGCAAAAACGTTGCTGCAAATCCTAAAGGCAAGCGAACAGAGTGCTGAAAATTTGCATTACGCCGGCGACTCTAATACAGAGCAACACTTGATTTTCTCTCCTCTTGATATTTTTTACCCCTTCCCCCGGTGCAGGGCAGCCAACCATGCTCAGTCAAGGTGGTTAGCCTCCCTGTATTTCATTTACACTCTTTTCTCTCTGTCTGTCTTTCGTTTCAACTTCTTGATGTGAGCATGCAGCATAAAATTTGTAAAAAAGAAATTATTTGGCACAATTTGTTGATATTGTGATTTCACTGCTTTAGCTTTTTCTTGCAATAATACCTGCCTGGGTAGGTAGTTCATCTGCAGTGACGTAAATCGAGTGTAATTTCTAGCCTTTTTAAAAGTGTTCAAAGGTGGAAAAAAGGGAGAAGGTGCACATTCTTTAGCAATACCATGTTTGGGTAAGCCAAATGACAGGGACACCACCTCCAATAGTGCGTGTGACGCCAGCAAATTTCCAGGCAGACGTTATACAGGAGTCGCTCTTGGCATTATTACCTTATTTAAATCAAAGTGCATTATGAGTACCTCCTGTACCGCCAAACACTGTTGAAGCGATGGATATGTTGCGCAAAAGGGCTTATAGATGCATGTCTTGAGATATATAAATAATGCAGCATCATGGATCCATTGAAATACGCATGGCACTGCCTGCACATTTTTGTTTCGGATGCATTCGACATCGAAAGAATTTGTGCCGATGGCCGTCTACACTATGGCATTTGATTTCATCGGAAAGATCGATAGCGTTCATAGTTGATAATTACCTTGATTTCATTGTGCACGTTAAAAGTAAACACGGAGGGACATTTCTGGGTAGTATATTGGTCTGCGTAAAGTGTGTAAGGAATTGATAAACCTTTAAACAGTGGCGACTATAGAAAGTAGGTTCGTATCCACGACGTGATGACGTGTCAATATGCATTGCTGTGCCACCTCTGTAGGCGCCATAGCATACGGTACGTCAGAGTCACCATGGACCTACTTGCCGAGACATGCAGGGGCTACTACAATATAACAATCTTGTCTTGCATCGTAGTGCCCACGGTTAGCATATTTATGTATCGTGCAGTAGGAGTAAGGATTATACCAAAGGGGGATTTTCCTGTACGAATGCTTGGTCTCAGAATCAGGTGCAAGTCCGTAAAGATAACGCGAGCAAGCATAGTCGTGACCACTAGTTATCTTTTTTGCTCACGCACTATTTTCACCGAATAGACAGAAAGTCTGATGGAGTACACGTTTTCTGAAGCCTCTTTGCAGGTACGGCAAAGGGAAATAAATTCAGCCAGTGAGCATGTTTTGTGTTTCTTGATCATAAACCGTCAGCAATGTTACATGATAAAGCACAACTAGTGCTTTCTGCGGTCTCCATTGAACAGAAAGAGTGGCCCTTTTACTGCAATAACCCTTGGAAATATTCTTCGCCATCTGATTGCGTCCGAGAATCTCATCTACCAGATAAAAGACCCTTCACCTTAAGGACATAAATATGAGGCATCTGAAGACAAAAAAATAATAAATAAAAATAAAGGCAATGAAGCTGGGCTAGAGCACTTTCTCAGACATTATAAACTTTTGTGGATTCTGGATTGCTATGTCAGTCAAAAATATAACCATATCATCTGCCTGTTATAATAGGATTCCCGATTTTAGAGTGGAACATACGTGCGCTGCATGGCCCCCCTCTTTTCTAAATCTCTTGTTACTAGCGAAAATATGAGCAAAATAGGTTCTTGCGTGTGCTGGTTTAGTGCACCGACATGATCTACAGGTAGCACACCTTTACCATTTAGAGCGCAGAGGCATCAGATTAAGGCAAATTCAAGAAATGGACTGCGATTTGGCATAATTAGGAATATTTTTTTGTGTTTTTGTGTCACGGCAGGTCTTGCATAATGTAAATCGTTACTTGCTAATAAAAGCCTAGATGGCATAAGGAAAGTGAAAAAAGGAACCTAAATTTACTCATTAGCACACTATAAAGTATTATCTAAGACACAAATTGTAGGCCTGGAATTCACGTCAGCTCAACAACAGCTCATTAAATTAATGTGAGGAGCCGCTTAAATGCGGACGACATGGTAATGAACGACAAAATCAAGACGAAGATGTAAAGGAGCAGCGCACTTATGCCTCAAGAACCATGGTTCCAGCTCCTGAATGGTTCGCATAAAGTTTAGTAAATCGACGCTGCATTCAGTAGATACGCCGGCATGTAATAACTTCCGCGTAAATCCGCTGCCTACTTTGGACACAATTCTTGAGCGCGGTCCGTAAGCTGTCGAAGGACGTTGTCCTTTCCTGTGGCCTAGTTGTCTCTGCCAGTATTAACGAGGTAGCCGGAGGCAGTTAGGAGTGTTTTCTCCGCCACGCATCCATTCTACTGGTAGTAGTTGATTCCTCTGCCATGTTGGTGGCGACATCGCGTGAGGAGCCCGCAGCAGACATGGCTGCTGTCTTCGCTGAGCTAGACTGAGTCGTCGTAACTCAAGAAAACGTTTTCCTCACCGTCCATGAATTCGCACATCCTGTCGTCTCCTCCACAACCACGGCTGAAGTCACTCTGCCTTCCGAATAAAATGTACGCGTATTTTCTTTAGATTGAAACTGGAGAGATTCATCAGTCGGTTGTGAATAAGTGCCAGTTTGGGCGACAGTGTACAAGCCGATACCACTTGACCGTACCCCTGAGATGGCGTTGGATTGTGTTGGCACGTCTTCTTACGTAGCTCGTGCGTCTCAGACAGACCTTAGCAGAAACAACAAACCCCAGAAGCAATGCCCATGGGTAGAGATTACTGGATGCTCTATTTCTTCGTAGGAAACCGCCTAACTTGGTGAGGAACCTTCTTGATTTTTAGGCTCCTACTGAGACGGCGAAGATCTGGCTATCGGGCGAAGGGCACTGAACGAAATAAGCTAGGAGTTGGAAGAACCCCACTTGCGCTTTGCTTGAATAATAAACAAAATCAGTTTAGCTCAAAGACCTACTTCTCTAAGCTAGGCCACTCAAATATGGAAGTCTGAGGCACTTTATGCTACGAGCTGGCTATCTTTAGAATTGAATAAGCTTAACAGGTCTGACTGACTGTTGGTGACACAAGCCTAATTACGACTTCATCGCTGTGTGCAGAAACCTCACATTACGTATTTTCTTGGATTGTGGCGACGGCGCTACTGTGCTGCATGGGCTTTAGTGAGTCGCGACGAAGTGAAATTCCGAACGGCACTATGCCGCAACTTTTGCGCTTAGGTTTGCTCAATTTTGCTAGAGTCATTGAAAAACGACGAAAAAAAGTTGCAACAGAAGGAGGAGGTTCAAAACGAACATGTACTAACCAGGTTGGTGACTGCAGCTTCGTGTGTTTATTTTAGTAGCAAGAAAAATATAAAGAAATCAACGTGCATACCAAGCACTGCGTCATTGACGTAATGAAAACAAGCTGCGCTGACCTCAAAGCAATTGCAAGGAGAATTTCGCGATGGATGTGTGACTAATGTTTAAGACATGCAAACGAGAAGAAATTCAATAAAAATACAGGATCGAAGGCATGCACAAAAATAATATTGGAACTGCAGGTTTTTTTTGTAAGGTAAAAGTAGGCACTTGCAAACAATTTGTTCGTTGTTTTCGTCTCATGTCGAGCGCCACTGCTTGAATGACTCATGTCAGCTCTCAGCAACGCACTGTTATGCACTGTATAAGTGAGGTTGTGACGCAGAGGCACCAGCCTGCTTTCTATATCGGATGTGTGTTTGACGATCACTTAACAATTCGATGACAAAAATCATGTGATAGGCTAGATTACTTGGCTAGCATTCACATTAACCAAATCGGCATGTAAACTTTAACACTGAAATCTGGGTACCTGGTCTTCTCTACCCCCCCCCCCCCCCCCCCCCCATGTTTTTGACTCGTTATGTATGCATTGAACAAGATCGCCACGCTGTGATCGTGACAGGACAGAAAATACATGGCCATATATTTTGCAGCAGGACGCAAGCCTTTCAGTAACGAGGTAGAAGGGACGATACTGTTGCTCACGGTGTCTCTTTTGACAACAAATGCAGGTGCGCTGGCGGCAACCTTACGCCATGGACTGGTTGGGCTGTGCATACCTGCGCGTCTTATCGATAACAGGTAAACACTGGCACAGCGAAACGTTGGCATCATTGGTGCAGCGAAATGTTTTTTCTTACACGCAGACTGCTAAAATCATGGTGCTTTTAATAAAAACTTGGAGGACGCTTAAGCTTCGCCTTCAAGAGTGGAACGCGATAGCATTCAAAGATCCTTGACTGTTTCTCACACTTCCTGGCGACTGCCGCTTATGTAACCATAATGTTTACAGGAAAACGCTGGCGGTGAACGCTATGCACGAAGGGGCGCTTTCTGGTAGAAACGCGGCCTCTTTCGTTGGCTGGCCTTCTTTTATTGTTTGTACCTTTAATATTTCAGCCTGAGAAGATTTAGCATAAAAGGCGTGCGCTGTCGGTTTTTTGTTTCATGACAATTGTTTGTGGGCTGTCACTCTCAAAATTCCGAGGAATAACATTGTAAAGAATGCAAGACAAAGTGTCAGCAACTTTAGTGGTAAAATATATTTGGAGGGCCTGCGCGGCTGTGGATGATTTTCTCGGCCGCGGGTGGCATTGCCGACGCCGACGCCAGATTTTCTGCGACACGGGGCCCTGAACACTATCGAGTTTAAAAAAGCACCTAAAGTAAAACCAACGGAGAACCGTTGTCCAGCTACCTTGCCTGCTGTATGTTTTACCACCTCATTTTCAGCTGCTGTTTAAACCTACGCTCATTACTCGGAAGTAACTCGGATAACCACTAATGGCAATGTTTCTAGACAAACTCCGTTGTAACTTCAGCACCTTGCCTTCAACTTTGTCTGTGTCTTTCACTGAATTTTTTCACTGGTAGCTTTCTGTTTGGTGGAAAACCAGGCTCGAAAAGGACCTCAACACCTAGCCCAGCAAGCTACCCTTCAAAAATTTTAGTTCAGACGTGAAACAAAAATATGATTACTGCGTGTTTTACCACCTTAATTCCGGCTTCAGTTCGAACCTTTATCAAGGCGAATATGTTATGACGTTGGCGAAATCTCCCGAGCTCTGGTATTTATGACTACTTAGAGGAACGATGAAGCAATAGAAGGAAGTGATTTGGACGCACGCGCGGAGGAAGGAGGGAAGCGTTGATCACCTGAATTACATTGCATACAACGCAGTACCACGAGATGTTTGCAGAAAAAATAACTACCGACGTGACAGTTACTGTTTCCTCAAGAAAAAAAAAGAAATACTAAGGTGAGATGGTGTATACATACCTGGGAACTTTCCCGAACTTTCCGCAAAGATTTTACGAATGTTGCATGATGTTTAGCGAAAAATAAATTCACTTTGTAAAGTAGTTTTAAAAGATTTGAGATAAGTGGTGAGTGCAAGATTTCAAGAATACTCGTATGCTTGACGATAGGCAATTGTGATGGTACTTGCGCCGCCTTCTTGTAGAAGTTTAAGATTCCGTATATAGTATTAGAGTCAATGAAGCCGAATGAGTGGAAGACGAAGGAGTGTCATCGGAGAAGACGAGAAAGAGAACGTTCTTGCCCGTCTGAGGCTCGCCCTGAAGCCTGTTCAGTGAACCCCGCTTTTCTCGCGTCGTAACAGTTTGGTGGAGGTGCGGGATACTTGAAGTAACGACGAACCTGGAGCCATTTATTCTTCGCTGGAGTCGTCGCCTCGCCGGACTACCACCTTGGCCTGTTAACATGTGCAACGAAGGAGACACTCAGGGACCGATGCCTGCCGCTCCGGGATCAATGGCTGCTGGTGCGTGGCGCTACTACCGAGAACCTCCGGTTTTCGCCTGGAAAGCAGGTGAAGATGTAGACGAGTGGCTCAGGCTTTCCCACCGAGTAAGCAAGTCCAACGACTGGGACACTACCGACCAACTAACCAACGTTGTCTTCGCACTCTTAGGAGAACTGCCACTGCCCTGATGTGGTATGAGAACCACGAATAATTGTTAACGACATGGAAACGTTTCGTTCATGAGCTAAACGAATGCTTTGGCAACTCGGACGCAAAAAAGAAACGCGCCGAGCGCACCCATGGCACAGAGAGCACAACTACCAGGTGAGACTTGCACTACCTACATCGAGGACATCTTGAAATTGTGTAAGCAAGCCAACGCAAGAATGTCCGAGGAAGACAAGGTCGGCCACCTGCTCAAGGGCATTACAGCAGATGTGTACAATTGCCTGATCGGCAAGAACAGTCTCGCTTTAGTGCCTGTTGTCATGAAGCACTGCCTGACGTTCGAGGCACTCGAGATGTGCCGAATAACGCCAAACTTTGGCCGAATAGCCAATGTTACCACTGTGGCCAGTATCGATATAAGCTGTTCATTTAGCCTGGCATCGACCATAAAACCTCGCTCTCGTTACGCCCGCTCCTCCGGACGCCCCACCACTGGCAGTCATTCGTCTTAGGCGTGCTGACGGGTCTGACAGTTCTGAAGACTAGCGCAGAAGCCGTCCGCTTCCGACATGCTACACCTGCGGCGTTCTTGGTCATATAGCCCGCTTTTGTCCTCACAGCCAAAAGTCTCGGTACGATCAACTTGCTGTCCCAGCGCACAACAACCAATGGCCTTCTATTGCGCAAACGCCTTCTTGCAGCAACTTTTTCGCAAAGATACTTCCGGAACCGCTCACTTGCCTCCGGCCATAGCGTGACCCCGCCTCCTGTTCCTCAATTGCACTGGTCGCCTTCACCATGGCGTCGTTCAAGGTTACCACCACCAGAAAACTAGAGAGCGCGGCCAATGGAGGTGAGGTCGCTGGAGATTCGCTCCTGAAAGATATGCCTCCGCCTATGTTTATGTTGAAGAACAAAGTGGAAGTCCTTGTTGATGGTGTGTCTACATTGGCGTTAGTGGACACTGGTGCTGTTGTTTCTGTGAGGAGTCTCGCTTTCAAAAGGTTATAAGCACGCAAAGTGGTATTTCAGTGGAACCAAGTGGCAACAATTTGTGGTAAGAGCGGAAATTCGTTGCGGCCGGTTGGTTTTTGCACTGCACAAGTGTCACTGGTTGGTCATGTTTTCATGACTGAATTTACAATTCTCCCCCGTTCCTCACATGATGTTATATTAGGTATTGATTTCCTACAGATGTGCGGTGCCACCGCTGATTAACGGGTCCCATCCTTCTCATCCTTCGGACGACGGGTCCCATCTTTCGGGTCCCATCCTTCGGCAGGAGGATAACGCGCCGTCCATTCCTGCGTCTCGAACCATGCACACAATTAACACGGGGTCGGCGCAGCCTGTTCGACAGAAACCCTATTGAGTATCACCGTCAGAGTGCAATGTTATTGACGAACGCGTTTACGAAATGCTACATAAAGGAGTAATCCAGGAATCACACAGTCAGTGCGCTGCTCCAGTTATACTTGTGAAAAAGAACTGCGGTACTTGGTGATTTTATGTGAACTACCGCCGTCTCAACTCCATTCATTACCAAGAAAGACGTTTGCCCTCTTCCAAGGATAGATGGCGCATTGGATTGCCTTCATTCAGCATCCTATATTTCTTCTGTTGATTTGCGATCGGGGTACTGGCAAATCCCAATGAACCCGGCGGATAAAGAAAAAAACGGCCTTTATAACCCCTGATGGCCTTTTTGAGTTCAACGTCATGCCGTTTGGGCTTCGAAACGCACCCGCGACTTTCGAAAGATTTATGGACACCATTCTTCGAGGCCTCATATGGCATATTTGCAAGTGTTACCTAGACGGCATTGTCAACTTTGGAAGCACTTGTGAAGAGCACAGCAGGCGTCTGGAAGTCGTCTTCGACTGCATTGAACACGCCAGCCCAGAACTCAATTCTAACAAATGTCACTTCGATGAGCGCCAGACATTGGTGCTTGGCCGTCTCGTCTCGTAGACAAGGATGGTATCAGGCCTGATCCACAAAAGACAGCAGCTGTTGATGCGTTTAAGCCTCCTCGATCTGTTAAAGAGCTTCGTAGTTTCCTAGGCCTCTGCTCTTATTTCCGCCTATTTATACCTGCTTTTGCCGATGTCGCCTATCCCCTGACTTGTCTGCTGCATAAGGACGCCGTTTTTGAGTGGACTCACGAGTGCGACGCTTCTTTTCGTCAACTGAAGATCTTACTGACGACGGGTCCCATCCTTCGGCATTTCGACTCAGCCGCACCGAGAGCGATTCACGCCGAAGTGAGTGGCGTGCGTGTCGATGGAGTCCTCGTTCAGCGATGCGACCCGAAAGAGCAGGTCATAGCTTATGCGATTCGTACTTTAAGTAAGCCTGAACACAATTACACCATTACAGAGCATGAATGCCTAGCCGTAATTTTTGCTGTGCAACGTTCCCACTCGTACGTGTATGGACGCCCATTCACAATCGTCACAGATCATCATTCGTTGTGCTGGCTTGTAAATCTTCCTGATCCTTCTGGTCTACTCGCTCGCTGGCCTCTAAGTCCCTAGGAGTACAACTTCACAGTTTCATACAAGAGTGGTCGCCGACACGCTGATGCTGACTGCCTTTCGCGAATGCCGCTAAACACGACACTTTGCGATGCGGATAACTTTGACAATTTGATTGCTTCTTTGGCACCTGCGTTTCCTGATAAAGAAACCTTGGAGAAGGAGCAGCGAGAAGACTTCAGCTTAGAGCCGCTTTTGAACGCTGCCCATGATTCCAGAACAAGCCCAGGATATTGTGTTCATGTTGGCCTCCTCTACAAGAGGAATTTCGCAACCACTGGTGCCCGCTTCCTTCTTGTATTTCCGGAGACGCTACGCTCCACTATTTTGCTGGCCATTCACGACGATCCTACCTCTGGACATCTAGGAGCAGCGCGTAGATTTCATCGTGCCCATTAACGGTTTCAATGGGCACCCGAATGCGTTGGTCGACTGAAATGTATGTGTCCAGTTGCGCTCAGTGTCAGGACCACAAACGCTGGCCTCTTGCAACCACTGACGCCTCCGAGCTCTCCTTTCGAGTAAGTTGAAATTGACGTCATGGATCCCTTTCCTCGCTCATCGAAAGGGAACCGTTCCGATCATCGTATGTGCCGACCATCTGCCCCAGTACTGCGAGACGGCTGCTTTGCCATCTGCCACCGCCCGCCAAGTTTCCTTTTTCTGCTACATTCGATCATTCTCCGTCACGGCCCTCCACGAGTCATCATCAGCGACCGCGGCCACCAATTTACTGCAGATGTCGTAGAAGAGCTTCTTCAATTGTGCGCTTCCAGCTTTCGCCATTCGACACTGTGTCACACGCAAACAAATGGGCTGGCCGAGCGTACCAATCGCACACTGGTTAACATGTTGTCCATGTACGTCGCATCGGACTATAAAAACTGGGACGACATTTTGCCCTTCATTACATATGCCTTTAACACTGCAAAGCGCGAGACTACTGGCTGCAGCCCGTTTTTCCTGCTCTACGCTTGTCCGCCGCGTCACACACTGGATACCATATTTTCTTTCTCCACCCACAACGATCTCACCATCGCCGAGACTCTCTGTCTCACTGAAGAAGCTCGACGCTTGGCCCGCATGCATACTGTGGCTTCGCAAGACCGGTAAAAAGCGCGGTACGACAGGCACCATCGGGATGTCACCTATTTTCCAGGGGATCTAGTCTGGCTCTGGTGTCCGGTGCGCAACGTGTCCTGTCTCAGAAACTTCTCGCCAACTATACTGGCCTGTACGTTATTACTGATCAGCTCAGTGAAGTAAATTAAGGACTGGCGCGTCTCACCGCAGCTGGACGGCGCTCCACCAAGACTGCGGTTGTGCACGTCGCTAGTCTCAAGCCTTTCACTTCGAGAACTTGACTGGCCCGGCAGGCTTCGTCTAGGAGGGGACAAATATTACAGTCAATATAGCCGCATGAGTGTAAGACGTAGGAGTGTCAGCGGAGAAGACGAGAAAGAGAACGTTTTTGACCGTCTGAGGTTCGCCCTAAAGCCTGTTCAATAAACCCCGTTTTTCTCGCGTCATAACAATACTATACCAGCGTGGAACTTTCTCCGAGCAAGTTTATTCAGTATAGCGTCTGAAGCAGGCCAGGTTGGCAACAGAAAAGTCGCTTAAAAAGATTGCAATCTAGCCAGAATGTGTTGCTTGTCAGTCTTTGCTGGGCCAAGTTTGCTACTGCTCAATTGTGTACTGCTTCCAATGTTAAAGCATCGTAATAAATCGCGTACGTATACCATAAAAGATGTGTGCTCATACCAAAGTTCTTAAAAATGCGTGCCATCCTCTCTCTCTCTGCCCCCTCCCACTCCCGCTTCGCGGGATTGCAGGTATGTGTACAGGATGTTCATTTTTAAGTTTTACGGAATTTTTAGAAATCCCCCGTGGCAGGTAGGATAATCTTATCATTGAGTTGGGTTATTCAATGAAGCGAACACTTGTAGCACGAGAAATTGAAACACATATTCAACTACTGAACAAAAAATCACTAAATAACTTCTGTCTGAGTTGATTACTTTACGATACATATTGCAATTTACGCATTGTAGGCGGTGCGCTTGTCAGGCGTATCCACTTCGAATGAATTTCTAGAATGACACTAGTTGGAGATATGCCCCATCAAACTCGCCGTAACATGCACTGTTGTTCCACTTACTGTTTCTACCAAAATTATGTTTCATACATTGAAGCACAAAAGTAACTGGAACGCCCATTTATTTCGTCCCACGCTTTGGGAATATCTCTAAACTGGTGTCATCCTAGAAATTCATTTCAAGTGAATGCGTTTTGCAAACTCTCGGGCTACAAATCGTGAATTGCAATATGTGTCGTGAAGTAATTACCTAGCAGTTCATTAGTCAATTTTTGTTAATTAGTTGAATATGTGTTTCCATTTCTCGTGCTGATAGTGGCGGCCACTTCGACTAACCCAGCTCAATGATAATAATTAAGGCCCAACCGCATGCACGCGATATTCAAGCGACAGCGACAACCGACGCGACAGGCACACCCTGTCGCGCTGTCGTGTCGCGGCGTGGAGCAACCACATGAACGCGATATCACGAAAAAGTGTAGAGACGGATTTACATTGTTGTGCGAATAAATGTTATCGTGCGCGCGTAAAGAAATCTCAATTTTGTCAAAAGCTCAACGTTTTATCTAGACCTAGCTAAAATATGCTATCATCTCCAGTGGAAATCCGTCCCATGCCGCCAGCGTAATATGCCGTGGCGCCATCTGTTGAGTAAAACTTAAAACACTTTCTCTGCTGTCAGTGGCACCTCAGGCCTAACAGCGTCAAAACAAACAACCGCTCTCAATAATAACGACAAGAGAGCGCCGATACTTAGTCCTCGGCTAGCGATGATGTGAAGCGATGACTGATTGTACTATTAATTTTTTGCTGTCACAGCAGAGAGCAAGTTGCAAGAGCGAATTCAGATCGAAGCGGGCAGACTGATTGCTGCCATGTTGTTGCGCAACCGCTGTCCCCAGCGGATGTCGTCGCGTTGACTTCTGGGCGACAAGCGATATTTTCTGGCTGGCCAGAAACCGGCGACACGACCAGCGACAGCGACGGATCGCCCTCCGCGACGGCAAAACCTGTCGCTCGTCGCCGTCGCTTGTCGCTGTCGCTCGAAAATCGCGTGCATGCGGTTGGTCCTTTATGCTACCTGCCAAAGGCAATTTTTAAAATTGCGTAAAGCTTAATCTTGAGTACCAAGTATATGCTCGATATAATTTCACTTTGGGAAATTGCAACAATAACGACACAAACATAGATTTCGCTTTTCAGAATTTTCATCAGCTCGTCGCTTACAGCTAAATTTAAGAGCACTAAAAACTGACGTATGTGCGTATTCATGTGGCCATCTATATTTACAATGACGCGGTGCATAGCAGAGTGACAAAGAGAATGGGAGGCATCCTCAAACACAAATACTCAATGCGGAACACTGATAACATACCATCGTGGTACAGAAATTAAAAGTGCCGAGGCAAACGTTGCATATTATTGCATCATTTGCATAAAAATGGGCGGACCTGAAGGCGCGATATGCTCTTTGCTTGCGTGTCGAATCAATGTTTAACATAATGAAACAATTTCAAGCCTCCTCACTGCCTAAGCAGATGAGGAAATAGTATCCCAAATGGTACCAATATGATAACTTAAAAGAGTGTTTTGTGCCTGAGTAGACAAATTATCTGATCTTGTAAGGAGTGCTGAAAAACACGAAAGCTGCTACCTTCTCTTGTATTTAATTCCAGCAGGTTGTCATGTGGCGTGTCATGGTAGATCTTGAAAGCGTTCAGGGCCTCCTCTTGTAGAAATTGTTGGAGTCGCTTACAGAGCTGCTTGTTGTCATTTAGCCAGTGCGTATAACCATCAGCTTTTCCACTTCCTTAGATTGGCAGTTCTCATAATTTTCTCCCATGTAGTCCTCAGTTCTTGGTCACAGCCAGAGAAGCTGGCGAACTTCCGATGTGGTCGCTGGAGCAGAATACTACAAACAGCTTCAGTCTTGAGGTGTTTGACCCAAAGTCCATATGAGGGAAGATGTAAGGGCCGCTCCAACCTAAAGTTCCATAATAGAAAATAATAAAATGGAAAATATAAAAACTAAATTCGACGGTTTGACGTGCCGAAACCACGCTTTGATAATAGGCACGCCGTAGTGTGGGACTCCGGATTAATTTGACTTCCTGGGGTTAACGTGCACCCTAGACCTCAATAAAAAGTGTTTCTTTTTATTTCTCCGAAAAGAAACATCCTCGACGAGGGAAAGGTTACGGAGAAGGGTGCAGATAAACTGAAGAACTAAGCCAGGTGTGTCCTGTCCTACAAGTGATTTTGGGGCTACATGTATAGAGCGGAAGTCTGAATTGACGGAAGAAGGTAGGTCTTCTAATGTGCAGACAGAGTGAGAAAGTCAGCATTTCGGTCCGCTAGATTGTTGTATTGATTCTTACGATATTTTTTTGGCACCCAGAGTA
The DNA here is from genome assembly GCF_013339745.2 of Dermacentor silvarum. NCBI lineage: Eukaryota > Metazoa > Arthropoda > Arachnida > Ixodida > Ixodidae > Dermacentor > Dermacentor silvarum. The sequence continues at coordinate 259,518,782 of NC_051154.1, forward strand.
CATCTGGGATTAATAACAAAGACTTGTGAACATGTTATCGTAGATTGGTGGCGTCTTGAAAAATTGCTTGAAGTGCTGTACTGCGCCAAGCAAATTATTTTTGCATCCAACATTAATGTTGGTCAGTGTATTGGCAGCTTTATTTGCATCATACATATCATTCATAAGCAGCTAGTTTTCTTATGAAAGTTTACTGCTCGCGCCTTCATCGTCGTCTTCTTCCACAGCTGGCTCCGATGCCGCTCATCATGCCAGCGTTCGCATACTGCCCCTCCCTCTGCGAAGGCGCTGACGGCACTGGCCCGCTGCCAGTCGGTGCGGTGACTTCGGTCTCAAATTAATTGCCTCAGTATATCGCGAAATGAAAACACGTATACAGCTCCGCTCAAATTTCGCATTAGGGAGTATCGTAATCGTCAGACGTATTTTTTCTCCTTTCTTAATTTTCATCCCTAACCTCTTCTTTTTAGCTAGGGTAGCAAACCGCGCAGGTTAAGAAGACTGTCTTTCCTTTCCTCTTCTCTTTCTCGCGATTTCAGCCGCCATGAATGCTATGTTGCCGAGCAGACAGTGTTCGTCATGTTCGTTGTACTGCTTTTAATATTCAATTATTTCTTGAAACACTTGGTTTTAGTCAAGTGAGTTAAATGAGCTCTGCAGCACCTATCACCAGCCGTGGCAATGACATTGCGCTACTGAGCTCGAAGTCGCGAGTTCGATCCCCGACTTGGTGGCCGCATTTCGAGGGGGGGGGGGGGGTGGAATGCAAAAAACGCTCGTGTACCATGCATTGGGTGCACATTAAAAAACCCCAGATGGACAAAATTTATCTAGAGCCCCCGCAATGGCGTGCCATCAAATCAGATCGCGATTGTGGCACGTACAACCTCACGTAAAACTCCGCTAGCCTTGGCCCTGGAGTAACTCATGATTATGACCAATCGGCCATTAGCTGATGTCTGTGGCTGTCGCGTTTATTTACAACCTCATATGAGGGACATACTGTATAAGGGGCCTCTAAAGCTGCAGAAGAAAACGAGCGATTTTTTATGCGAGATTGCGAGATTGTGGGTTCCCTGCTTCACGCAGCGGAATAATATTTGGCTCCGATTTGCACGGTAGCAATGCATACAAATCGGCAACCTATTTGTAAATCGTCCTCAAAATGTGATGCAGTGTTTCCTAAGTGCCATTTTTCAGGTTATCTTGTGGCTGGATCCTGTCCTTAAAGGGCTTGAACGACTTTGGCTGGTGTTATTCGTGTGGTATCACAGATTCCATCGGGGACAGTGACCCGCATAAATTTTCCAACCGAAGGGGACGTGCAGTGCATAATGCTTCCTAATGTTTTCTCCCATTTGTGGTTAACGCAGGAATTTGTTTGAGGTTACTGTAAAGACACCCAAAAGGCTCCAAGCGAGCGCAAGGTGAAGCAGTAATTAGCAGAGTGATTTTGGTATGCTTTGGCCAATAATGCTCCTTTCCTTAAAACTGGAATTGCACCTTTCTCTTTCTCTCAATCGCTGCTCCAAGGAGGCAGCTTCTTTCTCTATGCACTACACGTCGGTGCGTTATACGCCAGGCGTTGCTGCCGACCAGTTGGGCATAGATAGGTTGCATGAATGTGTGACGCGGACTTGTGGCTTTCCGACCTTAAAATAAATCCAATAGCATTACCGTGAACTTTTGTGAGGCAGCCGTTTATTTTCGATAGGACAACCATAGGTTGTGAAACGCATCTTCGTCAACGATCCAAATTAGTTTCGACGTTAACTGAACATCTTGAACCTGCAACCGACATGTGTGCTTTTCTTCCCTTTCTCTCGAAAGGAGTCCATTCTGTCCCAATAAGCACCAGTGGGCTTAATCAGAGGATACTTTTCCCATGTGAGCGACAATGATGTGCTTTTCATGGTTTACTGCGCGGAAAGACGGAGAGAAGCAGAAGAAGGCACGAGACAAGCGCTGTCTTGAAACTGAAATGTTGACAGGTTTTTTTTTTCTTATAAATTTGACTGACAAGATGCGAGGAGCTAGCCAGTCCAGGCTAGCGCAGTCGAAGCAGATAACCGGATGAAGAGGGTGGTGCCGGAATCTGTCATTGGTCCGTTTCCCCTTGCTTAGCTTGCGGAGGTTCGTAAAAAATCGCGCTGGCGTGCAACGGAAGGTGAAAATACCACTAGAACGTATCCTCAGCAAACAAGAGGTGGCAGAGTGATGTCGTATACGTGCCTAAAGAGCTCGACAAGCCAGAGCGATGGTTGGATAGCCGTCCTTTATCCTTTCGTAACAGGCCAGTTTACAAGTATTCCGAAAAACCACAGTTTTCTTCGGCATAATAATACATCTGTAGTGCATACACGCAACTTTGACGTGTGAGTTTTCGCGCTCTTGTGGTGTCATGAGACAGACAGGTGAAGTGGGCGCAGCCTCCCCAAATTTTGACTAATAGATAGGGCATGGCAAAAGAAGCCTAGAGTGGCTAATATTTCTTTTACAGCGGAGCTTTTATACGCTAGTTTCTGCGTGCATAGACCGAGCGCGTAGACCAAAAACGCCGTACCCTCGATACAATGCAAAAGCGTATCGCCGGTGTGCCCCAGCTGTGTGTCTCTTTGGCTGGTGACGTCACGCACTGCTAACGCACGTTATCTCAGTTGTGTTCCGGCCGTGTAATAGGAAGGCCGCGTATTGTGTGGACTGAGGAAGTACAGCATGCCTACGAAGAACGACGACGTGAGCTTCTGCGGGAATGGGCGCGAAAGTGGCTGGAGGCTGCTGAAGCCTCCCACCGCCTTTGCGCCCATTCCCGCTCAAGCATCGTCACAGAACACATGGTCGTCTACCACAGTGACCACAAAGCTATAGCCACCTTAGTGACAAACTAGTAAAGACGGTAGAAAATCACAATTCGTGTGGTATGTGTCCTTACTTAAATCAATGTAGTTTATCACCATATATACAGCACCGCTGCTGATGCACCTTCACAGAGTGGAATGACACTGAGTTTTTTTTTCTCGACCTAATTATGCACAATCTTGGGTATACGTTATATGAGATGGGGAGTACTTGCAGTTTTCTTGACGTCGCGTGACAGACAGGCGTAGTGGGTGTGGCCCGAAAAGTTTTTGACCACTCGTGGAGAGCTAGTGGCAGAATTGAAATAGACACAGATTTGAATAGCTTTACGTTATAGCGCCCAAAAAATTATTTAGCTTCAAGTCGATTAACAAGAAGCTCGTATTCCAACAGCCCTTAATGTAGAACTCTGCGTCAAACCAGTCCAGTTCAATCAGTTTGCATATTTGATGTTTTTGATGAACATCGTACGCTGATGCTATACGCCACAATAATTTTTCTTCAACAGCAACGACCGTTTCATTGCGCTCATCAAAACTGTTGTGGTCAATTCCACGGCTCCACTCAACTACCTTTCTATGCATGCGACGGCAACCAAACAAAGACACCATGGATGCTTTACTACCGGTGCGCTTCAACCTTTGCTGCTTTTCATCCACTATTTCAAAGAGCATCAAAATTGTCAGAGATAAAGTAAATTACCATGCGGTGATACTGAATGGTGGTGCCACATGGTGCTGCATGGTGATACCACCGGTACCAATTCCCCCGTTACCACTGATTCCAGCGGTAACGCATGGTAGTGCCACTGGCATCGATACCGCCTGTACTACACAGTGATACCATACATGCCACTATTACAGATACCAGCGATACCACACAGAGCTTCCAACAATACCACGGACCGCATGGTGGTGCCACAGGTACCGATTCCCCCGTTACCGCTGATTCCAGTGGCAACGCATGGTGGTGCCACTGCAGTAGTGGTACCGGGCGACCACTATTCCATCCATACCACCATTACTGATACGAGCGATACCACACAGAGCTTCCAAGAATACCACGGACCGCATGGTGATACCACAGGTACTGATACCACTGAGAGCACCGGCACCACCAGTACAACATCTATCTTCGGGGTCAGCACCCAACCGTTACCAGTGGCACACTCAGTACCGGAAGGTGGTACCTCCTGTACAATATTACTGGGCGCACCGATACCACACAGAGCTTCCAACAATGCCACGGACCGCACGGTGGTTACTCGCCGTGGTGGCCCAGTCAGCTAAGCCGTTACGCTGCTGAGCACGAGATCGCGGTTATCAAATCCCGGCCGCGGCGGCTGCATTTAGATGGAAGCAAAATGCAAAAACGCCCGTGTGATTGCGTTGTAGTGCACGTTAAAGAACCCCAGGTGGTCAAAATTAATCCGGAGCCCTCCACTACGGCGTGCCTCATAATCAGAAATGGTTTTGGCACGTACAACCCCAGAAAGAAGAAGACCGCACGGTGGCGCCACAGGTACCTATACCACTGAGAGCCCGGCTCCACCAGTACAAGATCTATCTTCGGGATGAGCACCCAACCGTTACCAGTGGCACACTCAGTACCGCAAGGTGGTACTACCAGTACGAATATTACCGGGAGCACCGATGCCACTGGTACCAGATTGATCTTCAGGATTGGCGCATCACCGATAATACCAGTAGCGATATTACTGGGAGCAGCGGCACCAGACCTATCTTTGGGATAGACGTACCGGCACTGATACCACCAGGAGCGCCGTTCCACCGGTACCGCATATTCGGGATAGGCGTACTGGTAACTATACAACCAGTACCAATAGCACCAGGAGCACCATACAACCGCTATCAGATCTATCTTCAGGATGAGTGCACCACAGGTACCATCGGTACCAATACCACCGGTAACACTGGTACTTCTCCGGGATGATCAGGCACATTTTATTGCAATAGCAATTATATGGACACTCCATGTTGTGTCGGCTGGCGCTCAGTTGATAAGAGCACTCTGCGAATTGCGCGTGCGCCACTAAGTGTTTAAAGCAGAGTGCCGCTCAGTGGCGGGATTTTTTCTTGCCCGAGCCACGAACCCACTAGCATTAAAGTCCCTATATAAGAAAAGTACCGCCATCCTTTGACAAATGCCGCTTCGCTCTCTCCTGTGTTATCCTGTATCTCCGATTGGACGATGATAGCGCGCGCTTGTCACTTCTTTATATTTTCTTTTTTTCGGCCTCAGAGCAATGTTGAAAGTCCTCTGCGCAGCCGCAGTCGCCGGCGGCGGCACGCGCCCGGCCTGAAAGCTTCAACGTGGACTTTCTAGGTGCGCCACCGTCGACTTGGCTTTCGCAAGCAAAAAGTAAAGAAAAAGCAAGCGCTTTAGGAGAGGAGGCGGCGGAGGAAAGAGTAGATGGCGGTACTTTTCTTATATAGGGACTTTAACTAGCATGGGTTAATAAATGTCGTTCACCCGGAACTTGTCTGATCCTTTCGGCACGTCTGGCGCAAAACGTAACACGTGGCGATGAGGATGGGATTTTGAAGAGTTGCACAGCGTCAAGGAAGGCAAGTGTTCTGGGTATCCAGCTTCTTTTCAGTATCGACGATTGAAGAGTGCTGCTAATTATTTTCTTCGCTGACTGATATCATAACGAAGAAGCCAGTGCAGGCTAGACGCAGTTTGCTGCTCAACTCAGCCAGATGGAACCATTCGACGCTTCCACGAATGGCTGGGCGTCGTACGAAGAACGGCTGACGTCGTTTCTAATCGTCAACCGCCTTCCCGAAGGTGACAGAGTACATGCATTCCTGAGCACCATCGGCCCCAGTACCTAGTCTTCTGAAATCGCTGGTTGCCCCGGAGCTGCTTTCAGCGAAGAGCTTCCAGGTACTAAAGAAACCCTGTGGGACCATCTGTCGCCCAAACCGTCGGTCATTGGCGAGCGAGCAAAATTCCATAAGAGGCAACAAGTCGAAGGCGAGTCCATTTCTGATTACGTTGCCGAGCTACGGAAGCTAGCACGAACCTTTGATTTTGGAAGCGCGTTAGACGAATGCCGCTGGGATCGCTTCGTGTGCGGCTTGTTAAGAGAGGATAGAAAGGTATATGTAAACGGGTAGCGTAGCTTCTATAGAAGCCCACATGTCAAGAAAATTACCGGTCGTAGCAATCGTCGCCATCTACGCATCGGGGGGACAACTAACAGCAAGGAAAAAAAATAAGTGACGTCACAACCGGAAATGGCAGTGACGTGAAGATCTCATGTTGATTTCAGCGAATGTTTGAACTTCTTCAGTGTCCGGCAGTGACCGCGGCGCCAGCAGCTATCTTTTTTTTTTTTTTTTTGAGGATGAGGCAAGCTTGCGACTCGCCTCAGGTGAAGTGCCAGCACGTCATTAAACTATAGGCACCCTGCGCTAAAGCTTTGCAGAGTAGACAGCAGTGCCAGAACACACAGCCTAACGAGTGGTTGAAGCAAAACTGGAGGGACGCTGCATACATTCGCCGTGACACTTTCGATCGCTTATCACGGGGCAAGAGTGTCCGAGTTGTGAAAACGTTGAAAGTGCGCATGCGCAGGGCATAATGCACAGACGAGAGACGAAATTACCGCTATCGTTTGGAATGGCGTATCATTTTCATCGTCTCTAGCAGCCGGTGTCGGCAACGCTGTGGTGAAAAATGAAAATGTCGTAGCGCCCTCTGAACAGTGCAGGGCTGCCCATAGGAGTGGTGTATGTCTTATTGTGGCCATAATTAGGATGTTATTGACGGCAATTGTTCCAGTAGATTCCTTAGGAAGGTGAGCGAATGCGATGGAAATCAATGACAGTGCCACAGATGTTTCAAAAGCAAGTTCACATTTATTCGTCTAGAATAATGCAAACAATATAATTGACCAAAGAAAACGTGTTTCAATGGATCGAAAATAATATGGATCGCAAACAGTCATAATGTATAGCAACATATGCGAAACCTTTTCACAGAATCATTCGCCATTCCGGCGACACTATGTATTGAAATGCAACAGTTGTCAGACAAAACATTACCCCACATTATCATTTAGAAAACATTAGACTTACTAATTTTGCTTCCTGTCGGACACTCAGAGCCTGTGTTAGGGGGAGTGAACGAACATAGCGCGACGTCTCTTCGCGGAGCGCTCCGCATTTATCGTCACGACGAGAGACAGCGCGTCAGATGCCGTAGCGGAAACTTGCACGATAACAAAAAACCTGCGCTCACTCTTTTCGCCAATGAATGCCGTGTGCTAGGCAACGCAAAAATTTAAGTGAAGCGCATGTGACACATTGAACAAACAGGCAAGGAAAGAAAAAACTCGGATGAAACCGCCGCGTTCAAGTGGGCAGCGCCATTCCGCACGACGTAATAGCTGGTTTGCACAGTTTTTCCAAGTCTTTCGCCAGAATCCCTGGTTGGTAGGGGTCACCAAGAACGAACTAATAAATTGTGATATAGAAACAAAATTAACATTTGTTGTTTTAGTTGAGGAAAACTATTTGAAATGGAATATTTACTCGTATGACAGTATTCGGATTCAAACATTTTGAACATTTTTTTTTACATAGGTTTCCTCGTTTCAGTGTTTGTCCCCCCCCCCCCCCCCCCCTCACCTAGTGGCGCTTCAATCGTGCACCACTAACTGATATCTCTGGCGATAGGTTTTGGCATGCTTTTCGTTCCAAGCTTTGCGACATCTTTAGATCGACCTTGGAGGATGTGCAGCGAGTGCTGTTCACTGAGGATAGCAAGCTCACGTTTCAGAGAGCGGTAGAGCGCGCTGTCGCTATGGAGGCGGCAACGAAAAGCACTGCTGAAGCCCGCACGGGTGTGTCTGCAGCCAACCCCATGCATAAGGTACAGGCGACTTTGAGTGTCCAGTCGCAGGCATGTTTTCGCTGCGGGTCGCCGAAACATTCCGGCAAAGCGTGTCCCCACGTAAAGTACAAATGCTATAAGTGCAACAAATGGGGGTACATGGAACGCGCTTGCCGTAGCGCCACCGGCACGTCGCGTGGGAAACGCCCCATCAAGGACACTGTAAAAACGTTATTGGTGGTATCCCGCTCGGAATTGGTAGCCGTTTGCCGTAGTGCCTCCGGCACGTCGCGTGGGAAACGCCCCATCAAGGACACTGTAAAAACGTTCTTGGTGGTATCCCGCTCGGAATTGGTAGCACAGCGGCAACACGGCAAGTCTTCCTTTATACGTCGTCGACCAGGAGGGGCCACCATTGCTGGGCCGGGAATGGCTTCAGACAATTAAGCTGGAGTGGCGCAAAATCTGAAACGTCCACCATCTGCCAAGGTCAAAGCTGGCCATTTCTTGTCGCTTAGAGGAAAGGCTGCACGCTTTTATTAGAAAGTACGACTCTCTTTTAAAAAAAAGCTAGGCATGATTACAGAAGAAATGGCCGAGCTGTATTTCAAGCCTAACCAGGCACCGACGTTTCTCAAAGCAAGAAACTTGCCGTTCGCGTTGCTGAAGGCGGTTGAGGCTTTCGAAGATGGAAAAAATTGGCATCATAACAGCCTTGCCACATCAGATTGCGCTACGCCAGTGGTACTTGTTATCATGAAGGACGGTGAAATAAGCCTCTGGGGCAATTATAAGGTGACAGTGAAGTCGTGCTTTTAAAAAATTAGATTATGGGGTTTTACGTGCTAAAACCAGTTCTGATTATGAGGCACGCCGTAGTGGGGGACTCCGGAAATTTGGACCACCTGGAGTTCTTTAACGTGCACCTAAATCTAAGTACACGGGTGTTTTCGCATTTCGCCCCCATCGAAATGCGGCCGCCGTGGCCGGGATTCGATCCCGCGACCTCGTGCTCAGCAGCCCAACACCATAGCCACTGAGCAACCACGGCGGGTGAATTCGTGCCTTGACGACACACGTTATCCGTTGCCGAAGGTCGATGACTTGTCCGCAAGTCTGTCTGGAGGCACGCAATTCTCAAAGATCCAACTGAACCACGCTTATCAGCAAGTGGTCATGTCTGATGCCTCAAAGCAATACCTAACCTTGAATACGCACAAGGGATTGTTTGTTGTCAACGAATTACCTTTTGGAATCGCTTCCGCGCCGGGAATTTTCCAAAAGATAATGGACACGATGTTCAAGGAGCTGAAGGGTGTTTTCTGCTACCTAGATGATATTTTGGTAACTGGGAAAACAACACAAGACCACTTAGCTAATCTCGAAGCGCTGCTGGAGCGTCTTCAAAGTCGAGGCGTCACGGTAAAGAAAGGGAAGAGCGCCTTTTTTGCAAAGTGAACTTCACTACCTTGGCCATAAAAACAGCGCTGAAGCCATTTTCCCATTGTCAGATAATGTTGACGCACTTCTCCAGGCACCAGAGCCGAAATCAAAGAAGCATCTTCAAAACCACTACCGCAAGTTCGTGCCCCAGTTAGCTACAATAGTTCAATCATTTTACATACTTCTGCGGAAAAAGGTAGCGTGGCACTGGGACGAGCATGCTAGAAAAGCGTTCAACCAATTGAAAGCTCTATTGGAACAACCACCTATGCTCACACACTATGACCCTGAAAGCCAACCTAAGCCGCTATTCTGGACATTCCGCCTCCGACACTCCGAAGCGTGACGTACGCGCGACGCTTACAAAATGGCGCCGATAGCCGCGAATTGCTTTCGTAACGTGACTCAAGTTTGACGTTTCGCCTAAGAAACTGTAATGTAGGCATTGAACATAGCGTGGTTGATAAAGCAAAACAGTTTTCCTCCCCAGTAAAAATAAAGCAGCTAGCTCAAAGCGTACGATTATTCCATCGAAATTGTTTCTCGCTTCCGTCGTCTGCTTCATTAACTATAGTCGGATACAACTTTAGAAGACAGCGGCATTTGCCCCTCAAAGGCGGATGCACACGAGCTGGCACCAATAGGCGCGCACTTCAGGTGACGTCATGAGCCGGACGGCCGGTGTCCCCGCCGACGCTTGTCAGCGGGAATAGGGGCAACATTTTTATAGCGTATCAAGGCTCAAGAACAATCATACTTTTGGCTTTACGCATTCGTTGCTAATCGAATAAATAGCACTGAATGCATCGCTTGTCTATTCATACGTGTTGTATTTTTTCATAAGGTGAGTATCGCATGCTGGACGTCAACTCTATGGAATTCGCCATACCACACTGCTGCCATGTGATTAGCGCCATCGTTGCTGCTGCTGTGTCTTACGTAGTATTTATTAACGATGTCTACGTCCCGGAGTTGATTGACAAAGTGTTTATTCCCCCTTTAAATATCAGTACCGGCAATGTTCAAGCTAAACACCTGTTTTGGTCACTTGGGGTGCTATAACGTAAAATGATTCCAAACTGTTTTGATTCCAAACTCCTGACGTCAAATTTAAGTAACCACCAGCGCAAGCATCGGGACGGTGACCCGCAGTGTTGTCTGAACAACCCAATCAAACACTCTCCCCGTTTATAGGAGGTCGCCTTTGTTCGCTTTCAAAACCAATAACATTGTCCACACTCAGCGGCTTTTCTTATATAATTAGCTAATTGTCTAATCTAATTGTATAATCTAATTGTATAATCTAATTGTCTAAAGAGGAGAGGAGCACGCTCTAGTGGAGAGGGTATCAATGGGGCCTGAACCAGCACAGTGAAAATAGACAACCGCATGAAGAGGGTGGTGCCGGCTTCTCCGACTGGTCTCCTTCGCCTTACATAGCTTGCGCTGGCTGGTCAAAAATCGCGCCGGCGTGCAACGGAAGAATAAGAATGCCGCTAAAACGGATCCTCAGCAAAGAATTGTTGGCAGAGCGATGTCGTATACATGTCGAAAGGGCTCGATATCGTTTTACTGTCACGCAAAAAGGTTTATCATACGCAAATAAATACATGCTCACCGGCAGGTGCGAGGAGCGAGGGCCTGAGCGATCGACGGGCAGCCACCTGCTATTCCTTTCGGAACGGGGCAGTCTGAGAAAAATTGAGAAAATTTTTCAGTTTTGTTCGTCATATTAATGCATTTTTTTCTGGTACACGTCACTTTGACGTGGTGAGTTTTCGCGGTTTTATGAGGTCGCGTGACAGACAGGCCAAGTGGGCGTAGCCAGAAAACGTTAGACCAATAGCAGAGGGCTAATGGTGAAAAGGCGTTGAATCAGGAAGGATTATTTTTCTTTTGTGCGGTTTAATCATGCATAATCAGTGTGTACACGTTATATTAGATGAGGAGCTATCGCGGTTTTCGTGACGTCGCGTGACAGACAGGCGATGTTGAGAGTGGCCCAAAAATGTTTCGACCAATCGTGCAGGCTGATTGCAGAAATTGGAATAAAAACAGTTTGGAATCATTTTACGTTATAGCGCCCTTGTAGTGCAACACAGGGTTTAATAAAATTGCTTTGGTGATGCGTTGGTCCGATGCAACGTGTATAAATATGGTATGTTGTGTTGTGGTTGCATTATGACTAATAAAATGCGCGAAAATTGAAGCGCTTGCTCGTGTTTTGTTTAATCTTCTGGTGCAGCTATGTAGCACACTACGCTTCATTGCTTCGAGCTCGTCACGACCATATTTGTGCTTCCCCCTACTAATGTTTTGCCAGATCGGCTGGGTTAGCGTTGATATTTTGCACACGTTGTTGCAAAATGTCGCACACGTTGTTGCTAAATGCCTACTTTAATGATCAATTTCAACATAAATAACGAGCCTCTGAGGTGCCTGTTAACTTGCATACTAATGGAATTGGCACACTGGTGGTATTGCTGCTGACGGATACCTGTTTCAAAGAATATAGCTGGTTTTAAATACGGTTCGTGTTTTTTTTTTTTAATTTTTTACAGCGGAGCTGCATATGTCAACCCTTCCATATATTTTATCAATATCCGTGCCCCAAACTCCTGCGCCATCTATGAGAACGCACAGCAAACCAGTAAGGCATGTGCTGACGTATCCCAGGGGTAGCAAGAGGAAAGCTTCGAAACCACCCAATATTACATAACGTCGCCCTCTATGAGGAGCCGGAGCAAACTAGTAAGGCATGTGCTGACACCTGGCGTAGCACAAGGAAAGCTAGGAAACGGGCAGCGAGTAGCAGCAAAGATCGGGCCTGAGAGGCTGCCCGTAAGCGGTGGGCTCGATAGGAAGGAGGGTGCCGCGAAGCCGAGAGAGCGGTGAAGCGACGCAGGTGCCACGTCAGTAAATTGGACGAGCACAAGCATGCGTATGCGAAACTTCAGAAGGACTTTCGGTACAAACATTTCGGGTTCAGGTGTGCAGTGTGCGAAAAACTGTGGTTCTAGAGTGATTTGATGGAGATTGGTAACGTTCCAAATGGCGAAGGCGGAATGTGATGCGGTTTCGAGAGCTACCCCAGTTCCTGACTTATCCAGCTTCTCGGTTTGGCTGCGCCGAGGGAGCGCTAATGGCCCTAGTGCGCATGAATCATGTGGTGGGACAGGTAGATGCTAATAAGCCACCTGCTGCATTCCCGTGCCTGCGTAAAGAACCGAATAGGCAGTTAGTATTTTGCGTGCGCTGGTACGGGGAGGCCGCGGGGAAAGCAACGGGGATCGCAGCCATTCAGAGAGGGGAATGGCTGCGAATTACAGGCATTCTTAAGGTGCACTAGGAACTCATTTGTGAAAGCGCACATTTCATAACTGTGCCCTTAAATGATGCATTAAGTTAATTAGAAAACAAATTAAAATCCACGCCCTCGAGAAAGTCGGCATCCATGGTTGGTGTTTCAGCCACTATCAGTAGTTGGCATGGTGTTTTCGCCTGTGTTCTTTAATATATTTATTTTAATGAAGAAAAAAAAAGCAATGAAGAAAAAAGTCGCAGTTTCGCTCCGAAAAACGAAGCATCAATTTCGATACCAAACATGTGGACAGCTACACGAAGTAAGGATAGTAGTTTTATTGGCCGTATAAACTTGTAGACAAAGGGATACTAACAAAATTAACAAGCATGGTGTCACGCGCGCACAAGCAAACATGAACGCATCTCACTCGATGACCGCGGAAACTCGCCGTCAAAACGTTGTAGTGAGTAAGCGCGGCAGCAGCAGAGAGCGAATTGACCTTCGTCCCGCCTCTCGCATCAACGCGAACTAAGCCGCGAAAACACAGCGCAGGGAGGAAGGACTCCGCCCCCGCCGCAGATGGTTTCAAGATACAGCCGCCCAGGCGGAAGCGCGCGGCGTAGTACGCAGCCCACCCTCCCCCCGGAGCCTTGGGGCCCGGCGGGCGCGCACCTTCGCTGGGGCGGCGTGGAGTAAAACGCCCCCCTTCCCACCCTCCCTCTGCAGCGCTGTGCGTGACTGGAAGACGTAGCTTACGGTGCCACCGTAACGTTTTGCTTCCATCCCGCTTCCCGCTCTTGCGTGCGCGAGATTGAGCCGCGATCGCCGACTCACCCTCGCACGATTTCTCTCGCACATAGAGCATATGGCACGCGGCGACAATTTTATCGCCCATGGACTTTATACGGAACCTCACGGCGACGGCGACGCCAACGGTAGAAATGCGCCCGGAGTGTCCATATAATTGCTATCACAATAAAAACAACTCCTACGGGACTTTCTTCGAGGTGCATGCCTACTTTAAATCCATTGCCTTGCTCCTCAGGAGCTACAGCAGCAAGCTGTCGTAGATGACTTTTGGGAGGCAAGGGTACCTTTTGGAAGTATCCCGTCGTTCAAAGCATTGACACAGTTCCGTAGCCCAGCAAGGCAGCTGTATAACATTGCCGGTGGGCGATGACCCACCCATATCACGTGGTACGCTACCCAAAAGGTCCCCTCTAACGTAACATCAAGGATTTTAGAGGCAAGCCAAGCAGTGTGCTTGGAAGATGGCAACTTACCCCAGCACTCATTAACAGACCTCGACACGAATCTTTTCATCGACTCCACCGAATGATGCAGACCGACGCCCCTTCGCTGATTATAATATCAGGAATCGCCGTGAAAAAAAAATAGTGTAGCATGCACAGGAGGCCCAATGCTAAAGAGACAGCGGAGCTGATCGGCACCTACCGAGTCCTGGCTTTTGGGCTAGGCTAAGCACTACCAAGTCATCCCCAGCATTTCCTGGAATTTATTGATTATTGATCGATTATAGCTTAGCGATTGTATATATATAGTATAGATTAGTATAGATCAGTGATTATAGATTGGCTATCGATTGGCTATCGCAATGTATTGGCCACGTATTTTGGCTAGGCTAGCACTACCAATCATCCCCAGCATTTCCCGGAATTTATTTATGATTGATCGATTCTCAATTAGCTATTCACTGGCTATCGATTGCCTATCGATGACTGACTAAGCTTAAGTAGTCCCAACTATGCTTAGGTTAGTTCACAGGGGTACGTGCCATTGCGCTTGGACCCTTTCTGGACTGCCGCCAGGATCGGGCCGCATTTTTTCCGACGACGGACGGACTAAGGGCCGGCTTAAACAGCTGCGCTGTTAAAATTAGGTCGAGGGCCATGGGCTATTTTTAGCCTGCGGGAAGTGCCGAGCGGTGGAAGTTTCTAGAATACCAGGGTTAAATAAAGGAAATAAGAGAGAAAAGGAATGATGGTAGCCTGAGTACCGTGCCGATGGTTCGAAAGGAAGGAAGGTAAGACGTCCTGTCAAAACGTTGGCATTTGAATGAGGCCTTCCTTTTCACTAGTTCTACTCAAGTTACTTAAAGTGACGTATTTCAGGGCTGAATCAGTGCGCCCTTGGTGCTACTCATTGTTGAGCGAAACACGGTCCAGGAATCGCAAGAACGAACAAGCTGTATTCCGGCTCAACCCCTACATGGCGCCTTGTCCAACGCTTACTTATTCTCCTCCCAGGCGCGGCACGGGCTACTTATTCATACTCGTGTCGTGGCGGACCGCGCCTTGATGAGTGCAGCTGAATGCGATGGGATGACAGATTGTGGATTTATTATTGTGAGCAGTGTCACAGATGTGTGAACAACAAGTCCGGCGCAAATACTTGAAGGGTGTTGTCACGTATTTGGGTTCGTTTTACGAATGGTAAAAGCGCAGCAAGGCTCTAGATTCGCATGCCCAGGGGCATAGACAATCAGCGAAAATGCCCTAAGAGATCTGAAGTTAATATTTGACCAACCTGGCGACTTGCGTGATGGCTCATTGAGAATTGAAAAGTCGCTGTTGCTGTACCTGGATGAAACGGACTTCCATGCTTATATTATCTAATTTCATTCTCACGTTATGCAGCGTAGCATCCGAGGCGAACGAAAATGAACTTAATAAAATGATAAGGCAAAATACGAATATACATTATGAAAACTGTGTTCTTTGCATCAAATATGTCAATGACGCTTATATGTAACGATGTTATTTAATAATTTATTCATTTAACATTTATTAATTTATTCAAGCAGAGTCTTGTTTTGAGATTTTTCATGAGTCGTACGTCAGAAAGTCAACGGCGCAGAAAAGATACAGACAAGGCCCTGTCGTATGTGTTCTTTGTCCGCATCTTTTCGCGCCGTTGATTTCCCGAAGCAACAATTATTCCTTTACTCTAACTACACGCTTAGAGTGGAAAGTGAGTTTCAATACAAAAGTGTTAACAGCGTCACCACACCATCCCTCCCTATCGAACGCCGTGGATGGTGTCTTCATCGCATCTGCAGTGGGCTGACGCCAGATGATACAATCTCATCAGGCGAAGTGAATTTATCGGTTTTTCGTAGGAATGGGAGCTTATTATTTCATGCACAAGCTACGTTTAAATTGGTCCTCAATTGCCTAGAGGGAACTACAGAAATGAGGAATAAGAATGGTTGAGCTACAAACAATCCATTGGCGATAAGCATATAAAGTTGCCCTGCACCGACTATGCTCGACTTATGCCGCTCCGGACCTCTTCGAATAAAGTTTTAATTCACACACACACACACCGACTATGCTCGTGCGGCCACCTTACGTCGTGAAAGCTTGAAGAGCAAAAACCTTCCTTTTCTGTTTTAAACAATGACAACGCCAGTTCCTCTCTTCTTATTGATGGCAAACACGTCTCTAATATTGTTGCCCTCTATTTAAATTTGTACAGTCGGCGTCACCCTCGCGTAGGGTGCAGGAACGGCGGCCTCCGGGGTGATCCTGAGCCAGCCAGCGACGTCTAACGTCAGCTGCTGGGATAAAACGGGCCCAGCAGCTACAGTTAAGACGTCGGATCCAGCAGCTAGCGTTAGACGTCACTGGCTGCCTCCGGATCAGCCCGGAGGCTGCCGTGGCCGCGCTCTACAAAAGGGTGACGCCGACTGTACTGCGCTTGCATCGGCCTTTTTATTGTTACTGTGATTAATCACACCTTATTTTGTCGCGAGAATGCAACTGGTTTATGTTTTCGCAAAGATAAGCACGAGGTAAATAAAAACGCACCGTGATACACCCATTACAATGCACGTAGCATTGCCTTAATTTTTGCGAATATAGCCCAGGAAGGCTTATATTTTGCCGAGCACAACTGCACAGGCACTGTGGCCGAGATTTTAAGGCACTGTTTCCGAACTATAGAAACTTGACGTTAATCACAAGGTTGCTAGAAAATGCGCTTTTTTTTTCATTGTGCTTTATGTTTTTTTTTTCTTTTTCTTACCGTACAGTATTTTCAGCCGATGTCACCGGCTCACAGGTGGTGCCTACAAGATTCACCTGATTGCATCACCCTCTCAAGTCAATATCAAGTCAAAATGAAACAAAATATAAAGATTGCATAAGTGCTAGCTTGCCAGTGTCCGCGCACCGCAATTTTGTGTTTCCCCCACGAATATTTAAAGAGCTGCAGTTTGCGCAACTCAATTTTCGTTGAAGCCCGATGCATTAGCGAGCGACCCAGCGACCCCGGTGTTGTAATTCTTAGTCGTCTTATCCTGGATGGCGATCACGGTCGAGTTTTCGACGTTTTTCCTGGTAGTGCCACCGGTTTCCAATGAACACTCATTCCTGATGAGCATATTAACCTTCCGTTGGTCGCGCGTGAATACCAACGTTTGTGCTTATGACGTTGGTGAAGGTCAAGAGCAGGAGGCGTCCAGAAGACGATAAAATAGCGGTGATGACGTCAACGGCTATTTTCAGCGTAACGGATGGACACACCCAATTTCAAGCACTGAACTGCTGCCGCTGGGGAAAAATGCTACGGCTACACATTCATGGCAGCAAAAGCCCTGCATCTGAAAGAGAAAGCACTCGTCGAACAAGCGAAGTCAGAATGTCTTTATTGCTGCTACTAGGTTTCTTTGAATGACGTGGGGGGGAGGGGGGGGGGAATTATCCGCATTCTGCAGGACAGCAGAGCTGAGGAAAAATACTATTGTGCTGACGCTTTTACGACAACGACGTTTTACGAACCAATAGTTTAGTTTGTGCCCTCTTAATAAAGAAAGGCAGATCATGCATTAGTGACGGAAAAACAACATATACGTAGTTCTAGCACATGTTTGAACACTTGGTATATGACATGTTGCCAGACAGTTACAGTTATTTTGTTGAAAACGTGCGATTACGCTTTACAATTTAATCTGCTCGCACGCCGATTTAATAAAAGAAGCAATATGACTGAGGGCTACCTTAAAATATTTAAAGTCCTTCGTTGATGGAGGACTCAGAACATACACTATTAGCTCATGTCCAGATATTCGGGACATTGACCACGAGCGCAATCTTTCGGTGGCGGGCGCTTTGCCGTCGTGTCACTCAATGGGAAACGAATTTCGAAAGCTGACTACGGAGCAACATTTCTGTGTACACCCCAGTGTTTTTATTCAAGTAATCTGTATGTCGCCCTCTCGCCATGTGCAATGTTTGGTTTTAGTACAGTTACTTTTCTGGATTCAATGTCCACTTATTTGTACCATTGTAAAGTCGAGGTAGCGATGTTTAGAAATTATTACCAGATAAATGCACCTTCATCAGCCTAAGTCACTGAAAATACGTAATCACTATGACTCAACTTTTCGTACGTGTGGATTTTTGATTTTTTGCGCAAAGTTTGCGAGGTGAAATAAGCACGTTTGTAAAGCTGCACTGCAGTGAAGCCCCATTACGGGGCATGTGCCTTTTATGAGAACATCAGACGCCCCAAAACACATGACATTTGCAGCGCTTTTATGGAAACTAGCATTTTTGAAAGGGTACAACGTATCTCGAACACACCACGGGGTAAGACGACTTTCAAGTGAGATTTGCGTTGTTCAAAATTTCGCATCCACCAAACCGCGAAGCACTTTCGTAATGCAGTGAAAGCAACGCATAGGATTGAGCTGAGAACGAACAAGTTGGAAAAAGTTACTCGGTACATAACAAAATTATTAAAAGAGCAGCTGCAACACAGGAGGTATTAAAAAAAACAATGACCGGTACGCGTATTTTGCTTTCCGCGGATGATTCCGCACGCAAGAGAGAAAAAAAGGAGGGCTAGGAGGAGGGCGCAGCTCCCGCCGTACACCCTGGCACACTATTAGTTCTCGCCATGAGGTCATGTGGCTGTGCACGCGTTCATGTTTACAGCTGTTCCAGCCTACGGGAGCACCCCTGCCCCACGCCATGCCGCCGTTTGGCCATTGTAGGATCTGAAAGCTAACGTCAACTTTGTTGGAAGTGCGCAATTTAGACCTCAGGGCACATCGCGGGTTTCTTTCTATTGCGCGTTTCAGGCAACAAGTCGTGATAGCAGCAGCATAAATTTTCATGTACAGAATTTTCCGTGCGTACCGCTTCCCCTACTTTTCAATTATCTGTGATGCTCTTTTTGCTACTTCTGGCGTGTGATGAATACAACCCTTGAAAGGTGCCCTTTACCTAACGCGTGAGTGGTGTATATTCCAGTTTGACGAATGCATTACTCCACGCTGACTAGTTCAGAATTTGGTTGTGCGCGCAGCGCGCGTCCAAAGCAGCCTTCGCTAGGTTACATGCACCTAGTAATAAGCTCGTTCACGTAGACTGGTGCTTGCTGATGTTTTAACCGTTCGCGTATGTGGCTTCCACTCGTGTTCCTTCGCGCCAGTCCGAGTGCTAGCTGTGAATTTATTACCGCTGGGTTCTCAGGATTTTACCTACTGAGCAACTCACAATATCTTATTATCAATCATTCTGTGACACTTTAGGGGACTCTGAATTGGGAGTATCGTTTATAATTATCCGATAGTGTGGCAGAAGCATCGCGACAATTTAGTGAATTTAGTAAGCAATGTACATTTTTTAATATCAGACTGTGACATACGGCATGACAAATATTGTGTAGCCCCTTTATAGTAGAAATCTGAGGTATTGTATTGCTCCGTCATGCAAGAATCGCTTTATTTCGATTGCACTGATCTGACTTCAGCTTGACCATCCAGTACATTGCCGAAAAAATTGTCCCTGTGTAGCTCTCCAAGAGCTTTTTTTTATTGCTCTGCCCTACATTCAATCCCATTCCTTTTTATGCAGTGATATGTTAAGGCAACCTGGAACATTGCTTATATTTCAGTTCAAAGCCCAAAATATTTATGAACAGGAAAACATAGCATTTGAAGCACATGAATGTCCTGGTGCCTGCCATGCCAGTCGGAACCACGTTGGTCATAGAAACGAATAGATTTCTAAGGCCAGAATCCTACTGCTTTCCACTGTAAATACAAACAACGCGGAAGGCACTTCTCCGTTCTTCAAGTATTATTGATCCACTAGCAGCGCGTACAAAACAGGTAGCGCCGAAACGGGGCATCCAGCATCTGCGCTCGTCTAACAAAACGTACGCGTGGCGAAGGGCCCGTGCGCGCGTCGCGGTTTAGTGGGGGGGTTGCCGGCACTAATGGGAAGAGCCGCGTAGACAGCACGTGACTTCCAAGGGGATAACCAATAGTGCGTAAGGGGCTCCCGATGCGACCTGTGCCATCCTCCTCGCCATAGGCGGCAAATTTTCATTGTACCGGGGGGGGGGGGGGATGGCTGGGACCCGACCAGATTTCCAAAACCTACCCATGTATGTATATATATACATATATATATATATATATATATATATATATATATATATATATATACCGTTTGCGAACAATTTCATATTTATCGCTGTATGGCGAAACTAATTATATCGACACTCCAGGCAAACTTTCGCTGTTGTCGTCACTGTGATGTTCCGTACTAATTCCAAAAGCCATATAAACCAGCTTTCGGAGACCTACCCATGTGTGTGTGCGTATGTATATATATATATATATATATATATATATATATATATATTATTACAGTCAATGTAGCCGCATTAGTACAAGAGGAAGGAGTGTGAGCGGAGAACACGAGAAAGAGAACGTTTTTGCTCGCCCTGAGGCCTGTTTAATAATCTGCGTTTGTCTCGCGTCGTAACAGTTTTCGGTGAAGTAACGACGGACCCGGAGCCATTAATTCTTCGCCGGAGTTGTCGCCTCGCCGGACTACCACCTTCGCCTGTTAACGTGGCCAACGAAGGAGACGCTACAGGACCGATACCTGCCGCTCCGGGATCAATGCCTGATGGTACGTGGCGCTACTACCGAGAACCTCGGGTTTTCGCCGGGAGAGCAGGTGAAGATGTAGAAGAGTGGCTCAGGCATTACCAACCGGTAAGCAAGTCCAACGACTGGGACACTATCGACCAACTAAACAACGTTGTCTTCGCTCTCACTGACACTGCCCTGATGTGGTTTGAGAATCACGAAAAATTAACAACGTGGGAACAATTCGTTCATGACCTAAAGGAATGCTTCGGCAACTCGGACGCAAATAACGCCAAAGTTTGGCCGATTGGGCAATGTTAACACTGTCTCCAGCATCGATATGTGCTCTTCATTTGACTTGGCGTCTACCATACGACAGATCGTCCGCGAAGAGCTGGACAGGCACAACGAGACGACACGTCGCCTTGCCTGATGTCTCTGATGCCTCCTTTTCGCAAGCCTCGGCGACTTCTCCACCTTTGAATGGATGGCAACCGCCGTCAACGATTGTGGATTTATCAGTAGTACCGACACGCACCGGCATCGAGAGGCCACTACTCTTCGGATACCCGATTTGAACCTAGCCCTCCTTACGCACGTTCCTCTGGACTGCCCCACCACTGGCAATGCTCCACGTTACGACCCAGTCATTCGTCCTAGGCGTGCAGACGTGTCTGACAGCTCTGAAGACTACCGCAGAAGCCGTCCGCTTCCGACATGATACATCGGCGGCGTTCTTGGCTATATATCCTGTTTTTGTCCTCATCGCCACAGGTCTCGGTACGATAAGCTTGCTGCCCCATCGCCCAACACCCAATGGCCTTCTATGGCGCAATCGCCTTCTAGCAGCAACTTTTGAGAAGGAAACTTCCGGAACCGCTCACCTGCCTCCAATCGTAGCGTGACGCCACCTCCTGTTCCTCGATTGCGCCGGTCTCCTTCACCACGGCGTCGTTCAGGACCACCGCCGGAAAACTAGAGAGCACGGCCAATGGAGTTGAGGTCGCTGGAGATTCGCTGCTGAAAGATATGCCTCCGCCTGTGTTTATGTTGAAGAACAAAGTGAAAATCCTCGTTGATGGTGTGTCTACATTGGCGTTATTGGACACAGGTGCTGTTGCTTCTGTGATGAGTCTCGCTTTCCAAAGGTTCTTAGGACGCAAAGTGGTATTTCAATGAACCAAGTGGCCACATTTTGTGGCGTGAGCGGGGATTTGTTGCGGCCTGTTGGTTTTTGCACTGCACAAGTGTCACTGGGTGGTAAAGTTTTCACGACTGAATTTACAATCCTCCCCCGTTCCTTATATATTAGGTATAATTTCCTACAGATGTGCGGTGCCACCGTTGATTGCCGAACAGGGGAGATGTTTGTGAGTGGTGGCATTTTGTACGAGCTCATGCAGGATGCTCCAAACGAGGATGGCGCATTTCATGCCTGTGAGGACACTATCGTGCCTATTTTGTCAGCTGTGTGCCGGCGGGCTGCGCTACTATACCATTCATCAGGCTTTCGACGCCACGCTAGAGCCGGCGTATTTACCGTGCATGAAGAAGAATATTTTCCTACCACATTGTCTTGTGTCTGTTGCTCAGCGGTGCTCTAAATTATGGGTTGTCAACCCTTAAGGCGAAAACGCAGTGGTACCTGCTGGCATGAAGCTTGCTTCCTGCAAAGAGCACAGATCAACGCCAGTCGCCGTGCTCACAGATGCTCCACATACACGAGTTGACGTCTGCTCGGAAGACTCGAAGATTCTGCCGATGATTAGCAAGTCGATCAGCATGGACGAGCGCCGGTACATTAGTAAACGTCCTGACTAAATACTTAAGCATCTTCGACTTCGCCCAGGGGGATAACGCGCCGTCCATTCCTGCGTCTCGAACCAAGCACAGAATTAACACGGAGTCAGCGCAGCCTGTTCGACAGAAACTCTATCGAGTGTCACCGTCAGAGTGCCAGGTTATCGAAGAACAGGTTCACGAAATGCTACAGAAAGGAGTAATTCAGAAATCATCTAGTCCATGGGCTGCTCCAGTTATACATGTGAAAAAGAAAGACGTTACTTGGAGATTTTGTGTGGACTACTGCCGTCTCAATTCCATTACCAAGAAAGACGTTTACCCTCTTCCAAGGATTGATGACGCATTGGATTGCCTTCATTCAGCATCCTAATTTTCTTCTGTAGATTTGCGATCGGGGTACTGGCAAATCCCAATGAACCCGGCGGATAAAGAAAAAAACGGCCTTTATACCCCTGATGGCCTTTTTGAGTTCAACGTCATGCCGTTTGGGCTTCGGAACGTACCCGCGACTTTCGAAAGATTTATGCACACCATTCTTCGAGGCCTCAAATGGCATATTTGCGTGCGTTACCTAGACTGCGTTTTCAACTTTGGAAGCACTTTTGAAGTGCACAACAGGCGTCTGGAAGTCGTCTTAGACTGCATCGAACACGCCGGCCTAGAACTCTATTCTAACAAATGTCACTTCGGTGAGCACCAGACATTGGTGCTTGGCCGTCTCGTCGACAAGGATGGTATCAGGCCTGATCCACAAAAGACGGCAGCTGTTGAAGAAGAAATTTAAGGCTCCTCGGTCTGTTAAAGAGCTTCGTAGTTTCCTAGGCCTCTGCTCTTATTTCCGACGATTTATACCTGCTTTTGCCGATGTCGCCTATCCCCTGACGTGTCTGCTGCATAAGGACGCCGTTTTTGAGTGGACTCACGAGTGCGACGCTTCTTTTCGTCCACTGAAGATCTTAATGACGACAGGTCCCATCCTTCGGCATTTCGACTCAGCCGCACCGAGAGCGATTCGCGCCGAAGTGAGTGGCGTGCGTGTCGATGGAGTCATCGTTCAGCGATGCGACCTGAAAGAGCAGGTCATAGCTTATGCGAGTCGTACTTTAAGTAAGCCTGAACACAATTACACCGTTACGGAGCATGAATGCCTAGCGGTCATTTTTGCTGTACAACGTTCCCACTCGTACGTGTATGGACGCCCATTCACAATCGTCACAGATCATCATTCGTTTTGCTGGCTTGTCAATCTTCTTGATACCTCTGGTCGACTCGCGCGCTGGGCGCTACGTCACCAGGAGTACAACTTCACAGTTTCATATAAGAGTGGTCGCCGACACGCTGATGCTAACTGCCTTTCGCGAATGCCGCTAAACACCACTCTTTGTGATGCCGATAAGTTTGATCACTTGACTGCTTCTTTGGCACCTGCATTTCCTGATAAAGAGACCTTCGAGAAGGAGCAGCGAGAAGACTTCAGCTTAGATCCGCTTTTCAACGCTGCACATGACTCCACAACAAGCCGAGGATATTGTGTACGCTATGGCCTCCTCTACAAGAGGAATTTCGCAACCACTGGTGCCCGCTTCCTTCTTGTAGTTCCGGAGAAGCTACGCTCCACTATTCGGCAGGTTATGCACAAAGATCCTACCTCCGGACATCTCGGAGCAGCGCGTACATTTCATCGTGCCCATTAGCGGTTTCAATGGGCACCTGAATGCGTTGGTCTACTGAAATGTAGGCGTCCAGTTGCGCTCAGTGTCAGGCCCACAAACGCTGGCCTCTTGCAACCACTGACGCCTCCGAGCTCTCCTTTCGAGTAAGTTGAAATTGACGTCATGGATCCCTTTCCTCGCTCATCGAAAGGGAACCGTTGGATCATCGTATGTGCCGACCATCTGACCCAGTACTGCTTTGCCATCTGCCACCGGCCGCCAAGTTTCCTTTTTTCTGCTACATTCGATCATTCTCCGTCACGGCCCTCCACGAGTCATCATCAGCGACCGCGGCCGTCAATTTACTGCAGATGTCGTAGAAGAGCTTCTTCAATTGTGTGCTTCCAGTTTTCGCCACTCGACACTGTATCACCCGCAAACAAATGGGCTGGCCGAGCGTACCAACCACACACTGGTGAACATGTTGTCCATGTACGTCGCATCGGACCGTAAAAACTGGCACGATATTTTGCTCTTTATTACATACGCTTTTAACACAGCAAAGCACGAAACTACCGGCTACAGCCCGTTTTTCTGCTCTACGCTCGTCCGCCGAGTCACACACTGGACCCCATATTTTCTTTCTCCACCCACGACGATCTCACCATCGCCGAGACTCTGTGTCTGGCTGAAGAACTTGACGCTTATCCCGCATACGTACTCTGGCTTCGAAAGACCGGTCTAAAGCACGGTACAATAGGCACCATCGGGATGTCACCTATTCTCCAGGCGATCTAGCTCTGGCTATGGTGTCCGGTGCGCAAACGTGGCCTGTGTCAGAAACTTCTCGCCAACTATGCTGGCCCGTACGTTATTGTTGACCAGCTCAGTGAAGTGAATTATCGACTGGCGCGTCTCACCACAACGGGACGATGCGCCGCCAAGACTTAGGTTGTGCATGTCGCTCGTCTTAAGCCCTTCACACCGAGAACTTAACTGACTTGCCCGGCGGGCTTCGTCTTGGAGGGGAGAAATATTACAGTCAATGTAGCCGCATTAGTAGAAGAGGAAGGAGTGTGAGCGGAGAAGACGAGAAAGAGAACGTTTTTGCTCGTCCGAGGATCGCCCTGAGGCCTGTTTAATAAACTCAGTTTGTCTTGCGTCGTAACAATATATATATATACCCTTTGCTGATAATTTTCTATTTATTGCTTTATGGCGAAATCAATTATATCGACACTACAGGCAAATTTTCGCTGTTGTCGTCCGCTGTGATGTTACGTATTAAATCCAAAAGCCATATAAATAAGCGACCCATACACTGTGGGTGCGTGAAAAAGCACGTAACAGTGAGCCGAAAAGCATGGCGGCTTCAGGGGCATTATCTTCCCACGCGCTCAATATGTTCGGGTTAGTTGTAGGTCCCTTAATCAAATGCGAATGGGAAGGAGAGCACGCGTCTACTCCTCTAACTCTGCTGCAGCTGTGAATGACCGTGCGCGGCTGACGATTATCCGTCCCTCGTTTTATATGTAATTGTTGGTAATCATTGGTGGGTGCAATGGTAAAGGGCAAGCAGGGACGGCTGCTAACTTCATGCACGCTTTCTTCCTTTCCGGGCTGTCTTTCCATGTGCCTAGTGTTGCGGAGTTGAGACAGGTCGTTGCAGATCGCTGACAGAGGCCGTCTGTAGAGGACATAAAAATAATACTGATAATGTTGATGAACCTAATTTTACGAGTTGCGGTGAATCGCGCGGCTGTACGAACCGTTCGCCTCCGCTGCCGGTGTTCTTCATAATGCTTGAGTTGTGAAAGCGAGTGCTCGAGGTTATCCAGTGAGGTATTTAGAGGTTTACATGGTCGGTGCATTACACCATTCTTGCTATTTTAATTTTAGGTGTATGTTTCCGACAATTTATATGGCTACTATAACTAACGTATAGACTCGTGTAAGGGCCGCACTTTTCTGTCGCGATTTTGACGGGCCTTTCATGGGACCGGGCTATTTTACCTAATTGTTCGAACTACAACTAGGAAATCCGCCGTAAACCTCCGCGATCGGTTCCTCTCCACATCCAGTAGCGACGCGCGAAAGTACGCTGCGCGCGACAATTCGCTGTTGCGCTCGATCAAAATAAGCGCACGGAACGCGATTGCTTCTCAGTTGGATGTCTTTTCTTTCAATATTGGCAGTCAAGTGGGGGGTGCGGCACTTACACGGGTGCGATCCTTACACGGATTTACACGATAAGAATCTTTCTTCCTGTAATTGCCTTCCACTTCGCTATCAATAATACTGCTTTGCCTTCCCGGCCAAACTGCACTCTTTTTTTAGTACTTTGAGAAGGAGTATTAGCGCTGCTGCGCTTGACTTCTAGATTTCTATTTATTCTGATTTAGAGTGAATCCAGCTTGGCATCATTTCGGTTGCTGAGTGAATTCTATATATACAGGGTGTTTCAGCGAACACTTTCAAAAATTTTTAAAGGTTGCCTGTATCAGATAGCACAATTATAGTTCATGAGCTCGTCAACTCGAAGAGGTGGACATTACATGCACAAAAAATTGAATTATATTTACAAAATTAACCAAATATGTTTTCAGCTAATTACCTTATGGCCCATGTTGCAATTTACAAATTCTAGCTGCGGAGTTCGGATCCACTTGGAACTAATTCTAATTAATACCATTCTAACTAATACATTATTAGTAACATTATTAGTTAGAAGGTAATTATTGCCATTCTAACTAATACATTAACTAATACACTATAACTAATTCTAACTAATACCAGTGTAGAGATATTAATTCTCTGACTTTGCAGAGAAATACATTAGCGTGCCAGTCACTTTCTTAACAAAACGTCGTTTTATGCATCGAAGAACGAAAGTATGAACAGATATATAAATTATGTGGATTTACATGCATAAAACATGATCCGATTGTGAGGCACGCCGTAGTGGTGGGCTCTGGAATAATTTAGACCACCTTGGGTTCTTTACCGTGCACCTAAATCTAAGTATACGGGGTTCTAGCATTTCGCCCCCATCGAAATGCAGCCGCCGTGGCCGTGATTTGATCCCACGACCTCATGCTTAGCACTCCAACACCATAGCCACTAAGCCAACATGGCGGGTAAGCACAAAAGTAACTGGAACGACAATGCATTTCTCCGCAATGTTCGGGAATCAATATCTCAAGAAACTAGTGCCATCCTGAGAATTAGTTCCTAGTGCATCCGCCTTGCAAACATCATCGCTAGAATTTGTAAATTGCAACATGGGCCATAAGTTAATATGTTAAAAACCAATTTGGTGGATTTTTGTTAATTAGTCGATTATGCATTTAACTTTTTTGTGCAAGTAATGTCCGCCTCTTCGAGTAGACCAGCTCATGAACTAGAATTGTGCTATCTGCCACAGGCAACTTTTACAATTTTTTTGAAAGTGTTTGCTAAAACACCCCGTATTTATGGCCTCTGCATGCAAGAGACGATGTTTCCATTCCTAATGCGTAAATGCTGTGAATAATTAGAAGAGCTTTTTCTCTTCTTTTTTTGTCGCCAGTCGTTAGCATTGCCTACTGGAAAGAGAATCAATATTGAGACACACATCATCTGACGGGCTTTCCACATGCCGTCGATAGAAGACTCTGCCGAAGGGGTCACTGAAGTCTGCAGGTTCTTTTTTTAGGGTAAAAAAGCACGCAAAGTAACTTGAAGTGAGATGCAACATACATCAACATATTCATTCTCTAGGCATAGGCTATCCATTTAGTTGGCTACCTCCTTGTCTTTAAAAAATAGAATAAATTTTGTCCTATGTATATATTTCAATATATTGTGTCTGTCCATGGTGTTCTCAGCGGAAATTTACAAAAAAATGAGGAAACACGGATCAGGTATATAGCTGCCGCTTGTGCTTCTCATGCGCTTGCCCTCCTATTCTCAGTATTTGCCTAAGTAAAGCTAAATTATAAATTAAAAGCCGTGCACGTCCGCGCCAACAATGATGCCGTAAGCTTTTAGCCACACCAAAAGGTGAAAACGCGTAGAGGCAACTTTAGCGGCGGGGGGCTCTGCCCCTCCCCCCGGGAAAACTCCGGAGGGGGCTTGCTGCCCCGTAGCACCCCCCCCCCCCCCCCCCGTAGTCGGCGCCTATGCTCCTCGCCCTCCTTTTTTTCTCTTTCGCATGTGCAGTCATCCGCGGAAAGCAAAAAAAGAAAGCCACCCGGAGCGTCGTCCCCCCAACCCCCACCCCCGCTCCTTTCATAGTGTTCCAACTAGACAGCAACCTCAATGCATCAAGTCAAACTCAAACTTCAAACGATTAACGTCTTACCCTACCTCGAGGTGTTCTCGGCATTCAGTAAGGTGTTCGGAGGCCGGAATGTTTGTTTCGCATGTTTTCACATAAAACACTCAAAGCACGAGTAAATTGTGTCCACCTCCCTTGTACTTCAAGCGATGGCCGAAACAAGGGGCGTAATGTCGTACAAAGTGAGAGCACAGCCAATACTGCCGAGACTATGGATTTGGCTTATTTCTACTTGCGACCGCCGTGTTGTGTGAATCCGTATTTGCAACGTTATAAATCTCTCATTCTCGGTTCTTTTAATTCCAGATATACGTTCATCTAACAGGAACTTATAAGGCTTTGCGTAGGTAGCAGTGTACTTTTTTTAACGAAAGCTGTGCTCCTGGGGGTGCGCACGAAGCGCAATTTACGAGTGCGGTGCCATAACGGACAGGGACACGAGACTGGCCCCAGTGTCCGGGACCTGGATCGTGACTTATTAGCTATAATTGATAGTTTAGAGTGCGGAAAGTACGCGCTGATCTCTGTGGTTTGAATTAACGCTGATGTATGCCAATACAACACTATATATATTATACGGGCGCCACGTCACCTCAACACTTGACGCCATGCTACTTGTGACTGATAATAGCCCGACCAGCGAAGACGTGGAAGAGTTTGTGCAAAGAGCCGAAGAATCCCAGAAAAATATAACATAGATCGAAGACGGAGTCTTGAAAAAATAGACGCTTCTCTTTAATGGCGGGCCAGAAGAAGAGCGTGCAGCCTACGCGCTTCGTCGTCTTTCATGGCGCCGACCTTCGCGCGGGCCATCCCGCGGTGCGGGAGCCCCACATCATTGTGTCAATTGCCCCCCGTGCGACAAGCGACCGTCTCGTGCGCGTCAAAGAGTTCTTTCAGCCACGATAATAAATGGAGCTCCTCAGGTGCATCTTGGCGTTCACGTGCGCGCATATATATATATATAGTGTTGTATTGGCATACATATGCGTTAATTCAAACCACAGAGATCAGCGCGCACTTTCCGCACTCTTGAAAGGCAGCCGCACAGCTGTTGTCTCGACGGCTTTATTCGGCTGAGCCACGCGTTGAACGAAGATTACGTGCACAGTGGTGCTGATTTTAGACAGGCGAAGAGGATGTAGGCTGAATATTGTGCTCATACTAATTACCCCATCACGCGGAAGTGGCCAACCTGGCCGCTGTGTATAGCGGTGCGGTACGCCGTAGAAATGGTTTTAGGCGCGAAACGTGGACGATTTGAGCCCGTACACACTAGCCACGTACACACTAGCGGCAAAACGCGCGCGGCGCGCCGCCGGCGGCAAGACGCGCGCCGCGAGAGCAGCCGCGAAACAGGTTTTTCTTGCCGCGGCAGGGATCGCTCCTGGACCGATTTTTTGCGGTTTGCCGCGTGCCGCGGATGAAGGAGACCAATGAGAGCGGCCCGCTTCTGTGACGTGCGCGCGGGAAACTGGTGACATGCGGACCCGCCCGACCGCTCGTTTCGTACTCGCGTCCGCTGTTAGCAGGAAACTCGTTTCGCACTATCATCTGCATGCATCAGCTCCCGGACCGAGCTGACGGATAGTTCGAGAAGGGGGGAGAGAGTCTAGTCTGTCACGTGATTGCCGCAGCGGCGCGCCGACGGTTGGTGTGGCCGCCTTGCCGCTGCTGCGTTTTGCCGCCGGCGGCGCGCCACGCGCGTTTTGCCGCTAGTGTGTACGTGCCATTAGCGGTGCATCACTGCATGCTTCGCACCTCCCCAGGTTTCACGTTAGTGGAGCTGCATTTCGCTTAATGGGTCATTTGACACTTACGAATAAAATTTAATTCACCGCTCACACCGAGTCTATGACTTAACTCGTGCTAACTACAATAACTAATAAAAACTAAAACAGTATGCAAGGCGTCCATAGTGCCCAAATTGCTGAGGGAGTTAAAGCAAAGAATGATCATTTCACAGCATACAGATCAGCCCTCGTTTTCAAAATAAAAACCACAAAACAAGCATCAAAACCACATGATAGATGATATAGCGCGTGTGAACAATGGCTACACCTTCCGACGCATTCCGGTAAAGATAAGGTTTGCAGCGGCTTCGAAAGGGGTTGACGTCATTCAAAACCCTCGTATGGAGTGCAAACCGTATAATGTATGCTAACGACGTCTGCCAGTACTGCGAAGCACGTTCCTTCTCCCACGTGTGTTTCCCGGTAAAGATTACGGTTGCATACGCTACTCCGAGTGGAAAAGTACCCAACCGCATAGAAATCACGTAGTGACGTCACCACGGTCTAGCAACTCGTTCAGTTCATTCCAGGCTACTATGGGTAGACCATGGAAAGTAAAGACGCCAGAAGAGCCGCGTGAATATTATTATTATTTTCAAATACTGTTGGCCGTCTTCGCCGTAACAGGGTGGGTACAGCAATATTGCACATAACATAAAGAATGTAAACACCTTACAAACGTAAATAGGACATGAAGCAATGAATGTTGCAAATACAATGCAATAACCACCAAAACAAATTACTAAATACAAACACAATACTTTGACTAAGAAATACATGTTTGTGGCATTTTGACAGTGATATTGCAAGCAACATAGAAGAAATACTACAGTATGTATTCAAGAACAGTGTGACAACGTTTGCACGACAGCACTAAGATTTCATTTCATAAAAGGTTTTTAACACGTTCTTCAAAACCTTCGATGCTACTCGACTGCAAAACAGACACCGGCAAACTGTTCCATTCCTTAATCGTTCGTGGAAAAAATGAGTAAACGTACGTGTCCAGATATGATTTCGGAATTGAGAACATGCAATGATTGCTTGACCGACGTTTCTAGACTGCCTAGAAGCGAGATAGGGTGTGGTTTCAATATTGAAGTGGTCTTTTGATAACAAAAAAAGAAATTTTAGTCTAGCCAACTTTCGCCGTGGAGCCAGTGGAGACAAATCAAGCAACCGAAGCATTTCAGAAACAGAGTCAGTACGATCATACCGGGAAAGAATGAACCTTGCGGATTTTCTCTGTATCTTCTCAATGCGGTTTATTATTCCTGATTGAAACGGATCCCACATGACACTGGCATACTCTAACGTCGGTCTAACGTAAGTTAAATATGCAAGCAGCTTGACGGATGTGGTTGCTAGCTTTAATTTGCGGCGAAGGAGCCATGACGTTTTTTTTCTGCACCTTCCCAAATTATATCTATGTGTGGTTTCCAACTTAAATCTCTCGAAATTGTTAAACCTAGGTATTTTATTATTTCCGCTTCAGTTGGAAATGTTGAATTCATCTCATAATTATACTCAATAACATGCTTTGTTCTGTTCGTAACTCTGAGCATGACTGATTTAGATTCGTTAATTTTCATTTTACATTTCGCGGGCCAGACTTCTACAGCTTTAAGGGCCTGACCAAGTGACGTCCGATCCTTTTGGTTATTGATTTCACGATATAATAAACAGTCGTCTGCAAATAAACGGACGGTTATGTCGTTACTAATGTGATGAGCAATATCATTTATGTAAACTGGAAAAAGAAGTGGACCTAAAACAGATCCCCTGTGGAACGCCTGAGGTTATCTTTAATTGGTTCGATTTGTTACCATCTATTTCTACGTATTGTGTCCTATCTGTGAGGTATGAGCGGATCCACATAACAACTTCATAATTTATATTCATTTCCATCAGTTTATTAATTAATTCATTAAGTACGACCCGATCGAAAGCCTTCGTCATTGTCTTCGTCAATATAATGTCATTGTGAAGTAATTAAGGGTGTGGTTAAGTACATTTCACTTGTCTCTGGTTTCACTCTTTGTAGAGGCATGTGTGTTAATTCAAGATGCGCCACAATGGGTAATAGTTATGGGTGTAGTTTACAGCTTCGCTGTCCAACCACCCTCACAGCGTGGATTGCAGCCACAGTTTTTTTTTTGTCTTGGTCAAAGTTCTTTTCATCTGAAAAAAAAACTGAGCATTTCAGGCTCCTGAGGTCTCATCAGCTTGCTTAGCAAGCGCTTGGACCGGAGCAGGCGATTCTCCCGAGTTTTGTCGGACATGAAAACTTATTGGTCCACTCGGCCATATCGTACACTGCGTCACGTTTAAATAATGTGCTATCTGCGGATAGATTTTATGCGGACTTGCCGTAGTAGTGGTACTTTTCAGCCGCAGGACTTTTACTGCTGCCAGTAAACCAGACGTATTACACGTAGTCATCTTTTTTTTTCAAGCATCTATATGACGTCAGTATAGATGACAAACTCTGTACAATGTTATGACAACTACATGTTGTCATCAGCTACCTGAAGGCTCGAGTAACTTTGGTGCTTCATAATGAAATAATTAAGATTTAAGAGCACCTACGTTCCCGCACACACGTAGAGAGTACCGCGCTTTAGAAACGGGCTGCGCGGATCGTTTTTAGTAATGGTATACGCTACAAATTTCTTTTCTCTTCGACATATTATGTAAGGGTACGTCTAAGGCTGTGCATGTCTCGAACGTGTATTTAGAAGACGGCAGCATTTGAGTTTCATTTATTGCGTGGAAGTACTTATAAATAAGCGCGAATCTTCTTGTAGTCCTTAACGCTTAATTTGCGCATTCATTTGTGCTTTATTAACGGATGTAGAGTATGAACAGACAGTTCATGACGTTTGTGCCGCATATGATATTTCAATGACCATTTATTTAGGGTCATCCTGCAGTTAAGTTGGAGGATTATGGTGTTGAATACCTAGACGTGTATTGTTCTGTTCGGTTTTTTTTTTGTAGTAAGCTGAAGGTCGTAAGTCCGAATACTCCTCCAGTCCACTACATTTTCAGGCATGGAGTGGCACCTGACCGCCGGCCAACAAAAAATATCAATCACCGAGAGCTAGTGGGGCTATACTAGTCAAGGTGCCACAAAATCAGGAAGGCCCACTAAGCTTCAACAAAGTCACTCCCACACCAAAGCAGGAATTGGCCTCTCTGGTGCAATATTCGGCCGCTACCTCCAAAATGACTCCTACAATTTACCCATGGCCCTCATTCTCCAGCAGCTGCGGAGCACCTGACCAAGGCGGTGGTCAGACCTGCTATGCGGCAGAGGGTGCTAAGAATCTCTGGGTCCAGACAGGCCGCCAATGGAAACTGAACCCGGCCACGTTGAACACGCGCATCCTATCGAATGAGGATAGTTTAGCAGGGCTATTTGAAGAATTATCAGGTATTGCCTGGGATATTATTGGCCTTAGTGAGGTGAGAAGAACTGGTGAGGCTTATACAGTGCTGACTAACGGCCACGTCCTCTGCTCCAGAGGTGTTCTAGATAGGCCAGAATGCGGAGCAGGATTTCTAGTCCATACGGAAATGGCGGGCAACAGCGATGAATTCTGCAGCATTATAGAGAAGGTTGCAGTCGTCGTAATAACGCTGCATAGGAGGTACAGAATCGAGGTTGTAGAAGCCTACGCCCCAGCCTCCAGTCACGATGATGAATAAATAGAACTGTTTTATGAAGATGTTGAATTAGCAATGAAAAAGGTGCAAACTCCGCATACTGTAGTCATGGGCCACTTCAATGCAAAAGTGGGAAAAAGCAGACTGGCGAGCAAGCAATTGGCAACTATGGCATCGATTCTAGGAACACTAGAGGAGAGATGTTGGTAGAATTTGCGGAAAGGAATAGGCTCCGAATAATGAATACCTTCTTCAGAAAGCGCAGCAACAGGAAGTGGACTTGGAAAAGCCCAAATTGAACAACAAGGAATGAAGTGGTTTTCGTACTCTCCGATGGTCCCAGCACAGTGCAAGATGTAGAAGTGTTAGGTGGGATAAAGTGCAACGACCCTAGGTTAGTGAGGTCTAGGATTTCTCTCAATTTGAAGAGAAAAAGAATAAAATTAGTCAAGAAGAAACAGGCCAACATAAACGCAGTAAGGGTAAAAGCAGACCAATTCAGGCTGGTGCCTGCAAACAAATATGCGGCTTTAAAACAGGAAGATGAAGACAACATAAGGTAATGAATGAAACCGTAACTAGGCTGATCTAAGACGCAGCAATTGAAGGGGGAGGTAAGGCACCAATGCAACCAGTAGGTAAGCTCTACTAAGGAACAAAGGACCTAATAAAGAAACGTCAAAACATGAAAATGTCAAACTCAAGACTTCAGATAGAATTCGCTGAACTGTCGAAACTGATCAACAAGAAGAAAGTAAGGGATATCCAAAATTATAACGTGGAAAAGGTTGAGGAAGCCGTAAAATATGGACGCAGCATGAAATCAGTGAGAAGAAAATTAGGCATAGGACAAAGCAAAATGTATGCACTGAAAGATAAGCACGGTAATATCATCAGCAATTTCGATGACATAGTAAAAGCAGCGGAATAATTCTATACTGACCTGTACAGTTCCCAAAGCAGCCAAGCTAATTTCTTTCGAAGTAGCCATGAACAGGATACAGAAGCCCCTTCTATAACAAGCGATGAGGTTAGAAGGGCCTTGAAAGACATGACCAGGGGAAAAGGTGCTGGAGAAGATGGAATAACAGTCGATTTAATGAAGGATGGCGGAGATATCATACTTGAAAAGCTTGCGGCCCTTGATTCGCAATGCCTCACGACTTCAAGTGTACCAGAAAGCTGGATGAACGCCAACATTATGCTCATCCATAAAAAGGGAGACGTTAAAGAATTGAAGAATTATAGACCCATTAGCTTGCTCTCAGTATTGTACAAGAGATTCACCGAGGTAATTTGAAATAGAATGCGGGCAACACTTGACTTCAGCCAACCGAGAGAACAGGCTGGCTTCAGGAAGGGATATTCTACAATGGATCATATTCATGTCATCATCAAGGTAATAGAGAAACCTGCGGAGTACTATCAACCTCTCTATATGGCTTTCATAGATTATGAAAAAGCATTTGATTCAGTAGAGATGCCAGAAGTCATAGAGGACATTACGTAGACAAGGAGTACAGGATGAACACCTGAATATCTTAGCAAACATCTGCAAGGATTCCACAGCTACCTTGGTTCTTTACAAGAAAAGTAGAAAATTACCTATCAAGAAAGGGGTCCGGCAAGGAGACACAATTTCCCCAATGCAATTCACAGCATGCTTAGAAGAAGTATTCAAGCTCTTACCCTAGAAATTAAGGCTTAAGAGTGAGAATCAATGGCAAATATCTCAGCATCTTTCGGTTTGCAGATGACATTGTCCTATTCAGCAACAAAGGGGACGAATTACAGCAAATGATTGAGGACCTTAACCGAGAAATTATAAGAGTGGGGTTGAAGACTAATATACAGAAGACAAAGATAATTTTCAATAGCCTGGCAAGGGAACAAGATTTCAGGATCGCCAGTCAGCCTCTAGAGTCTGCAAAGTACGTTTATCTAGGTCAATTACTCACAGGGTACCCTGATCAGGAGAAAGAAACTTCTAGAAGAATAAGATTGGGCTGGAGTGCATTCGGCAGGCATTACCAAATCCTGACTGGGAGATTACCCCTGTCGTTGAAAAGAAAAGTGTACAACCATTACATTCTACCGGTGCTAACTGATGGGGCAGTAACTGGGAGGTTAACAAAGAAGTTCGAGAACAAGTTAAGGACCGCACAAAGAGCGACGGAAAGAAAAATGTTAGGCCTAACGTTTAGAGGCAGGAAGAGAGCGCTGTGGATCAGACAACAAACAGGGATAGCCCATATTCTAGTTGACATTAAGCGGAAAAAGTGGAGCTGCGCAGGCCATGTAATGCGTAGGATGGATAACCGGAGGGCCATTAGAGTTACAGAATGGATACCAAGAGAAGGGAAGCGCTGTCGAGGACAGCAGAAAACTAGGTGGAGTGATGAAGTTAGGAAATTCACAGGCGCAAGTTGGAATCAGCTAGCGCAAGACAGGGGTGATTGGAGATCGCAGGGAGATGCCTTCGTCCTGCTGTGGACATAAATGTAGTCTGATGATGATGATGATAATGATGATTTTATTGAACAATGTCTACGGCCACATTGTCAATACTAGCATTTCTGTCATATTTCTAAACATCAGCTTTAGTTCCTTGTGGTAAGCTCAGTATTCAAGAGTTCTTTTTCGTGTTCAAATAAAAGCCCACAAAACTTCAGAAAGGGTGATGGAGCCTTCAGGTAGCGCACCATATCAACAGTGCACTCAAACACGCTCTACACGAAATAAGCTTGCTCCATCCAAAATTCCACCATTTTTGTTATTTTGATAGAGCTATCTTGCTTGCTGTGGCCGTGAACATGCTACTAAGAGCAGGCCTCACATTTTGCCTCATTCTATCCGGACGTGGCAGTGTGAGAGATACTGATCAGCAATCTGCAAAAGGGAACTAATCAGGAGCCGTGGCACGTACTCTCGGTTTTGCGCAAGAGGCGAGCACACACGTGTGTAAGTGTGCTGCAGCGTCAATTTCTAATTAAGGCGACGTGTCTCATATATGGGCCAGACAGGCTAACTGAATTAGTTTATTCACAGTGCACTTGAAAGCAGCACTGGTTTGATGTGCAAACGGGAAGCTTCGTGTGCTTTACTTTTTTTTTGCCGGCTCTCATAAACTCGGAGCAAAAAGATAGGCATTCGCTAGTGCCACGGAACTGACAGAACTGTAACCGAGTTTTTGAAAAGTGCTCTAGAATACAATTTTTTCAGGACGCGGCCTCAATATTTTACTAATAATTTACAATAGTTAATTGGCAATTCACACATATTTAACTAAGAACACGTATGTTTTTTAGGTCTTTCAGGTGATTGCGAAGAGCAAAATATGTTAGGTTTCAGGCATATAAGAGGCTTTCTGCGTGTCTTTTTTTAGTTTGGAAGTGTTCACGGGGACGTCTTGTAGATCCCAACTGTCCAGGTATACCAGATGATACATTTTGTTGAAATTAGTGTCAGTGTCTGCGGAGTTTCCACCTCATATCGACATGAACCACATAAGCCTTACGCGTGACTAACGAGCGTGTGGTAATATAAAATGCAACAACACGAAATGTGACGCAGTGAAAAATCTTCACAATAGTCTCACGTCTATTGTAAGGATTTGTAGAGCACGCATCGTCTAATTTTTCAACCACTGTCACAGGGCGCCGCCCGTCAGGACTTCGCCAAAGCTGGTTTGCCTAGACATCATTAAAGAAAGAATATCTCATTTAGTCATATGGCGTCCCAGCTAACGTTAGTCAATCTTTTCAACAACAACATAAAATATTTTAAAGAAACTGTGCAAGATACGATTTTAGGGCCTACGTTGTTCGGTCGTCAGATCTCTCACGACCAAACACCTTAGGTCTTGTAGTTGTATCTTGGACCGTGTCTTTCTAACTTTTTTCGTTGAAGAGATTCGCAAGCGTTAGGTGGATACACAATATATTTGGAGTTTTTGAACACGTAGAATAAGCGCTACGACAGAGCGCACCAGCCACACCAAACGAACAGCAGAGGTTCAAAAGCGGTGCTGTACGAAAGGCGCTGACGGCAAAAGTTGCTCACTGAACACAAATAGTTCTAGTACAAAATATCAACGGAAGGTTATTGATCGAGAATTTCATATTCTACAAGTGCCAAATTTTCTAGGCATGGGCCTCATCAGAAAAAAAAACAAATATGCTTTATCATAAACGACAATACCAAGCGTTTATTTGACATGTTTGTCATGTTAAATAAATGCATTGTCATGATTGACATGATTTCCATGGCACTAAGGCGTAATGCGACAACATGAGTCACCTGACTAGACCGCCAGCAGCATGTTCCACTTGTACACACGCAGAGGAAAAATATCAAGAACTTGTACAGTAACATCATTGTAGAAAAAAATTACAGCATACAACGAGATAATATAGGTTTTTTAGTAAGAGATATTCATTTACAGGAAGGCCATATAGTAATCTGTTAAACAATGAGTTTCAAAAGGGAATCAATGAAAGTTGGTGAGAAAAAAAATAGTTTCAGTATATGACAAAAAAGAAACGATACAATATAGGTACCACAAGGGATGTTATTAACGATACATATAAGCATTGTGAGGGTTGCGCAATACATTTGTTTACACATTTACAACACGAATGCTAACTCTTATTACGTCCAACTGTAACAGCACAAAATGGCCCTGAGAAAAAGAAGGATCTCATGAAAGAAGAACATGAAAAAAGGCTCTCGAGTGCTTCCTAACAACAAGAAGAGAAGATTATTATTCCATACTGGTGAGTAATAGAGCGTGACAATTTGATAAGTGTGGGTTTCGTCAGCTCATCAGTGGCATTCCATAGTTAGTTCTGGTTTTAATTGTTCTGAGGTTATGGGCTTTATGTTATAATTTCTTTCAGTGTTACGGTATAATAATAAAAATAATTCATGTCCATATTTATAGGATAGAAATATATTTTTAGATAGCCTACTTTATACATGAATTGCACGCCTAAGATTTTGTCCAGCCTAAATACGCTGATGTGGGATCCTATTTGGATTAGTTGTGGATGTGGTGAATTGCCTTCTTTTGGAATAAGTGAAGGATATTCATAGTGGTCTTGGAAGTAAAGCTCCATAGCACCAAACAATAGTTTAAACGTGAATGGACAATGCAAGAATATAACTGTCGTTTCAGGTTTACTCGCTGCAACGTACGTTATCCCTTCAGCATTACGCTAGTTTGGTCAATGTTCTGTTTAAAGAATTAACAATATATGTCCAACGAAGGTTTTCATGAAACTGTATGACTAGAAACTTGCATTCTGCAACATGTTCCAGTGGCTGCGAATGAAAGCGTACGACTCCGGAGAGGCAAACTAGATTATTACTAAATTATTTAAAGCGACAAACAGACGACACAAGAAGGGACACGGACGAGCGCTTCCGTGTCTCTTCAAGCGCTCGTGCGTGTCTCTTGTGTCGTCTGTTTGGCGCTTTAAATAATTTAGTAACATGCACCAACTAGCCCAACAAAAAGTTATGTTAGATTATTAATTGGCGTAAAATTAAGATAATTTGTTTTTAACATTTCATGGTAGTTATTACCATTTAACTGTGCGTCAAACCGTCCGTCAAATCACTTACTAGAAGCTTGAGAGCAGATGGGTTGTTACAAGAACAGAACACACATGTATCATGCTCGTAAAGAACAACGCAGGGGATCTGAGGGATTAGAACAATATCGTCTATGTAAAAGAGAAATAATATCAGCCCTAATGTTGAACGTTGTGAAACACCGTACTTTATCAATTGTAAATCAGGGTTAACACCGTTAATTGCAACATACTGAGACCACTTCAATAAGTAACTGCGTATTAGGTCAAGGAAGCTGGCTCTAATTCCATAACAGGGTGTCTTTTCAATGAGAATATTTTGTTTAATGGAGTCGAATGCTTTATGAAATTCTAAGAAGATACCTAAAGTTAATATTCGATTTTTCAGCTTCGTTGCAAGTTTATCACGAATGTTTCATGAAGTGGTTTCTGTTGATTTACCTTCTTGAAACCCGTATTGAATAATAGATATTAAACTCTACTTATGAAGATGACCTATTTTCCTTGAAAAACTAACCTTCACGACAACTTCTAAAAAGAGAGGGAAATCTGATATGGTTCTTTAATTGTTTATGTCATTAGCTGCGCCTCCTTTATGCAGAAGATTAACCCTTGCAGCTTTCATTTTATCTGGAAATATTCCTGTTGACAATATTATGTTAGTGACACCACTATTAACTTCACATATTAAGTCAGAAACCGCTGGCTTTGGAGCTGCTTTAATGCCATTGAATCCTGCGAAATATCCTGCAAACGAATTTTGCTTAGATCATTTATCACGTTAAAACTTTTTAACAGATCAGTAGAATAAATAATTATGAAATGAGCTAAATAATTGCTGGCAAAATTGTCATAAACATTGGAGCGTGTTGGTTCAGATGCCCCAGAGGTTAGAAAATGCTCATACATATTTGAGAGAGCCTTACCACTTACTATTTCGTCACCTATCCGAAGGTTGGGCTGCTCTGTATCCTTCATATTAAATTCCTAATATTGCGCCAAGTCTTCTGCCGGTCATAGGGAATCTCTGAAAACTTATCAGTACGGTACTGTATACCACATTTCTTAGTATCAGCTCGTAACCTCTTTCTAACTTTTTTGTATTCTCGTACCCGAGATAAATTTTTAGTTTGTATGAACTTACCAAGTAATTTATTACGTGCTTTCTTTTTGTATATCATGATTTATTCAAGGGCTTCTAATGTTTTTTGTTTGCCTCGTAACTATAGGGAATGTGCGATTATACAAGTCCATAATTTTGCTTAAAAACATGTCATAAAGCACGTTAGGATCAGCAGTGTACCCTTTCAAGATTTCATTCCAATCAACAAGTGAAACTAAATTGCGGAAGTTCTCAATGCTATTTTTCATTATCCATCGCAAAGTTATAGGTGACTTTATAGTGCTCATAGGTTGAGCAGACCATTCTGGGACGAAGCATATTAGTGGCATATGGCTGCTGGATATCATTCCTGCATCTGTAGCCGTTTCTTTTAAGTTTGATAAGCAGAAGTCGATGATATGACCTTCGACTACGTAAAATCTTTTCTCAAAGACAGAACGGCGACCCTGCACATGCAGAGCCTCAGCTCAGAAGAGATTAAAATAGGAAACAGGGGCACCCAGCAAGGAGCCATCCTATCCCCCTTCCTATTTAATTTATTTATGAAAGACCTCCCGCGCAAGTTAGGAAAGATCGAAGGACTAAAGACGAGCGTCTACGCAGACGACGTCAACGTTTGGCTCAATGAGGGCAGCGATGCGTCTATCGAAGAAAGGCTTCAGCGGGCAGCCGACATCATAGACTTCTATGCCAAAAGTAAAGGACTGAGATGCTCCCCAACGAAGTCGGATATACTACTCATCAGGCTCAGGACGAGGACAGACAACGCATCTCCTCCCAGAATCTCGATAGACTTAGACGAGAAAGAAATTCCGCAAGTAGATGAGATCCGAATTCTGGGCATGCTCATAAGCAAAACAGGAAACAACCACACGACTATAGCTAAACTAGACGCGCACGCAAACCAAGTGGTAAGCATCATTAGAAGAATCTCGGTCAGAGGCAGAGGGCTAAAGGAGATGAACAAGTTAAGGCTGGTACAGGCCTTCATCTTAAGTCGGATCTGCTACTCAACCCCATTTCTGAACATCAACAAAGCAGAAAGAAACAAGTTAGACGTAATAATAAGGAAATGCATGAAACGTGCACTGACACTACCAATCTCGACTTCAACTAAGGCACTAGAGGTAATGGGGGTGCATAACACATGGCAGGAGTTAGCGGAAGCGACGAGAACGGCACAACTCGAACGCCTGAGTCTAACCGAGACAGGACAGCAGATTCTAAACTGGGTAGGACTACAAGCGAACAGAGGAACTAAATAGCAGATGTTCCACATTGAGTCCAAAATTAGGAAAGCCCTCACGGTCGCACCGATACCTAAGATCATGCACCCACAACACGATCAGGAAAGACGCCAGCACAGAGCCAAACACTTGGCAACAAAGCTAAGCAGAATGCCACCCGAGACAGTTGCCTTCACAGACGCCGCC
Organism: Dermacentor silvarum; assembly: GCF_013339745.2. Classification (NCBI taxonomy): domain Eukaryota; kingdom Metazoa; phylum Arthropoda; class Arachnida; order Ixodida; family Ixodidae; genus Dermacentor; species Dermacentor silvarum. The sequence continues at coordinate 259,560,548 of NC_051154.1, forward strand.
CTTGGTGGAGACGGAAGCTCCATCTCAGTGGTAGTCGACAGGTCCGGAGTAGAACAGGGCGCGATATATACAAGCGGAGTAGACGCCACGGCAGCGGAGGAAGCGGCGATCGCCCTGGCGTGCGTTAGTACGGACGCGTGGGTGATCGCCAGCGACAGTAAATCGGCAGTAAGAAATTTCTGCAGAGGCAAAATATCAGACTACGCGTACCACATAATATCGAAAGGTAACATAGACAGAGGGATCACCATAACCTGGGCCCCCGCTCACTCCAACATAACAGGAAACGAAGCCGCCAACGCCCTTGCCCGCTCGAGCGCTCATTATCCGGGGGGGGGGGGGGGGGGGGGACGGCCGCATCAACCTAACTTTAAGGTCGAGACGTCGCGACCTAACACGAGATCACAGAGCACTACAGATTAGGACGCCGGAAATATCCACTCCCGGATAGGTCCCTCACGTCCGCAGAGGCAGTCACCTGGCGCCGCCTGCAAGCCAAGAACCACATGTCTCCCAGATGGAGATATCTCACGCAAACGGGAAATCCGGAGGACCAATTCTGCAGATTCTGCGATAAAATAGGAACTTTAAGGCATATCCTATGGAGTGCAGCTACTCCCAAGGATATAATTTATTCACGGACGAAGAAGCATGGGAGACCGCGCTTCATAGCGAAGACCCGGCGGCACAGGCCAACATTGTCCGTCTGGCAGCTGAAGCGGCAAGCGGCTTCGTCTACTAACCCCTGCCCCTTGGGGTGAAATCGGGCTCCCTGGATGCCTACGTGCGATAACGGAGCTCCGGTGTCACCCCTTACGAACAATAAAAGTTTTCTCACTCACTGACTCACTCACTCCACTACAAGACGCGATACGTGTAGGCAGCTTGCAATAAAAAAGCGGGGCTGACAGATGGAGTAGCACACGTGATATAAAGGTTATAAACAGGGTTAAGGTGCCTCAGAAAGACTGGCCAACGTTTCGATAGGAGGACCTATCTTCGTCAAAGACGGCCTCGTCATCCTCGGCAGGTAAGCTTTAATGGGTTAGTGAAATAACGTCACGTCAGGTCACCTGAGTAGAGGGACGTCACGTAGAGTGACAATCTCTAAGCGTGGCCAGAGACAGTCAAACGACAGCGCTCATTTTCTTTTCAATCTCCCCCTTTACAGCCAGCCGCCACCGACATTGACGTGACGCCACTCTACTAACCCGTCAAAACTAACTTGCCGAGGATGGCGAGGCCGCCTTTGACGAAGATAGGTCCTCTTATCGAAACGTTGGCCAGCCTTTCTGAGGCACCTTATCCCTGTTTATAACCTTTATATCACTTGTAGGGAGATTAGTCATATTAAATTACCATTAGGAGAAATGATGTCAGCGAAGTCATTAACTACTTGCGACAGCTGTAAGAAATTAATATTTAAATCACCCAAGACATCAACCCGCATTTTGAGTGATGAAAATTTGTCTGGCAGGTTTTCAAAGAATTGAAAGGAATCATTAATCAACACTGATGGAGGGCCATACATGACGCCTAACACAAAGTGATTAGTCCTGACAAAGAGAAATTCATAGCTGTTACTAATGACACAAAACTCAGAAATGACGCCGCAGACAGTTATTTCTGACGTACAGCGCTACCCCTCCACCGGTTTTTTTTTTTTGTATCAGTTAAGAGGATTTCCTGCGAACTGTATTCATTTCATGGGCACTCTGTAAATGGGTGCAGTGCCCACTTTCTCAAGACCATCCGAGTGTCAGCTCCCTGGGTGCTTTTCACAGAAGCACACACACCGGAAACACATCGTTGTGAGAATGCAGAAAGAGGAAGAGAAATGCTAGTTGTCGCACACTTCTCAAAGCGCATGGTTCAAGCACCTGGATGGCACGCATAAACTTGAGCAAGCCGAAGCTGCACTCTGCCGATGTATCAGCCTGGAGTAACTGCGGAGAAAATCTGTTGCCTGCAGTAGACATGAGATGCTTGATCTCTGCGTGCAAGCTGTCGAGGAACTTTCATTTCTCTGGTTGACCAGTGGCAGACGCTACCATTAGCGTCTACCACTAGCAGTAGAACGTCTAGCAGTAGAAGCCTTGGTAGTGTGCAATGTCCCCGCGGCATAAATCACGCTGCCAGTAGCCCTTTCGTCAACGAACTTTACCGTTGTGCTGATGTAGACTGCGTCAGCTCCACAAACTTGAAGAGCATTGACTCCGTTGAATTCGAGGACCTCATCGTCGCGACAGTCCGGTCCTCCTGAACGGCAGCTTCCTCAGTACTTGCCGTTCTCTTGAAGGTCATTGCGATAGAAGTTCATCTGTCTTCTGGAACTGCGGTTAATTTTTTATATTGGAACAATTAACCTGTCATCTCGAAGGTCGCCGTGATTTGCGCTACCACGGGTGACCTCGAACTGCTACATTCCACCTGCATGAAAACTTAGTGGATACAGAGCGCATGGATGCGGATGCCATTTGCGTATAGCTCTGTTGAAGCAACAGAAGCATCCCATACTAAAGAGGCAACCAACAGACAGGTGTTTTTCCATATCCTATTTCCTTGCGAGAATACAGCTTATGTAGCGAGCAGTGAAACCGTGTGTCGATATCGCTGTCTTCGCGGTGGCAAAAGGTCAGAAAGATCGTGATCTATGCGTCAGACCTTGCGCAACTCTATTCTTGACATAGTTAACCCAAGAGGTTGGTCATAAGGGCAAAAATAATCCGTCTAAAAACTTCAACTAAACCGTTTAGCTATGCTAGGCTGCCATATTTGAGACTCAAAAGTTCAGCCGGCAGAAACCTAGTTGACTGTTTATTTGCTGCGCCAAGCAATGAGCTTGTGGTGCCTACGCACCGACTACGAATACGCGTCTACTGCATTAATCAGGAGATAGCTCATGAGAGCGACGCCAGCCGCACTAAGCAAAACATCACCTTTCGCGTATTATTTATTTTTATTTTTTACTTTTTTTGCCCATGTAGTGTTTGCGCAGCCTGTATATGGTTAGGAAAGCTCTTGAATACAGCTGTAAAAAATTATGCGCTCGTATTTCTGCGTATGCTGTAAGTCACGCCCGTGGACGTTTTGCCCTTCAACGCAGTGAAAAATGAAAACTGGCTGGGGTTTTCGAGCAGGCACGTCTTCTTAGTTATGAAGGCGAGTCGATGAAACTGGATTTTGTTCAGGTGTAATGTTTCGCCTCAAGGTTGAATGGCTCTCTTTCTATAGAGCTGTGGTTGCTTAGTGGCTATGACGTTGCGCTGATAAGCACGACGTAGCGCGATCAAATCCCGGGCACGGCAGCCGCATTTCGATGGGTGCGGAATGCGAAAGCGCTCGTGTATACTGTGCCTTGAGTGCACGTTAAAGAACCTCGGCCGGTCAAAATTAATGCGGAGTCGCACACTATGGTGTGCTTCATAATCGTATTGGGATTTTGGCATGTAAAACCCAAAAAATAATTATTTTCAATTTTCTAGTTGTCGTCGCGACCATGGGCTTGAAGGGGCCCTGCAACACCTATATGAGCATGGTATATGTATAATCTTAACCAATGGTTGGGTAGTGTTGTAAACGCCAGCCTGTAATATTACAAAGAGCTGGCTGCTTAAGCCCTGGTTGGCGAAACATTACTTCAGACAAAAAAAACTGTGTTTTAGTGCGCAAAACGTGGAAGGAAGGAAGAAAGCGACAGGACAGAGCGCCCATTGTAACAACCAAGTTTATTGCTCAGATGGCCGGAATGTAAATATGATCGGAGGAGGGAAGAGAACGGGGCGAAATAATGGCTTAGCATATGTACAATAACACGCATCATCTCAAAAGATACTGCTATTCAATATCTAGTGAAGTAGTAGGCGGCTCACTCTCACATTTTTTTTCACCTGCACCGCGAATAATATAGGCTTCATGAATTACACGTTCCCTTCTTTCACTGTATTTGGCTATAACTTTGCAATCGTGAAAACTAGGGGTGCACTTGCACTTGGAACAGTGACTTGCCTGCTGGCTGCCTAGCGACCCGCGCATCATATTGCGGTGCTGCCTTAGGGGGTGGTTATAGCGGCCTGTTTGGCCGATCTAGCAGCGACCACACGATAACGAAATGCAGTAGACAACTCCCATGGTGCATTCCACATACTTTATTTACCCTTTCTTCGTACAGCCTAGATGGTTGTTAATGTACGCTGTTTCCTGTCGCCTTCTTCATTCCTTCCTTCCACATATTGTGCAGTAAAACGGATTTTTTTCTCGTCCCAAGTACTGTAATATTACGGAATTCTCCTTTTTTATGGCAAAGATCCTGTTAAAGCGACATCATAATTTCGTCAGAACTCTGTAAATATTTTCGTTGATCGGATCAAGCACTAGCAAAATTTGCAAGAGTATTTGAAGTAAATATTAAGTTGAGCAAGGAACATCTGGTATATTTCGACAGCGATTACTTTCGAAAAACACGTCGTCTACGGTGTGCACATTTTCTGTGGCATGGTTACGCTTACAGAAAAGAGCGCAAAAGACGAAACGTGTTCCTCAAAATAAAGTAGGTGTCCAATGCTCAGGAACGAGCTGAACGGTAAAGTCTATATTTTCAAACACGTGCTTGACAAATGAGTGCGCTATTTTACTTTTACTCTCATGATGTGAGAAAGTTCCCAGAGTAGCTACTGGGAGCTAGTGAATCACTCTAGGTCACAGTAAAAGGAGGCTGTCAGGGGTGGTGTGCTTGGCAGGCCCTGCTTCTGACGTGTTACAAAATGCAGCGTTTTCTTTTTCTTGCACACGTGGATAGAAAGCACCAGAGAATAAGTGCGCGCACATAGTACTTCAAAAGTCTCCCAAAGAATTGACGCTTGTCATAACAAAAAATGGTGAGGACGATATCAGCGACACTATACGCGTGCATTTCACAAAATTATTGCAAAGGTATCAAGGAAGGAAGGAAGGAAAGAGTGGGGAACGAAAGTCAGGGAGGTTAACCAGTTCAGCCCAACCGGTTTGCTACCCTACACATGGGAGCGGGATGAGGGGGAATAAAAGATGGGGAGGAGAGAGAGAGAGCACACAGCACAGCACACACATCGTCAGTCACAGTCCGTGAGCAATCTTGCGTGGTACGTGACATCACTGTCACAGCCGCTTGTCCAAGCCAGTTTCTTTTAAAACCCTAAGTAGTCCCTTAAAAGGCACTCATTGGGGGTGTAGCTGTTGAGAATGAGGTCGCACGTTCGATTCCTCACGGCGGCAGCCGCATTCCGATGAAGGCGGAAATCAAAGACGCTTGCGTGCCGTACTTAGTGTGCACGCAGGTTAAAGAAACCCAGGTAGTCGAAATTAATCCGGAGCTGTCGACAAATGCGTCCCTCATAACCGACTTTGCAGTTTCGGGATGTTAAACACCTGTAATTATTTTGACAACGCATGAAGAACGACACCTGTTGATGACGCGACATATGTCCTTTACATTCTGGATTCGAAAATTAACTCTGAATCGCTCCTCCGAGTAAGTAACCAATGGAGCGCATAATCGGGATTTTCATTTGAGAATGATAGCCAATTCTTCCCAGACAACAAGGCCCGCTTATTGAGTGACGCGACATCATTAATGAGCTCATAAAGCCAGCTAGAACAACGCCTCGAAATAAAGGTCATGGCCGTAAGTGTCACATCGCGTCCGCCGATCTCTGCGGGCGCTTGACGTCACTGCTTAACGCGCGCAGCGCTTCTGTCGTCCTAGAGACGCTGTAGAGCTTTAGTTTCGCCCACAATGGGTTATATGATATCAGTGTATATAGTAGTTAAGTGCATGTATATGTGGCGCTATTTTCGCTATCGTTGTTGCATGTGGTGTGTACTATGGTTATTTTCTGCTGTCTTGTTTTGTTGAGTATGGAGTAATACTGGCTACATTATACTTTCACGCGCAGCCAAGTATATTGGGCCTATAAATACTTGTCTGAGGCCCTCAGTTCACTCTCATTCTTCTGATATTTATGCATTCAGTGCCCGCTTCATTGGTCCTAGAACTGCTAATGTTATAAACAAATAAATGTAAGTAATTGTTTAATCGCACGCGGATTTCGGCCATGCGCACACACATACGCTGTGATAGATTTCGCCTCGGCGGAGTGGCCGGACTTGTTAGGAGAAGATGCACAAAGAAATAAAATTAAAAAAAACTGAAAAGCAGCATGCTATCGAGATCGTAATGTGCAAATGAAAAGCGCCCGTGCTCTGTCCGTCATTTCCGACTGCGTTCGAAGGCGGGAACGCCAGAAAATTGAACGACTAAGCGTCATGGTTTCTGTATTTCTTTCGCTTGTAGACCTGAATATGTAACGCTTGTAGGGTGGCAGCTGAAGGTCGATATGAATAGGCCGTAAAGCTTGGAACGAAAAGCGTGCCAAAGCTATTGCCAGAGACCAATAGCGCACCGTTACCTTTCCTGGGGGCCAATGTTTCCCGTGAGAGCGAACAATCGTTATAAGGACGTATTGGTCATAACGAAGTAAGCGCGGCGTTCCTTCAACTTGGTCATGGCGAGGCTTCTAGTTGCAAGACTTGTAACAGTTAAATGCACAGCATGAATTGTAGGCGTGTTTTCCACTTATCTGAGCACCTGTTTTCCTTGTAATAGTTCTCCCACTCGAAGCGGTTTCTTTCCTTTTTTTCACCTAAATCCTAAGCTTCTGATCTAAAGACGCCGGTTGCCACACGACTAAATGCGACTGCAATAGTTTTTTTTTCTGTGTGCACAGTATTTTCGATGAAGCTAAAGTTCCTCGAGTCTTGCCACTTCAGCTGGAATTTAGCCTAAGCGATTTTCTAGTCCTACGGGAAATATGCACTGTATGTTTCCATTTGAACTAGGGTTGCATTGGCTACAACGACATTTTGCTTGTCCTCTGATTCTCTGCTCCGAACGCGCTTGCTACTTGGGGGTACGTAAAGCATCCTTCCCTCCTGCATGCTCTGAGGGGGAAATCTGGTAAAATGGGGAACATCACGCATTACACGAAAGCGCAGCCATCGGCCATGTAATTGCAAGTCCGCCGGTTCTACTCAGGTCATCGGTGATCCGCAGAATCGGGTTATCCACTGGGATTGAGATCACCTATGACCGTCGATATCACCTTTGGTCTTCGACATAGTGACAACCATGAATTATTATTGAAACAAATAAATAAAAGCAAATAAATACATGGGAGTACTGCTGGCTCCTCCTGAGTCGAGAGAATTATTCGGTGGTTCATGTTAACTGAGGCATTTCCAGTGTGCGAACAAGACGAGCCCGATTTTTTGCTTTAGCAATCCGTGCTCCCTGTTGTTCTTCTCCACTGCAGGGTGATTTGGTAGAACGTATTTGCCTTTGAATAAAGGGCAGCGAAATAAGCTACCGTCAATGTAAAAGAAATGTGGAAAAACAAATCTCCTAAAAAAGTAATGCTGGCAAAATGCGGCGAAGCTACATCTTGATTCATTTTTGGTTGACCTCAATCACGCTGTTAAAATAGATTTTAGAACATTGTAAAGCTCCATTATATACTGTTTATAGCTGGAGTCCATGATGTGCACCAGTCTTAGGAATGGTACACATCAGCCGCTGTATCAGAAGGAAGGGTGTGGTTTCATTTGATTAACCATGCCCGTAAGAACTGGCATGGTTAAGTAGGTCGATTCCAAAGAACGAGACAATGAGGAAGCAGACCCGTTAAGCGTATAAATGAAGATCGTCGGACACCTCACTAACGTAGCCCTGATGTCATTTTGCCGATAAACTAACGCATCGACTTCCATACATCCTCCGTTCTTTTGAAACGCATCTCTGTGAGATAATTTCGGGCATATCACCACATTCACTCACTGGCAAGTGATACCAGTCATCAATGAAAAAGCGCAAATATGCTCTGCGATGCAATACAAAATGCAATCTTCTTTTCAGGGCTTCTTTATCTTTCGCATTTTTGCGTGACAGTCATGCTTCCGCACAAACATTAAAACCTTCCGTGTTTTCATGCACATGTAGATTTAAATTTCGCGCCATTTTCTTTTACTACTTCAGGTCTCTTTTTTTCTGTAACACTTATTAAAATGTATGGTCTCCACTAGGGTACTGCTGTATGGTATGAATGTTAAGTTTATCATAATGGTAAGTTTCTCATGATTTTCCCAGATTTATTTATATATACGGATGATGGCACGTATGGCGGCGATGTTTGTTGCTAGCTTTTCCACGGTGGTTCTTGAACGTATACACTGCAATTTCAGTGGTATTTTATTCCACCTTCTGCAGAATGCGGTAACTGCCACCAAAAACTAAGTCCGTGACAAGGTCCTTTGCAATTGAACACGATAGAATATGACCCACAAAGGCGTGTCCTTCACCAAAAATTGAATGTGGGAAGTCAGAGCTGTTACTGTGATAAGTGCCTGAATAAGTGCACTTGTTAGACGAAAAGAAGGCGCTCCTTCCTGGGGACGCTGAAGCGTAGAGCTCTAGAACTGTTACTGTAAGTATACTAGTGTTGCGAATTTGTCTTGTTTAGTTCTTGAAGTTCCTAAAACTCTGTCCTCGTCCGAAAGTTTGTCCATGCGCATTAGTTGCTCGAGAACTTATTAAGCATTTTATTTTGTTTTGGGGAAATCCCGTACGTACTATATTCTGCGTGTGGGAGAAAGAGTACATCATAGCGCAATTTTATTTCGTTGCGTTTGGCAGCACGCGCAGCAAGTCTTCGATAAATGAAATAAAAAAAAGATGGGGCGTATATTAGTGGGTGCATATTGATTTTAAATAGGAAGTCTGGAACTTTGCCAACGACCGTGCGGTGAGCGATGACATCCTACGCATTGGCCTACTCGGCACAAAAGATTGGTCTGGATGATGTGTGATAGAAGTGAAGTTGAACGGCTGACGTAAATTTCAGGTGTGCGAGAACAAGTGTTTATGTATTTCTTCAGATCAAGTTCAGTACTAGGAATGGTTACTTCAATGTTCTAAAAGACGACGATGTTTGTGTAATTAGAAGAACAGGAGGAAAATATCCTCTTGGGACGCAGGAATGTGTGTTCGATTCTCACCGTGCAATGCCCCCGCATGGTTCAGACATTGCAGCCAGTACTTAACATGTTGCACTGACAACAGCAATCGCCATACTTGCGTCGACGCGAGCATTTTATGAGACGTCGACAGGAAAGAAAAAAAATAAAACGCTGGCCGACGTCCGTTGGCATGCCGAGCTTTCCGATACTCTCCGCGGCGTTGGCTTACCTCTCACATCCACACGTGCCAATTCACAGGAGCTTGACGTCACGGGAATATACGGCGCGCGTCGTCGACTTCGATGTAGAATTACAAAGAGGGTAGGTTACTGACGCACACATGTGGACGCACATATGCTAGCTGCTTTCGATACGATCCCACTTGAATATGCGGAGAAATATCTTGCGCTGCTGTACGTCGGCTCGCTTTTGGTCGTGAAAATGTCTAAATGGCATTTATTTTTATTTTACGGATATAATAATTTGCCAGTTGTATTCAAAGTAACTCTAAAAATTGAAATTGTGGGGTTTCACATGCCAAAACCACGATCTGATTGTGAGGCACGCCGTTTTGGCGGACTCTAGAATAATTTGGACCACCTGGGCTTCTTTACCGTGCACCTAAATATCTAAGTGCACGGGTGTTTTCGCATTTCGCCTCCATCGAAATGCGGCCGCCAAGGCCGAGATTTGATCCCGCGACTTCGTGCTTAGCAGCCCAACAGCATAGCCGCTAAGAAACCACGGCGGGTGCGAAGTAATTCTATGCTTCCACATTCTCAATGACACTTGCCATGAATGCCGACTTTTTTTCAATGTCAAGCGTGCGTCTTCGTGTCATGTGGAAGCACTGCAAAATTAAATTTCTCCGTTGAGAATGATGTGCAATATTTTGATGTAGATCACGAAGTCGGCAGCTCGTGTTGATAGAGTATTGCAGATGCAGATGGCCAGATGTTTCTTCTTTTTCTTTCCGACAAGGCTGATTTTAAAGCATAACTACGGAAATATGATGGATGCAGCAGTGATGCGTTTGGAAGTGGCTGTCTGAAATGGTACTTTGTGTAATATATAACGAAACATAAAGATACTTGTATTGAGACAGTTTTCGGGATTGCTCGTCAATCGAGTGGTTTAAATGAGCATCTGAATCAGTGTAACAAGCCTTTACAGCTTTGCAAAACCAGCTCGTGGTGCTATATTTCAGTAGTCGATTTATCATAGGTCTCCTAGATAAGCCTAGCTCTCATCGATACCAGAATATTTGAATGTTTAACATAGGCTCTCTGTCTGAGTTAGAACATCCTGCTCAGATCATGCTAAAAACGGTGTACTTAAGCATTAGGCAGAAGTTCTGCCGTAATAACCATAATTTCCATGCAATCGTTATTTACTATAGTTTATTCCGTGTACTTAGATTTAGGTGCACGTTGAAGAACGCCAGGTGGTCCAAACTTCCGGAGTCCCCCACAACGGCGTGCCTCATAATCAAATCGTGGTTTTGGTACGTAAAACCCCACAATTTAATTTTTTTCAGTTTCATCCTAAAGATCGATAACAAAATTGTCCGCGCTAATTATATTTGCCGATCAGACTTCACACTAAACTTTCGACCCTTATTGTTAACAAGTATGATCCGCAAACGTATTGCCCATGCAATGCATTGATATACCTTTAAAGTATTTAGAAGAACGAAGTTACTTGCTGGAGTAATTACCAATCTGCATTCCACTTTAGGCACCGGACTCCATTGCACGACGTATTTTTAAAATTTCTAAATCAGTTGTTTGTGTCCCCCATTACAGGCCGATCATTTAACTTGCAAAGTATAACTTTCTTCCAGGCTTCAGTACACTTACATTATTGATTCCAGCATCAACTATGACGTAGTCACGTCTGACGTACTTTAGGGAAGTGTTCTTGCGCCACTGTTTTTTCAAGCGAAGCTTGTATACGCTAGCTGGCGCCGCCAATGTAACGCTAAAAGTCATATTCGCATTGGATATGCGGGTAAGAGCCAGGGACAAGAAATAAAGAAAGACACAAGGAAGGAAAGAAAGAAGGCAGGAAGGATGGAAGGAAAGACAGAAAGGAATGAAGAAATAGAGAGCAGGTGCGGGGAAAGCTAGGCCGGCGCCGGCATCACGTGAGGCGTGTGACCAATAAGGATCGTTTGGTGTGTGCTCGGAGGAAAAGGGAAGGAAAGGGGGTTGGCGGGCGCTCCGCCGGGCTTCCCTCGCCTCAGATCAGTTTCGGCGCCCGGATGGGAAGGCTGCGCGTGGTGCGTTCCTCCGAAGAGCAGGCTGCGTTTGAGAAACGATGCCGCGAACTCGCTCGGGAAAGGGCTCGTCGTCGACGTGCCGATTCTAGCGTGAGGGCTCCCGAAGCCCAGGCGAAACCCCGAGTTGCGTACCCCGAGTTGCGGGAGCGCGATGTAGAGGCTAAACGTCAGCAAAGAGCCGCCTACTCTGAGTTTAGAGCAAACAATGCGGAACGTCGTCTTGCGACAGCGTCGCATTGCCACGAGCTAAGCTTACCCCCATTTCCTCGATAGGGGAAGGGCTCTGAATTTTCTTAATATACATAATGATTTACCCAACTTTACTGCGTCCCGTACTAGACTGTTTGTTGACCACTGTACACTGTACAGTAACACCTCGTCTAATAATGATGGTGAAGTACTCTACAAAGACCTAGATGCAAATATCGTGTAACACAAATAAACGACAAATTTATGTCGTTAACCCTTTATTGACGAGTGTTGCACAGGCAACATACCAGAATTTTTTTCTGTTTTTTTTCTTGCCATGTTTCAGTATTGAGTACAAAGTTTCTGGCTAAATGTCTTCGGCCAACACTGAATGACAGGCAGCAAGCGCCATTTGTTCGTTTAGTGCAGGATAACTGGACGAGGAAGAAGTTTGGCACGTGACCTACTATCTTTTGAAAGTGTGGTTTGGGCTGTGCAACATTATTTATATTTTCTATGCACACACTAACGTGTCTTTTTATTATTGAAGTATGATGTTTTACGTGCCAAAACCACGATCTGATTAGGCTATCCATGCTTATAAATCGGCTACAGAGTAACTACACGTCGCACTTCCGTGTAAATACGCGCAAAAGGTAGTCTTTGCTGTTTGACTTTCAAATTTTCAGCACTTCATGTACCTCTCAGCGTGATGACATCGGTGCTTCATTACAGGGACATATGCATAATGTTGGCAAAATGTAAGGGCGCGCCGATTAAAATTATCCTTGTTTTGCATCCCTACCGACGCGGGGATCTACGGGCAAGAGGAAGCGAGCCTATCCGCGGCGAGGGACTCTTGATTTCACTTTTACTAGAAACACGTTTGTAAGTGCGCAATACATTTTGATGTCAAAGACGTTATTCGTGGAAACGTGCGCACAGTGAACGGAAATGTTGGGTCGCTGTAAGGTTTTGATGGCCTGCCGGCGTTGCTTACTTGTCTACGCCGAAAGAACAGCCTCATCCAGGGACAAGGCATTCTCCGCTGACATGGTAGTTCTTTGCAGTAACCGTCCAATAAGCGCTTTATGATGGCAACCATTTGGCTCACTGGTTAAACCCTTAAGACTTTGTTATTTTGAGCAAACGTGACCTTATTTTGCTTTTTATGGCTTATTTTCAATACTCATTCTATCAAAAACCCTTCTAAAACTTTTTCAAAAAATTTGCTTCATGTTTCCGGCGTGAAAACGGTGTACTATTTGCCTCACCACTGTTGCCCATATCGCTTTGAAAATGAGATTATTGCCATTGACGAGCTCAGGTCATCCAAAGCAAAATTAACCAGGATCGTGTCGACAATCTGAGCTCGTCCAATACACCTAAAAGGATAAGCAAACAGGCTGTCCTGCAAGGGGATACGTAGCTAGCACAGATCAGAATTTCTGCCGATTTAGATTCTAAAATGAGACTCTTCTACAATGCCTGAGTTGCCAACTAAAGAAAATTAGTCAACTCAGGTTTATTTCCTTCTTGTAACCGTCGGCTTCGTGTGGTTTACTACTGCAATGTTTGGTTTTTTTTTTGTCTGATGTGGTGGCTCAGTGTGTACGCCGCTCAGCTGATAAGCGCGAGATCGCGGGTTCTAATGCGCTCCCCGAGGGAATCAGCAACACGCTATAATAAATGGAGATTTAGGAGGAAGGGCGAGGCGAACCGCATTTCGGCGACAAGGCTTACCGCAAGATTTTCTGCGAGCAGTGCGCTTGGCGGGTCATTTACATCACACAACGCTGTGGTTTATAATAAATCTTAAGCACCAACGCATCACATGCTAAACTTTTCTTGCTTCAACTTCTCGTTGCATGCGACTCTGTAAACATGCTGAATTAAATGTTGGAGACACGCCTTTCCTGGTGAAATTCACCTGATCACCCCGTCCGGTGCGATCAGGTCAATGTATTTCATTAATGATCAGCTGAAAAATATTGAATGACGCTGGTGATACGTATGTCTCCCACGTAATATGTCCCATTATACGAAGTCTTTCATCCCCCCATCATTATCGACCGGAACAACTTGCCGAGTCATTTCAGCACAAAAATCAATATGGTATATTTTTTTCAAGCGCCTGATAACTGCTGAAACTTATCGTCCTGCACTGGATATAAAATATATGCTGATGAGGATGATGATGACTACATAATGCCGCCCTCTACGAGGAGGCGGAAGCAAAGCAGTAAGGTGCTTGCTGACACCTGGCGTAGCAGGAGGAAAGGTAGGAAACGGGCGGCTAGTAGCTGTGAAGATGGTGCCCGAGAAGCTACCCGTAAGCGGTAGGCTATATAGGAAGACGGGTGCCCCGAAGCGGAGAATTCGGCGTATCGACGCATTGCCACGCAAGTAAATTCTACGAGCACAAGGGTGCGCATGCAAAATTTCAGACGGGACTTTCTTGACAGACATTTCGGACTCAGTTGAGCGGTATGCTACTGAACGCTAATGCCCGTAGAGCGCATCGATCATTTGGTGTGGCAGGTAGTTACTAACAAGCCACCTGCTGCACATCCGCGCCTGCACAAATAACCGAATAGGCAGTTAGTATATTGCGTGCGCAGGTATGGGGAGGCCGCGTGTAGTGCGTACTGTCCAGGAACAGGTCCGCTGCTAATCCACATTCACAAAGTGGAATGGTTGCGATTTTTGGCGAAGCTGAAGCGTGCAATACATCTTCAACAACAAAACTTTACTTTGTGTTGCATGTTATTCACTTTGTTAGGCTTTACGTACAACGTTTTTACAGAATTTTCGTCACTTTTATATGGTCCTTCACTTTTCAATCGATCAGACGTGATAACCTATTTAGGCCAGTTAGCTGGCGTACTGCGATGACTACACATCTACGCATGGTAAATGGTTCCTTGCAGCCACAATGCAGCCACAATGCAGCCAATCTTACAGGTTACATTTCTTCATGTCTTACCTGATTTAGTCGTTTCTTCCCAGTTTTCTGCAAGCTGGTGTTTGTGGAGGTTAATGCATAATGTTTACTTGGCGGTTCTCTTCCTTCGAGGTCGGTTTTCCATCCAGTACTTGAACACAGTTTCGCGCAAGACTCTATAGAAACATTTATTAGGCATGCTTTTCCCGCCCCCTTTTTTCCGGTATTATATATTCGTCTTCCAAGTCACGATTTACTAAACAGAGTTCGCGAAATTGTTATTCCTTCTAACTCAAAAAACATTCCTTTAGAAACTATACTCTGAAACCTTGCTAGTGAAAACATGGTGCCGGAGACTTTGTTTTATTAGCTGCAAAGACGTAATCACTTTATGGGATTTAATTCAGTCAACTCGGTAAAAAGATTTCAACATCAACCATCACACTCTGCGATGCCTGTTTACAACTTCTTGTGATGATGAACCAGTTGACATGTTTTTCCATAGGGATGAGCAGCTTGTGGAAAAAGCATATGCAGGATCGTAGCGCAGAACCAATTATATCTTCACGAATTCATTTTGCTCAAATGGCTATCCATCTTTGACCACGGATAAACCTACCTGTCAAAACGTAGGCCAGCCTTTTGGAGGAACCTTATCCCTGTTTGTAACTTTTATACCACAGTGTGCTAGTCCATCTTTCGATCCCCTTCTTGGTTTTGCATATCAATCTAAACGACATTTATGATGAATGTGACATTACACCAGACTGGTACCCCCGCTTGGTGAGGCGTTTATTCGTGCCCACCTTTAGTGCAAAGTGTACTTTTGAACAACTCCCTCGAAATGGGAACAACGTGTTTTGTTGTGACTCTTGAGGGTGTACGGTACTGTCAGGTTAATGTCACTAGTTCACATTTGTGGTGTTGGCATAATTGCGCCATAGCATCTGTAAGTATGAGTATCAATAGTTTGTTTATCAGGTGATGCTTCTTCACGACGGCTGTGTGCACTGCAATACATACCATACAAGAATAAACAAGTAATAAACAAGTCGGCGGTGTGGGGAGGGGCACAACTTCTGACTGACATTTGGTAGGTCCGCTGTTTGAATCACTGTGAAGTGCATTCTTATTTTTTTCATAAATGTCTCGGAAGGCACTTTGCTTCATTTCGTCGGACAGCCGAAATAATAGGGCAGTGATAGAATAAAAAATATTGCTCTAAAATGAAAACGTAATGTACATTGCGGCAAAAATGCCATTGGGGGAATGGGTGCAATTCCGAAATAATCACCTATTCATATGGGTGCGTTAGTTCGCTCAAAAACGGTTTCTATGGGTGTAAGCTGGTTATTTATACACAAAAAACACCCTTAGGATGCAATTTTTCCTAGTGTCCTCGTTCTTTTACAAACCTCGAACAACCATTCTTCTGCAGCTTCCACCATTCACCAAGGTGTATGATAGTTGTCGCCCAAAAACTGGCGAAATATTTTAACACGAAAGTGTTTTATGCCGGGGTCCACCAAGACTTCACTGACGTATTTCCGTCACGGAAATACGTCATACAACATAATACAAAGAAAGAAACCAGAAGAAAAAGTTCCACAAACATGCAAAATTTGGAAATCGAACCCACGACCTCTCGGTCCGCGACGATAGATCGCCGAGCGTTTAACCCATTGCGCCACAAACGCATTTGCAGAGAGCTACACAGACGCGCCTTATATATCTAACACTCCTCCGTGTACCCGCGCTCTTGCTCGGGGCGGTGCCGCCGCCTACGAGCAGAAAAGAGAAGTACTGCATTATGACACTAACGCGCACCGACAGTGAACGCTTCGGTGGTCTCAGCACTACGACGCCTCGATGCCAGCATTCGAAGGGACGCTGGCATCAAGAAGCACTACCAACGCCACCTAGGTGGCGTTCACCGTACTCAGCACAGCGGAGCGTGGCCTCCGCAATTAGCTCTGAAAATGTTTCTGAAGTTGATCGCGGAGGCTGCAATTACGACGCGCTGTACGCGCTGATTTGACTCGGTGACGATTCAGTTACGTGCTTTGTCTTGCGCGTTGTATTAGTGTGTCAGTTACGTGCTTCGTCTTTCGCGTTGTGCTAGCGTGTGCAGCGTAGTGCAGCTTCCATATGCACGACGGTTGCTCATGGTCATCGACGTTGGTAGTCGTGATGGAGGAGACGTGCCACCAGGCGTCAGCGTGGGTGCATCAACGCCTAAGGGCGCTTTAGCCACAAAACACCAATAGACATTATATATCAATGTGCAATAAACATTACACTACTTCTGTGAAGACACGTTTCACTTTCGTGTTCTATACCGATTCCTATATAAGAGGGATCAACCACATTTTTTTATTTTCATATTGAGTATTCACAGAGGTGAGGAGGACATGTACAGTAAATGAGTACACATCGTAGCTGCAAGATGTAAGCTTTGTATAATCATTGTGAGCCCCTGTTGAAATTCAGTGTTTGCATTGCAATCAACTTGTACGCACTTGCTTCGTAATCATGACGTAGGTCCGGCGTTTCCACCATAGTCTCTCTCGCCCAGATGACATGTAACGCAGAGTCGCCCGATTCAAGTACTAGCTTTTTTTTTTCTTCAAGGGTCCCTGAAATGGCTCGGACAAATTTTGTAGATGCATAGGGTACAGCTACAGTAAAACATTCGCGTCACAATTTAAGTGAAGCGTCCCATATTAAGAGAGCTACGGACCATTAGAAGTTACCCTCCTCCCTAGCCATGCATTTTCTCATCAACTCGTTCGCCAAGTGATCGGGGCTAAGCTCGGCCTTCGCGGGATCTACGTCATGATGCGATGTCATGTCGTCTACTTCAGGTTGTCTTGGAGCCAGCGCCCGAAGGCTTTCCAACCTCGCCGCTAGCCGCCTGGCCATCGATCACCAGAGAGAGCAAGAAGCAGCGTGCGTTACAAGCGTTCTGTCGCAGCGCCGAGCGTGTCCGGTATTCCGATAACCACAGACGAGGTGGGCATTTTGGCGTATAGGCAGAAGCGTAAACTAAAGCCCCTCCATACCGCTGTGCTGAAGGAGCTTCGTAGACGTACGTGAGCGGCCTGATCGGCATGCATGGTCCAGTCATCTGGTGGCGCAGAGCTTAACCAGCCAAATAGAGAGCTAATGTTGCTGTAACAAAGTGCAAAACATTTTAAACATATAAAGAGACAACGTGTTCAAGATTACGCTCCTGGCAAAAAATTTGGGCCAGCAGCAATGTAGACTACACTTGGTTACTGCTATATTAGCTCTGTGTTTGGTTGAGCTTTGTTCCGCCATGTGGCTGCATTGTGCAAGCAGTTCAAGGGACACTATAGGGAAAAATTATTTTTTTCTGTATCAGTAGATTACCTTTCCACAATACCAAAAACACCACTCTTACCGGGAGAAGCCGCTTGGTAAGCGAGAAAGAAACGAAAAACACATAGCCGAGTGGCGACGCCACCTTGAAGTTCCCGCACAAGCTCACCATGAAGTCATGGATTTTTACAGCGTCTTCTAGGTCTCAGTTAATTTTTTAGCGGTAAAGATTGACTACAGTGTGTTCTAAAAGAGCGCCAAGACTGAATATGGCAAGTTTCGCGAACTTTGGCTTAGCCAACGTGGCCCAAATACGAAAAATTACTTTAGAAGTCGTGACGTCACACCGACGTGCTGACGTTGGGGTTTCCGCGCGAAATAAAAAAAATAACATTGAGCTTCATTTTCTCGTCTAATAATTGACCTGGCGCCGTTTATTGCAGTGTAATAAACGACAGCAGAGTTTTCAAAGAATACTTTATCAGTCTTAGTTGATTTATTGTTTTGCTTTAGTGGCCCTCTCACGTTTGCGCATCCGTTCATCACGTAAAACGCCCAGTACACTTGCGCTTCCGTTTACCCGAACACCGGACGCGCTAAACTCTATTGTGGTAGTAATCCTTCGGCGTGAAGTGACGGGCGCAAACGCGTAGATGCTGGCGCCGTTTGGATACCGACCGTCCAATGCGCGGCAGCCACTCCGCTCGTCTGCTGCTTTGCAGAGGGGCGCGATGTCGCCGCTTGACATGTCGCCGATCGCTATGTTTGCAGACCACGACGCAAGGGCGAACCATGGTGCTCGCCAAAAGAAAGAACGAGACCAACACTGACCGCGCAGCTCTCGTAAACACGGAGCACGTTGTAACACAAGCAGACAACGCTTGCTGTGGGCCGGAAGTGTTTTTAGTGTAGTGATACATGTCCTAGTGCATTTTCTTTTTGTTACTTTCTTTTTATAGAAACAAATTAACATCTAAACTATTACGAACAACATTTGTTCAACATAACTTTAGAAAAAATATAGATGACGCGCCCTGGGCAGCCAATCGGATAGCTCACCTTACTGATGTCATATGGTCAAATCGCGTCACTTGGTCAGGGGTGGCTGAAAACTCAGCCGATTGCCGTGCTGCGATCGGTAGTGACGTACCTTTGTAAAACCTCGTAATAAACTACACGCTTTATCGAGAGCTTAAATACGTCAATTAATGATCAGAAGGACCTACTCTAATGACTCAGTACGTTTGTAAGAAATCGTTAAAATCGTTTCAGGGCCCATTTCAGTCATGTCTGTGCATCAGTGAGGGATTATAATGTTCATGGGAGGAGACAAGAATTTTTCACTTCAGAAACTGCGTTTCGACCACCCGCTTAAAATTCGATTGTTCTAATCATCATCATCATCATCATCATCATCATCAGCCTTTATTTATGTCCACTGTAGACGAAGGCCTCTCCCTGAAATCTCCAATTACCCCTGTCTTGCGCTAGCTGATTCTAACTTGCGCCTGCAAATTTCCTAACTTCATCAACCCACCTAGTTTTCTGCCGTCCTCGACTGCGCTTCCTTCTCTTGGTATATCCATTCTGTAACTGTAATGGTCCACCGGTTATCTATCCTACGCATTACATGGCCTTCCCAGCTCTATTTCTTTCTCTTAATATCAACTAGAATATCGATTATCTCCATTTGCTCTCTGATCCAAACCGCTCTCTTCCTGTCGCTTAACGTTAGGCCTAACATTTTGCGTCCCATCGCTCTTTGTGCGGTCCTTAACTTGTTCTCAAGATTCTTTTTTAACCGCCAAGTTTCTGCCCCATACGTTAGAACCGGTAGAATGCAGTGATTGTACACTTTTCTTTTCAACGACAGTGGTAAGCTCCCAGTCAGGATTTGGTAATGCCTGCCGTATGCAGTCTAGTCCAATTTTATTCTTCTCTAAAATTGGGTTGGAGTGCATACGGCAGGCATTACCAAATCCTGACTGGAAGCGTACCACTGTAATACATCCCGTTATTCCTAATTCCGACATCGTGTTGCCGCGGTTCAACAGCTATATAAAAAGTTATACTTTTTAGCAGGCAGTGTCAAGTGCTTGCACAATCTGAGCCTAGACTACGAGTGTAATGTGAGCACAGCCTCAATCATATGAGTGCGCTTCCTGTCAACGTGGAACCAGAAGAGTATCACATGTAAGAGCACTTCGAGTGCTGATGATTCTCCCCTGATATATCGCACATACGCAGCATGCAGAAGTGACGCTTGTATGCACCAAATAAGATGACTGAGTATACTATCTATAGATCTCAATGAAACCATCGTTTTCTCTTCGTTCGTCACGGCTCCCCTGATAGGCCTAAGCGCGTTGTAATACTATTTACACAGCGTATTCACCCTGTTCACCATATGCACAATGGGATGGGGACACGTTCCTTCGTCACTTTCATTTTTCCTAGATGGCTTGAGACGGCCCGGTAGGCGGAGGTAGAGTGGCTGTACACAAACGCCTCAGCAAAACGTGGTGCCGTGTAGACAGTGATGAAGGGGGCATGCTCGGCGCCGACGCCATTATAACCGACAGCACTCATTACTGTCGCTTCCGACGAAGCCTACTCCTGCTTCTAGCGAATCTCCATTGAGGTATTTCTTCGATGTGTTATGTTCGACGAGGTCGACAGGTATGCTCTTGGCGATGCTGCTGACACCGTTGTTCTGTACTCTATCTTTAGCTTCGTTTGACCGCGAACCTTCTTTTAGTCGCTGGGGCATGAAGGCCATCTTCTCGAGCTGCCCCGTTGGCCCTTCGCAGAAGATAAAGAGGAAGTAGCTCAAGATGTAGCTCCAAGTCACGACGTAGAAGCACTGCGACACCTGCGTGGTAATCATACGGCAAGTTGGAACAAGATCTTCTTGTCTCTGCCTTCAGTGATTTTTCTGAAACTGTATTCAGAAAGTATTTCTTACCCTATAGGAGATAGGGTACTTCGTGAGGACATGCACCAGTAAAACGCGATAACGGGCGTAATATTAACAATGGTGAGCCGCCAATCATACACTATTCTTATCAACAAAAAAGATTCGTGAACTTGGCTTCTGATTCATTTAGAAATTCACATTGGCGCACAAGAAAGCTAAGATAAATGAAATGTAAGTAACTGTTCAATATTCGTCAATCGTTTCTCACAAGGCAAAGTGTTGTCTGCATCTTTTTACCAAGATGGTTTAGCAATACCTATATGAATGGCAGAACATTGAACATGCTATACGCAGTGGTGGCAAGTAATAGAGCACATACATTAAGCTTAGAATAAATTGAACAGTCTGCAAACCTATATTGCATCCAGTTTACTTCTGAGTGATATGTATCGTTACAGAGTAACACTTTGGTGAAGGCACTACCATGTTTTCAAACGTCACGATAGTGACGTTTGACGTGGGACATGTCGGTAGAAAGCTTGAAATATTTTTTTTGCTTTCTTGAAATGCTTGCGGCCCAATAAATAAATTGTGCATGTAATTCGAACGAGTTTTTCAACTTTTTCATGAAGAAACGTAGCATGACTGACTTTACGATATTGAAATATTTCGTTACTATGTAATTATGATGACTCATCATAAACTACACAAAGAATCATTCTAACACCTTGATTTGCTTTCAATGAAGTCTCAAGCACCCTGGCATAAAATTATGTGTTTCACACATCTATCGACAGTGGATCATAATTCGTGTCTGAAGGGGATATATTCAACCTTAATTGGTATACTTATAAGGACGACGAATGAGATTATTTGAAAGGAATTGCGGTAGACGTGCACATGAAAAGAATGAATGGTGAGTATATCTGGATGCCACTTTCTATGAGTGGCATCCACATATAATGTCAACGTTCTGTTTTCAGCTCCTGGTAAACTATCAGCGATAGCGTCATCAAATAGAGATGGAAAACGACAAGAATGCGTTAAGAAACTGTGTATAGGTATATATAGGTCAGTCCGATCGCTGTTTCAAAGACAGGGCTAGAGAACACAAGTTGAATATGCGCAACTATTGCGGCGGTTACTTATATTACCATCGCAAAAGATGCTTCTGTAACTCATGCCTAGACCGCACGGCATTCTTAAAACGAGAGAATGACAAGTTAACACGTCAAATCACGGAAGCATTATTCATCAAGAACAAAGGATAAACGAGTGTTAGCACCCCATCAATTCATTTATTGAAAGCGAACGTGACTTTCAAAAAGAAATGTTTAAAAATTGATATTCAGTGGCACTTGTTATATTGTGCAGCCAGTCACGTGCTGATGATTATGAACAAGTAGAACTGAATGCTATTGGGGGAATTTTGAACATAAGTGTGTGCCGTTTGCATCAAGATTAACTGATGTGGAGGCCTCGTGGTACCGACACCCCTGACGCACATGTGCACGGACTATGACCGTGCTGTCAAAAACCCTTTCAACACTTGGCCGGACAACAGAGGACAGAGGGTCCCCCAGCATAATTTCCCAGCTTCCGGCAACACATTGAATGTACGGTCTCTTGCACTGCTAAGACCAAGGTCGTGGGATAAAATTCTTGCCGCGGCGGTCGCATTTCGATGGGGGCGAAATGCAAAACATCTGTGTACCTGCAATGATGATGATGATTTATTGGCATCCCTTTTGAAACGGGTCGGCGAAAAATACTCACCTAGACTGCTTGATTTAATCAGGTATACTATACATGCTCTTATTCTAGCATTTTTGTATACCTCTCCTTATTTTTCTTTTTCGAAAACTTACCTTCTACCGCTACCTATGATTTTAAGAGATCAGGTCGTATCCATCTTTTCCCTGCTTTTTTTTTCCACCAGTACTCTAATCGTCTCTTGCTTATCTATACGGCTGATGTGCTGATGTTTCCTTCCACTTTAAACCCAAATGCTTTTGGGAGTTGCACGTTACCTACGGTTCTCGCTGGGTGGATCCCGTCGCATTCCATTTGGATGTGCTGAGTGGTCTCTGGATCTTTACTGCAGCATACACATGTCTCATCTAGTTCCGAATATTTGTTCCGATATGTTTTCGTCCTTAGGCAACCGGCTCGAGCCTCAAATAGCAAGGCACTGCCCTTTGTGTTATCGTACAGATTTTCCCTTCTAATTTCTTTCTTCTCATTCTTGTAAATCTCCATTGTACTTTTCGTTTCCATTCTGTGTATCCAATTCACGGTCTCTGTTTCTCTCACTTTCTTTCTGATGAGTCCTGGTTGTATATTTACACATTCGATTATCCTGTACTTTGCTAACTTCCTTGACCTCTTCCTCCATTCTGTGTCCACGCTTTTCATGTAGAGATACTTGTGCACTTTAGCCGCCCATTTATTTTCATCCATGTTCCTGAGCCTTTCTTCAAAACTAATTTTGCTCTGTGCTTCTCTGACTTCAAAACAGGCCCAACCCTAGTCACCCTGCACTGCCTCATTTGTGGTATTACCGTGGGCTCCCAAAGCCAACCGGCCTACTAATCTTTGGTTAACTTGAAGCAATAGGTGCACGTTAAAGACCCCCTGGGGGTCAAATTTAGTCCGGAGTCGACCACTATGGACTGCTTCATAGTTATGTAGTGGTATTGGAACATAAAACCCCTGAATTTTATTTTTAATGTACGGTCTACAAATTACGATTAAGTGCTAGTTGGTGCGTATCAAACTTACGTTTTTCGCGACAAAAGTTGATGCAACGGTGCAGCTAGGTGTGACACACTGGCAGGTTTCTATACGTTGCAGAAAAAACGTGCTTTTTTATTGCAATTACCAAAACAGCCCCATGAAAGTCATTGAGTAACTAATAAAAAGTAGTGTAATACTTTAACGTTACCTTCCACCCTACTTTTATTATCATTCCACAAATATTGTAGATAGAACGAGCTCAATGGTGAACTCAGTGGCGCGATGCTCGCTGTCTGGGTCCTCTGTAAAGCGCAGAGCTTCATTGTTCTAGGCTTACGCCAGCCAACGTTCACACTCCTTAAAAAGATGGCCAAATCTGTAATTTATGTAATACAAAGCTGCACATTTTCACCCATATAATGATTTTTCGGGTGTTATAGTCGCAAAAATAGGTGTATATGAGCCACGAAATTATCCAACAGATAGAAGCGTTTAACGGCCAAAAATTTCGGTTTATATCAGAGAAGTCGTAGATTGCACTAACCTAAGAAAAGCTGAGCAACAGCTCTCAACTCCTATGCAGGCCGCTCAAAAACGCGTCCAGGCAACCCCACCTAGATAGCACAAGTCCTACGCACTCCGATCTATGACGTCATGCTACCTGGCCCGACTGCCGTAGAATCTAATGGGGTTCCTCCCGCGTAAGCAATAGAAATTTTGGCGTCACCGCTTTCGTCACGCCAGCGTTGGCAATAGAAATTTCGGTCCAAATAGCATGACGTCATAGATCGGAGTGTGTAGGCCTTGTGCTATCTAGGTGGGGTTGGTCCAGGAGAGAGAAAGAGAGAAATTTATTGCCATGTAAAGTCAGAGGTCTAACTTCAAACGAGCCTGTGCATCTGTAAGCCTACCATGTTCAGTTGGTCGAGGTGTTGCTGCAGGACAATGATTGTGATAAGCAGGTAACATATGCACAATCGCGCTCAATATGAGTTGGAACACGGCAAACACCCTTCAGTACTTTCAATAATGAAAATGAGAAGTGCCATTTCTCATGTAAACAGGGTGCTACCAGTAATCAGAATGGTGTACAGCAATGTTCGTGTGTAGGCGCTTCTATATGGCCGCTGTATGGCAGCATGGCAGCGCCTACACACACAATAAAAAACAAATTCTCGTGTTGTAAGTCATATTGAGCGCGATATACACATTTTAAACCCTGTCAACAGTGTAGTTTCCGCAAAATTTAAGTGCTCAAAGCTGAGAAATTTGAGTGGTTACATGTAATTGGTTACTGAACAAAGTTGTTAAATTACGGTGAGCTTTGCCAAGGAAACAAAGTGGTCATTAAATTACAAGATTACCAAAAAGTTATTCGATTACAAGTGAGTAATTTTAACATAATTTCTTACGTACAAGTCTGCACACCAGGCACGTGCCTGTAAATGGCGCATAAAAGGCGCTGTAATTATTTGTGGCACTCTGGAGAAATGGAGGCTTTTTAATGTGATTATGGAGTTGACCGTGACCTCAAAAATGAAAATAAAACAAATGCACGACATAAAATATCTCTGTCAGTACTAATTTGAGGGTAGAACAGCACGGTCATTAACGTTTGGGTAGCGTTGCTACATTTATGGCGAGGCCCTATAATATTACTCAGCTGAAGCTGGCCGCAACTGCGCACACCAAGCAGCGTTGAAATATGGATTTGTTGCGGAATGAGACACATAAAAAAGCAGAAACATTAACGATGACGTGACACCTTATTCTGTAGTGAGCACTAACCAGGCCATGAAGTAGTCGTGGTATTCTAAAAAAAAGATCTTACTCTAGAACTGTTCGCAAGAGTCGATGCCAACGGATTTTAGGTGTTGCTAGCGAAGGAACCTGGCCATTGAGAAACAGTATATGCGTACAAAAGGCTTTATGAATTCGAAAAGTTGATGAGCTGTGGATCCGTATTCACAAAAAGATCTTACGCTACTGTTATTCGCAAAAGAAAATTTTAGCCAATCCTGATACTGGACATATGATTAACACAGGGGGCCGACCAATGGCAAAAACAACTTACGAAAGAAAAGCTTAGTGAGTTTGGCACCAGAAGCAAATACTATCCCGTCCGTTTGTCTTTCTTCTTTACATTTTATTTAGGAAATTACCTATGCGAAACAAATCAGACTGGTCCGCCACGCAGTCACTACGAAGCGGAGAGCAGAGCTAGAAGTGTTGCGAGCTCAGGCCCGTATTCACAAAAACCTCTTACGCTAGAATTCATCATAGGAGCGAATTCTATGCACTCCTGATGCTTGTCATAATGCAGGAAATATACATGCCTGAGGTCTACATAACTATACTATATGCTTTTGTGTCAGCACCTTTAAGGACAAAAACACAAACGCAGTCTATGTATGGGATGCAAGGGCAATAAGCAGCGGGAACGAAACTGACGAAGCTTTTAGACTATAAGGGCTGTCTGCCATTAACCAGCCGCCTTAACGAATAAAATGTGCCTCACCACGATTGTCTGGTGTTTTCTGTTATAAAACGCGTGCGTGCGCGAACACCCAAGTAGGCCAGGGTTTCACTTCAGGGGTATGCTTGCTGAAACTCACCAGCGTGAAGTGTGAAAAGAAGATGCGCTCCCTGGAGATGTAGTAGATCAGGATAAAAATGGGTGAGTGGATGAGGTACACGCCGAATGACAACCGACTCAGAGGCACGAACGCATCCCAGGACAAGAACCGGTTGATAAATCCTACGTTGGTGTCGCGAGAAAAAGAAAGAGTTGCACAGAAAAATAAGAAAAGTCAATTATGTCACTTCCTGTAACACAGGCGCATGTATTTTCCTTGATATGGTTTGCGAAGATGTTAGATCTCAATTGATCGGTGAAGCTTAGAGCTAAACTTTAAAATCGACACTAGCGAATAATTTGCATGCGGAAAATTGTCTGCGCACATCTTCAGAAAATTTTCTGAAGTAAGCATAGGAAGTGGTTAGATTATATACCAACTTTATTTCCATCACTGAGAGGCGAGCAGGCATTAGAACCGTTAATTGACAACTATCCAGGCAATACATTTTACATTCTTCATTTCTTATGTCAACGTTTACTTTCCAGCCATTACTTCGAAAGTATTGAATAGAGATTCTTCAGACGTAATGTCAGGTCATCCGTTTAGCCGATAATCACTCCATCTAAGAGGTGTAAATTCTTACTCTCCTCGAAATACAAGCAGTTTATGTCAATTCTCGTCCTGTGAAAAGCTTTGGAGTCATGAGGTCCTGCAGATATTTTCCTTAGAGTTATATCAGCGTCTGGAGAAGCTTTCGCACAAATTACAACAAAACTTGAAAGAATGACCACTGACCAGGCTTTTACCACGTATGTATATAGTCTTACCTCCTCTGCCAGTGGAGCAAGCGAAGACGAACCAGGCGATGAAAACGGACCAGAGGATGCGGTCAGTAAATGCAACGAACAAACGTCTTGTTTCTGTCATCGGCTGAGTGCTTCGGTAAAATTCGATTTTCATGAAGATGCAGTACAAGCCGCAGAACAGGGAGATACACCAAAGCGAAGCTTGTATTATCTGTTAAAAATAAAAAAATAAAAAAGAAACAAGCAGGTGTCAACAGTTGACAAACGTATAACAAAAAGATCCCAGAAAACCGCGCTAAGGTTAGAAGGACTGACTGTCGAGCTAGTCATTCTTGAATTTTGACTATGGTAGCGCAAGGTGGTGGACAGACACAAACAAAACAAACTGAAAAAAAATTTCACCGATGATTACGATACTCCCTATTGGGAATTTTAAGCGCAGCTGTTTAGGTGTTTTGAATTCGCGATATACTGTGGCAAACAATTTGATTCTAAACGACAGGGCCCTCTCGGCGGTGGCGCTGAGCCTCTGCTCGGGCGTCTCGTTTAGCAGCAGTGGTAGACAAAGTATGTCCACGGGTTGCGTCACTCATTGTTCAGTAAGAAATCTTGAACACGGGAGCGCGTGACTCGCGCGGAGCGCATTCTCTAGCGGCGGCGTCGCAGGCGATGTAGCGCATGCGAAGTGGGTCCTAAGCCCCGCCAGCGCTTTGTATCCATATATGGTATCGGTGGACGCGTTCGCCGCATGCCTGGTCGACACCGTAAAGCACATCTCGTGCGGCCCTCCGCTTTCCATCTCGCGCTTTGTTTGCTGTCGCCGTCTTTATATTCAACGTTCGATTAGATATAATAAACAAGAGCCCGCATTTACAAAGAGCTCTCACAATACAATTGTTGAAAAGTGCTATTTCTAGGCAGTACTGCTGCTGAACATATTATTAGCGAAGGCAGCTGGCCAACGGTATAGAGCACTTTCGAATGACAGGATTTGCAACTTTCGACCCTTGTTTCTTTATTTCTTTATGAATATTTGGAAATGATTCCAATAGAAAATCTTACTATTTACCTACAACTAAGGAGAAAGCCTAATGCCTGCGGATTACAATTAGCAAAAGCTGCATGGTTAACGCTATACAATGCGTTCCTAATATTGGAAAGTTGGAGGTTAGCAACATTCAGGGATTTAGTTGTTCCTTAACTGCCTGGAAGCGCGCTTCTGCACTCAGTCATTCGGGGCTAACTCATCCCCGACCCGCACCCCTTGCCACAACATCACAGCATCTCTTGTCACACTCATTTTCAAGAGCTTCGGGCTAAGACATCGCCGAGTGCCGGTTTCTGATTGCTGCGAACGATAGAAGAGGTAGCGAAGACAAGCTTACTTTAGAAATCTTTGTCTTGCCGTACTTCTGTACAAGAATGAAGGTGATGCACCCGGAGAAGTAGCAGACGCCGTGGTAGAATGGAAGCAAGTAGTAGTTGTTCAGCGTGTCTGCGACAGTACTGTAAACGAGATAGAAGCAAATATAACATTACCAGTAGACTCCAGCGACTAAAAAATGTAAGCAAAAAATAAGGTGTAAACAATGACGAAAGGCTTACAACATCACGCATATCGTAGTCTATGCACAGTGAGAGGGCATGACTTGTCTGCCACACATGATAATGGCCCCATGTATTACACGGAGCATATTGGCCGCTGACTTGCGCTGTCAGTACGTGCAAGGCTATGTGGTTAAACCAGAGAAAAAAAAGAAGACAAAACAACCTTATACAGCCTCCGGAATAAATTCAAATTATTACGGGGCAGTATTACCTAACTATTGTTTTCACTTCCCATTCTTTTTCGCTTTAGTCATTCGCTCGCAGGACGCCACGCCTATACGTTATCGCCTATACTTATCGGTCACTCGTTGCAATGGGGGATAAAAAAATCAGCGTAGCTTGCACTAGTGGCGCAACGCTAAAGAAACAGCGGAGCTTATCGGCACCTAGCTGGTCCTGGCCTTACGGGTTATGCTTTTCTGGAATTTATTGATTATTGATCTATGATTGATTACCTATTGATTGGCTATCGCAAGGTATTGGCCACGTATTACTTCTAGGCTAAGCACTACCAAGTCATCCCCAGCATTTTCTGGAATTTCTTGATTATTGATCGATTGTAGATTAGCTATTGATTGGCTATCGATGACTGACTAAGCTTAAGTAGTCCCAACCATGCCTATCTAGACTTAGCCAGACTCAGCTTCACTAGTTCACTAGGTATGTGCCATTGCGTTTGAACCCTTTCTGCCCTGCCGCCAGGATCGGCCCACATTTTTTGTTCGCGGTTGACACCTTACGCCCGACTCAAACAGCTCCGCTGTTAAAAAACAATAAAATTGATGGAAATTAATTCTGACGTAATGCGGACACAGATAATGCGTGTATGGAGGTAGATGAATAAAAAAGAAGCATCAAAGTGGACACGGAGGTACGACATGAAAACAACCATTTTATATGTTGAATTATTGGCATTGACCTTACCGTGGTAAGCCTGCACCGTGGTCACTGATGGCTCCATGCCAGAGAGCTCCACGTCATCCTGGACTACCTTTGAGTTCCTTAACGTGCACTACACACTTACTAACACGAGCTTGCCTTGCGTTTCATCTTCAATGAAACAGCGATGGGCAAGGGCCGAAAAGCGAATTCACAAGGCTGTTTGTTCACAAGTGCATTTTGCTATAGCTGCCAGCCTTCGCAAATATTACGTACAGCATTAGGATAGGCTAGATTCGCTATTACTAATAATTTTAGCGTAAAAGCTCTTTGTGAATACTGGCCTACTTCTCTGCGCCTTTGTCGCTGAGAGGACTGTAATACAATTACAAGAAGAACACCATGCGGCCAGACAACTACAAACAATCCCTAAACACCTCTGTATTTAATTGCTTTGCGGTCATGACAGGCGTACCTCCTGCAAATAATATTCAGCATTTATTTATTTATTTTTCATTCATTCACTTATTCGTTCATTTTGCAGTTCGAGAAACCGTGCTATCAGAGATGCAAGTAAAACGGAGTTTGGCTGTTGCGCAAGTATTCAGTCGACCACAGAGACATTCATCGCTCACATCTTATCTGACGCCTTCCCTTGATCTTTTTTGGAGCCAGCGGGTGCGATCGTTCCGCTAAACCGGCTGGGCTTGCCTACGACTTCTTTAATTCCTCTCTTTCCTCTTACCTCATTCTATTCTTTCTCTCTCTAGCCATGCTTCGTGACCAGCACCTCTCGCGCAATAGACGGAAAGCACTACCTGCAACTGTCATGTTTTTATAGGCTTTTTACCTATAAGATCATTTCGGGGCTGAAAAGTGCATTTGTCTCGCAATGAAAGGATAGCGCCATAGCGACGGAAGCGTTGACAAGGCCTCATCCGCGGGTTGCACGCAGTCCGAACAGGTACCCTTACCTGAACGTATCAGCCACGGCTATAACGAAGGGTTTAAGGTTGGTGCCGTATATCTGCCACGCAGAGATGGAGCAACTCACGAGGGAGAGCAGTACGAACGTCGCCGCGGCCAGCCATTTCCTTCTGTAAAGAAAAACATACAAAATCATGCGTGGAACATTTTTAAAACCTTAAGCCAAACAAAAAAGTCGCAGTTTCGGCCGAAAGGTGAAGCATCGATTGTAAAAGCAAATTAATGTACTGCTATAAGAAGTACTGATAGTAGCTTTATCGGCCGTGTGAACTTGTAAACATAGGCATACGAACTCAATGAACAAGCATGGTGTCACGCGCGCACAAGCAAACATGAACATATCTCACTCGATGACCAAGCAAACTCGCTGTCAAAACGCTGGAGTGAGGAAGCGCGGCCGTTAGCGAATTGACCTTTGTGCTGCGTCTTGCATCAATGCGAACTAAGCCGCGAAAACACAGCGCAGGAGGACTGTGCCTTCGCCGCAGATGGCTTTCAAGGTAAAGCCACTAGGGTGGGCACGTGCGCAGTAAACCCCCCCCCCCCCCTACCCTACCCTCCCTCCGGGCGTTGCGCGCGACTGGAAGACGGCGCGCTCCCTTCCCGCTTCCCACCCTTCTGTGCGAGAGATTCAGCCGCGATGACCGGCTCATGCTCGCACGCTTTAACTTGCACATAGAGCATATGGCGCGCGGCGACAATTTTATCACCGTTAGACTTCATACGGAACCTCGCGGTGACGGTGACGACAACGATGATGGCGGCGGCAGAAATGTGCCTGGAGTGTCCATTTAATTGTTATCGCAGTAAAAATGGAACAAAAATTCTGAATTGTCTACTAACGCGTAAGCCTTCTCTGGGTCGGCTGCTACTTCACTTTTGCTCACTTATTTAGCTAGCTTATATATGTCTACCCATTGCTACCAATCATCTACTATTATATTATTATAACAATTACTTGTGTTAACTTCACTAATTATGCAGTTATTTTGCAGGTATATCGCATCAACTGAGCCAAAACGCCGTTACAAGCGCTTGTTTTTGTTTTTGCCACACCACAGTTGTCGTTTTTTTTATTTTCCTTGTTTATTTTCCTTTTCGTACCTTAACCTTGACGCGGCAACGGTGATGTAGCCAATATATATATATATATATATATATATATATATATATATATATATATATATATTCTCCCCTATTCTAAAGCAGGCTTCTTTGCACCCACACCTGTAATGCGGGAAGGCAAGCTTTCAAGGGGGCATGAGGAGCAGGGTTATCTCTTATAAATTTTTATTTTGTTCATTTTCCGTTCCTTCCTTATCGATTCTAAAGCTGCCAATCATCTACTTTAGTGTATTATAACGATTGAATGTCTTAACTTCGGGAATTATGTTTTCATTTTGTGGATAAAGAGTGACACTTTTTTCATTACGGACACATTTTGCTGGGTTACTCGCCAAAGAATGATTACACAATAATAAAGTTCGTATCCGATATATAGCAAGTTTAATTTACAAAAGAAATGTCTCCCACACGCGCGTCTATAACACCCCTTGTGTTTGCGCATGAATCTGCTATGGCCCGCAAGGAAGCTTCACGCCTTCTTCTCAGATTTCTTCTTCTTTGTGTGGTTTTACTCGCCAAAACCAGTCCTGATTATGAGGCACGCCGTAGTAGAGAGCTCCAGATTAATTTATTCTCAGACTTCTAAGAGGCATTGAACTGTGTGACAGATGGTAAATACCCCAGTGAGAATAAAAATGTTATGTGCCTCACAAGGCTTTACATGAATTAGTGTCAATGTTTTCTTCATGCTCTGATGGAATGCGAAGGTGATTGCTCTGCTTAGTGCAAAATCCAAAGCACTGCCTTTAATAACAATGTCCTGGAAGTGCATTTCGGTCCTCTGTTTAGAACTCATTACTCTACCAGGACGTCAGCATACCACACCAGGCACTTCTTTCTAAAAAAAAATCAATTGTACATGGTCTATCTTAAATATGAAGAGAGAGAAAAAAGCTTACGTCTTAAACGTCTGGATCACGACGATTGAAACCAGAAAGAACTGAAAGTCTGCGGAGAGGTACCACACCTGCACCAAGGTTGTCTGCAACGAGAAGAAACGAGAAAAGAAGTGAGAACATCAGCTCCAGAATGTGACGTCAGATAGATCTGGTATCACTGCAGTGAGTTTCGGCGTCGGCACAAGAGCTACATTTGCTCTATGAGTGGCATGCTTACATGACGACGAACCAGTGAATACAATACACTTGCAACCAACTCTTTAGGAATTAGTTTTCTCAAAAGGCTTGATAGTATTTCAAAGCAATTTCAAGGTGAAACTAGTGTCGATCCCACGTTTTGTTTTCCGGCCGCGTAGTTTCAATCGCAGCCTTTATAGTAATAACAAAACAATTACGCATTATTTCGTGTGTTTGGAGCCCGTATCCTCCAGTGCAGCCTCCTGGTGCTCTATCCATTAGAGCCCAGACGTAGGCCTCGCTCGATAGAATGACAAGGTTACCAGTCGTTTTACACGTGCAAAGATGGTAGGCACGTGCGCTGCATCACATGGCGCCAATTCACTGACAAAAATTAGAGCACACTAGCTTCTCTCATCTTTTTCTCCTTGACAGCTAGAACTTTGACGCGACCGCCTTTGGATGGGCTAAGTTCGGCCCATACGCAACAGCCAGCTGGTGTTGCGTCTGCTTCAGCGGGTTGTGCGTTCGAGTGTTTTCTCGTCCTTTCTAGGCTGAATGTATCGTGCTTTGTCCTGTAGGTGGCATTAGGTGCTCCCTCAATCCCAGCCTCCGCTGCCGTGCCCGCAGAGCAAGTTGTATGTATGTGTTTCAGAGTGACGTCAAGTGTTCTCTGTCTCGTTCTCTCACGCACACAGCAGATGATGCGGCTAGTTGTGTGCCACGGGCCTGTATGGGGTTGCTTATTCTTTCTCATCGTGCTGACGTGACATATACGTTGTACTCGTGATGCGTTATATGTTCTACTACACATGGTGTTGGAGAGGTGCACGCAAGTTCACGTCACACTTTTAATGTATAAAACATAGTTCTTGTGGGGTGTACGCCAGTCTGATTCTAATGGGCGCTTAGCTAGTCCAAACAGCGAAATCAAGTAGGCTCAAACTGAAACATCAAAACATTTCATCACAGGTGTTGTGCGGCAGATAATTCACGTTAACATAGGCGTCAACATTGCGTGGGGTCTGCGTATTTCTTTTCTGATGTTTTACATACAGCATTGTCCTCCAAGATAGCTATAGCGAAGCAGAGACAACACATAACACGACAACGTCGTCCGTTTCACGCTCTTCGTCTAAGAAGGCGTTAATTTATCAACTCGCCCAGCTTGATTTTTTTATGAAGACTATGCTCCTGCTCTCTTCAGAGATATTTTTTTTCTTACGAAAGTAATCTAGTGCTACTTTTTCAATGCGACGACGGAGAAAGACATGACAGGACGGGTGCAGTACGGTCCTGAAAACAGAGACAGAGACATGTCAGGACGGTCTTGAAGAAGTAGCGCTGGATTACATTCGTAAGAAAGAAGAAATAATGCATCAACAACTAGCCTCGCAATGTTTTTTCTTTGTTCAGCGATTAGCTGATTTTTCATTTCGACGTATGTGTGTAAAACATATCACATCCACCAGTGTGTACCCGTTGCGCCAGCTTTGAGAGGCACATATGATAGGGAACTATCAAATTAGGGCCCGTACTCAAGTAAAAAAAAAGTTTTCACGTTAGAACTGTTCTTAAGTGCATATGCCAGCAAATTGTGATGTTGGACTGGTCCTTAATGAAAACGGTTGGTCAGTCACTGAGAAAATAAATTAAAATTCTTCCAATCACAAAAAGCACTTACGAACAAAATACTTTGTGAATTCGCTTCTCGATGCGCACGCTACAAGTAAAATTTCTCGCCAAATTGGGCACTTTGGTTTGTTCAGTACATACTAAAAAAACCATTCTGATAGTCATGCGGCAAAGATGTCCTGGCAACAATTCGTGGCAACAATGATTTTATATTATTATTACCGGGGGACTCCGCGTTGAGCCCTGCACGCCTGATTCCACAGGAGTGGGCACGGTTTGCAAAGATTGCACAAGGTTGCTGCTTCTGCTAACGCGACGTGCTAACCTTCTTATTCGCTTATAGATGTTAGCACGGCCTCCCTAAAAAGGCGTTGGTCTCGTATGCAATCCTTGGACCGGGGCATCCTTTTTTTTAGGCTACGAAGCTTTCTCTCTGAGGAGTCCAATGTAAGCAGTAATTGTTGCCATCCTGATGAGGTCACACCTGGTTTTATTACATGACTTCATAAGAGCTAACGTGCGCACACATCTCGTCTTTCTTCTTTTTTCGTTTCTTGTTTTTTTTTTCTTGTTTCCTTTTAAGCCTCCATCCCGCTCCTCAGTGCCTTTTCGCTTTGAAATGTACACATTGTTTCCGGAAATACTGCGCTCTAGCTTTAAGTTCTGACAACAGTATTCCAATATAAAGCCTGTAATAAGCAGTATAGGTATTGTTATTAAGCTGTTTTTCACGGATGTCTGTAGAAACAAAATTCGGCAGAATCCATCTACCGACGAATGTCGACGTCAATGCAATTAGCATTCAATAAATGTAGTCAAACTCCTTATTGCCAGCGCCGAAACGCATTATACGTGAGGCGTGCATTGCAGCTAGGCCATCTAGTGGCGCCACCACGAAGTGCGCCCGTGGCGCGTGTCTGAATTGATATTCAGAAAAAATCGTCGCAACATATACGATGGGAGTTTGATTCCGCCCAGAACTGGAGAAGTCATAACTGATTTTCTCTCATTGAAGAGCGGCAGCTACTCAGCCGCGCATACCCAGTGAACCAATATGGCTTGAAAGAAGTTCATTGAAGAGGAGCGCATGCCCAGTGTCGCATACTGCCGTGACCTAAGTTTATTATACACTTGGTTTCGAAC
Organism: Dermacentor silvarum; assembly: GCF_013339745.2. Lineage (NCBI taxonomy): Eukaryota > Metazoa > Arthropoda > Arachnida > Ixodida > Ixodidae > Dermacentor > Dermacentor silvarum. The sequence goes on from NC_051154.1 coordinate 259,595,843, forward strand.
ATTGTTCCCTCACCACAGCAGCCAAATGCTCTACCCACTATGCCATGGTGTACCCTGTGACCCATGTTGGCGGGAAAATGTTTGGAGACCTTCGAACATACCGTAAAGTGTGCTAAAAGTGGTAATCACAATAAAAAGTACATTGGCATTATATATAGTATACAGGACAAGTCAATAATGTGTTGTGACTCGAGGTCACGTTTGGGCCAGGAATCCAAAGCCCATTGATGAGTACGTCCGGTAGTAGGAATGGAGGAAAAAGGGTTTATTCTACAGTTTCACTCTGGCTCCAGATACGAAAGCCCACTTCATGTAGGAGCATATTAAACATCTGAGTTCACATCAGGGACATGTCAGCCCCCCTCCTGTACCACACGTCCCCGCTTTTAATACCGTCGTGTATTAAAAGCGAGGAGCTACTGAAATTCCATGCTCACCCTCACAATAATGCAAAAATGAGTTCATTCTCCCCAGTTCATCTTGCACAACGTTATATTCTATATGATGCTAGCAGCGCAGGTCGTTACATTTAGTCTTTTATGCAGGCCGTGCTTTCGACTATCAACGGCCGAAGGGTCCGTGGATATTCTGACTAGGGAATCCGACGACTATATTAGCCAATCACAATCGTTGAATCGGTCGCAATATCCCTCCTAGGACGTCACACCGTCCCGCCGGACTGGCCTAATCTGTGGCACTCTTGACCCGCATTCTTGAACCCGCGTGGTCATCTGGGAAGCTGAGATTGACGCAGTTCCCCCGTAATGGTCGACGTTGGTCCCTTTCAACAATCAGTGGGCTCTCCGTGACGGTCAGCTTGTAGGATCAGGATTAGAGAGGCTGGTCGTAGCGGTAATTACCGATTCCACTGATGGCGGCAGTTGTCGCCTCGACGTGAGCTCCTTTGTTTACGTGTCATAGTCGATGACAAGTCCCGTCGCTGTCGGGGCACGCGCTGATGCACGGACTGACTCGTGGGAAAGGTCCTAGGAATGTGCTTTTCCAGCACGAGACGTAACAAAGGATACAAACTAGGCTACAAGAAGTCTACGGGCAATTTAAAGACCCTACATTCATTATCCAGCCGACTGTCTCTTTTTGTATAATACCCTACGGTTCGCGCCGGTACTTTTTAACAGTGTAACCAAACAAAGCCATTTATATTTGTTTGATTTCAATGTACCTTTGTTTCTCTGTATCATAACGTGCGAATGGATGGATGGATGCAAAACTTTAATGAAAGTCCTGGGGTACGTGACTCAGCGCGCAGCGGGCCGCTCCCACGTAGGGACAGTCAGGCCATGCCCGACCGCCGCATCGTGGGCCCTCTGGACAGCCCATAGTTGCACCCCAGCATCGGGGCTCTTGATAGCGGAGAGCCACTTGTCATCATTGATTTGTTCCGTGCCTCGCAACGAGGTGCAACACCAGAGCATATGGTCTAGGCTAGCGAAGTCATTGCAGTGCCTGCAAGAACTACTGGCATAAGTGTCAGGATAAAGCTTGTGTAATAAAACCGGGCTGGGATACGAGTCTGTTTGCAAATCTGAGGCTCAATGCCTGCGCTCTATTTAACTTCTTGTGAGGAAGGGGAAAGTTTCGCCTGCCGAGATGAAAGTGCGGCCTAATTTCGTTATATGTGGTCGGTTGATCTCTGTTCCCCACCACTGTAGGCCGGCGGGGGAGTTCTCCATGGTCGCAAAAAGATGGACTTTGCGACTTGGAGTGGGCCAGCTCGTTAAGGTTTGTGGGGCCTCCCATGATAGATCCCATTATGCCATTTTTACATGTATGGCATCTGTATGATTGCATGAGCCAAAAAGTGCCTTGTAAGACATGAGATTATTTGATGTCCTGAAGCTGTCTTTACAGTTAGTGAGATCATATAAAATTCGAAGTGGACAACGATCATTTCGACGTGTTTCTTATTATTGCATTATTGCATTTAAGCGTACCACGTAACACATGCCTTTTAAAAGTAAGAGCTTTATTGTCGAACAATATCAAAAGTTTAATCTATCAACAATCGCCTAATATGCCCTTCGGATTGAATATTAAGCTGCAGTTCGCCGTTTTGAAAAAATGAAGTGATGTTCAATTCAGTAATGGAAATCCTTTATCTGAAGCGACGCTACCTCTTTCATAGTATAGCAAAAAGACGACGTTTTCACTGTTTCGATAACATTGGTTTAAATCTAATAAGCGGGATTCTCGTTATGGCTCGAGCTACGGAAATTCCATGCTGACCCTCACAATAATGCAAAAATGAGTTCATTCTTCCCAGTTTATCTTGCACAACGTTATATTCTATATGATGCTCGCAGCACCGGTCGTTACATTTAGTCCTTTTATGTGCAGGCCGTGCTCCGGACTATCAACGGCCGAAGGGTCCCATGGATATTCTGGTCCTCCTAACACATCCTTTGTCCCAGACTCCACCACCAGAAGCAAAAAGAAAAACAAAACCTTGAGACTCACTATATCTTGGTCCCCCCTCCAATTTCGCATCTGAAACAGGAAGTCCCACCAGTGCTTGCGAACTTCGGCGTAGAATCTGGTGTAGAATTCCTTAGAGTTGGGACCCGATGCGATGAGTGGCAGCAAGTACATGCACATGATCACGAAGAACAGTGGAACAGTAATCCTGCGAGGAAAACGAAAGCGTGCTCGCTCCAAAAGCCCCCGTTTCAAATGTTTACACTAAGTATTGCACTTGCAAAGCTATTTGCACTAATATTTTCATATGACATATTCTAAGCGGTGTATAAGGTTCTTTTCTATTTTCTTCTTTTATGCGGTTACAGTATAGATAGCAACTGCTCTGGTAACGCAGGCTCTAACTGGAGGTTCGCAAGTCAACGATACAGTGCGCTTTGACTATTCATTTCATTTCATTCATTTCTGAAAGTGCGCAGGAACAGCTCTACGCCTTAGCATTGGTGCACTTGTGTTACACAAAGAACAGGAAGCAGAAAACATAACAGAAATCCTGAAAGAACAGTGGTACACAAAGCAACAAAAATTGAGGTAAATCAAATGCAGCAGTCACATAAAGAGCAAATACAAGAGTTTGAATATCAAGATCATAACGTAAGCTATTTTGTTGTGTTACAAGACGTGTTATAGCGTTACAGGTGCAATCTGAATTCACGTAGAAAATGCTGGGATTACGCAAGTTTGGCGAGGCATGCAGAACATTACAGCCGACAGTAACACCCTTACAAAAATGAGTTAAGACTGTCTATAGAGTATCTTGTAGACCTCTTGTAGATGACTTTGACTTTCTATAGATTCATTCTTTTATTGATACAAAATCTACATACTGTCTGTTGACAAAAGGTGATAAGGTTTCTATTTCTTTTTGTCTACTCCCATTCTATAGTCGATAAGATATTTGTTTCTTTTTGTCTACTTGCGCTCTATAGACTATCCTATAGACAAAGGTCAACACATTCTCTATTCTTGTTCATTCTTTGTCTATAGACTGTCTATAGGCGAGAGTCGATAAGGTGTTGATCATTTTTGTCCCGGCTTATAGATTGTCTACGGAGAAAAGTTGATACGGCAAATATTTCTTTTTGTCTATTCCCCGTCTGTAAATTTCCTTTTGACAAAAGTAGTTAAATTGTCTTTCTTTTTGTCTATTATCGGTCTATACGCCGTCTATATACAAACGTTTTACGGTTTGTCTACTCCTGGTTTATATATTGTCTATAAACAAAAGTTTATAAGGTTTCTATTTCTTTTTGTCTACTCTCATTCTATAGCCGGTCTATAGAAAAAATGGCGATAAAATATTTGCTCCTTCTTGTCTACTTGCGCTCTATAGACTACCTATAGACAAAAGTCAATACACTCTGTTGTTGTTCATTCTTTGTCTATAGACTGTCTATAGACGAGAGTCGATATGGTGTTGATTACTTTTAGCGGCACGACCGCCGAGGGACAGTCTTCGTTTCGTGTGCAGCAACTTCCGATGAGGGACTGACTTCCGGTTTGTCATGCGGTCAGGTGGGACGAAATGTAAAAAATAAATAAAACGACCCTAATTCTTGGATTAGGTGTCTGCTAGTGGCACTCGCACCTCGGCGTTGGTGTACCCGGATGTATTCTTCGGATTAACTTTGTGTTTTACTTGCGTTAATTTTGTGTTATCAAAGTCAAGTACGACAAAGGCACAGGGAATACTGGTGAATTCCTGATGTAAACGATATAAACTGCACTACACTAGGCCTGGCCTCCTCGTCGTCGGAAACTCGACGGTACACAACACTTGGCCCGGCGTCCTCGTCGTCTACTTCCATGGTGAACGGAACAGGCGGGAAATCGAACTCTGAGAAGCGAGCGAACGGAACTGGCGGGAATTCGCCACGCACATGGCGCCCAATTGAGTTCAATTTAGCTCCATGGAGCTCAATTTTTTCTTCCGCTGTTTTTCCTATAGGCCTTTTCTCCCGCTGTTTTCTTTCTTTTTCCGTAGATTCCTCAGTAACTGCAGTTTATTTTGAATGATTGGGACAGCCGGTCCTTCGATGTGCGACTGTTGTGTCGGGTTCTCATTATTTAATAACGAACAACAGCGTTTCAAATCTAGCCATATGCAAAACTTATGAACATGAAAAAATATACAATTCTCACAGTTAAAGCAATAGGTTGAGAAAACTTAAAGACATCAAATTTTCGAGCTTGAATTCTGTATTACATGTTCAATCGTACGTGCCCCACAGGAAGCTGGGAAAACTTGAGCGCATTCGGTGCAGTAGAAAATTTGCATTTAATTTTTTTATATATATCGCCGTTGAGTTTACATCAGTGTGGCCGGACTGATAACAAAATGAAATTGCACCCTCAGAAACGGCTTCCTCGGGGTAACGGAAGCTGATCTAGAAGGTCATAATTTTGTGCGCTGCAAATAAGGAAAGTGGGTGCAGGAGCTGCCAAACCGCCATTCGTTATTTTGATTTTTGCATGTGCGTCTCGGGGGTTCGCTGCTACTGTTCATCGCGCGAGTGAAAGAAATGCGGGCACACTTCAACGGTGACGCCCTTGATGCGCCGTTGGGCGCCAGAGTGTACGGAGCAAAAAGTACGGTGGGGTCTTGAACTGTTTCGGAGCAGATGACGCAGCGATGGCCTCGTGTTTTTTGACGTCACACGGTCCGCACGAAAATGGCGGTCACTCTGGGTGGGAGGTGCTTAGGAACAGCGACTTCAACTTGAAATTTCGAATTGAAATGTGCTCTGAGAACCTAGTTTTTTGCGTATATAACGATATTGGGATCGGTACTCAAAGTGAGATTGATAAACTGAAAATAGCCGGACGTCCGCGTCTCATGGATCTGTAAACAACCTTGTGGGGAAAGTGCAATGTATTGTGGTCGATATGTGCTTGGAAGTAGAGAAATAATACTTTGTACTTAGCATAATCAAATACATACAGCCTACAAACGTTGGAGGTTCGGCTGCCATCTCCCGTGGTTTGTTCTACGATCATTGGACAGGCCATGTTCGAAGGGTGGTGAAGGGTGCGTGTATGCGTGTGTTTTAAGGCGGGGGGCTATTACACACTTTCTGACTTTTACGCGCACACTGCTTAGGGCCTGTCGCTTCTACGCGAACTAGGCGCGCGAAAACACAGCGCACGCGACGCCGTCAGCTGTATCCGGCCGGCTAGCCTTCGAACCCACCGTAGATTGCCTCCTAGTTAAGACGCGCGCGGCCGCGTTCTCCGCCGCAGCTGGAGTAAAAGAGTAGGCAGATAAAAGAATGAAATAGTAACCTGGCCCCCTTCACGCCTCCTAGCGCACGCCCATCTCCCCGCTCACCCCTTGCACGCGTGAGAAGACGGTGCACACCTCCCCGCCTTCCTCCCTTGCGACACCACCGCATCAAGCCAGAGTATATTTCTCGGCTCACCCCTTCAAGCTTTTCCTCGAACCTACAGCGTACGACACTCGACCGCGATGTTATCGCACTGGGAGTTTGCACGTAACATCACGGTCACGGCGACAGCGCAAATTCGCCTGGAGTGTCCATACAATTGCTATCACAATAATAAAACAAATGCGTTGGCAGAAAACAGTAATAAAACAATCCGCTTGGCAATGACTTGTACAGAGACTACAGAAGTATCGCTACGAATAATCTTCGAAAGAGTGCCCCAACTTCATTCTGTCCTGCTTTGACCAGAAGCGGAGGTACGCTGAGTATCGCGAAGGTTCTTGGAGACGCATCTTTCGCTAAGTGCTTGAAGGTGCAGTGTGGTATATTTCAGTGTTTTGTTTTTCATCTGTCTGTGGTATCGGATGAAGTCTCTATCTGGAGAGACATCTTGTCACCTTTCTTTCTCGCAGAACATCAGCCTTGGTATCGCAGTGGCTATGACCACTGTGTGGCCAGAAAAGAGCACTTCCAACACCCGAGCGGTACAGTGGCTTGTGAAAAAATCACAGCCTATCCACGAAGTGAATGATGATGAGTGGGCGAAGCACCGGGGGATCATTCGGGTAAACCACAGCTACGGACGAGAGATAAATAGAGCGCGCGTCGGGAGAGAGAGGGCGCGTGGGGAACGAACGCCCTTGTGCAATGCAGCGCCCCTAGCTACGGACGAGAAAGAAAGAGAGCGCGCGTCGGGAACGAGAGAAAGAGAACGCGCGTCGTGAACGAGAGAAAAGGGCAAGATATAGTCCGGCGTAACGCGCGCGCGCGGCCACGCGCGGCGCGGTAAGCAACGCCGGTGAAAAGTGCACAATCTACAGTCCGGCGTCACCGCGTAGCCGGCGTGCCCAGCTGCGTCTGGCGCGCTCAGCGCCGCCGGCGCGGAGATAGAAGATGTTCTATTTCACGCGGCTGCCGCTAGACCAGAATGCACTGCGCGCTGTAGGGGCAGTGGGCAGAAAGCAAAATGGCGGCTTGCGGCGCTCGTAGTGAAAGCGCGTCTGTGGCTTTCTCCACGTCCGTGGACGATGAGAACGCAAGTGAGGATGTATGCACATGTATGCACATGTTTCGCTTCCGCTTTTGACGTAGCCCACGCACTATCACTAGGACTGCGATCTTCTCTGGCTGTCAGGACAAGTTAACGCCATGCCGTGAAGGCAGTCAAACAGCACACGGAGCGAGACCTATGTATAAGGTATTTTTTTGTTTGCGTATGTAAAAAATCACGATGTGCTTTCTTGTCGAACTTATGTTTATATTTTATGCATGGCTGGCCCCTAGGCAACTATGTATGTTGGTTGTCTGAAATAAAGTGTCTTCTCTTGTCAAAAAAAAAAAGCGCGCAACTCGGACGGCGCGGGCACATTCTGTCAGAAAGTGAGAATTAGAGCACTGCACGGGCCGATTTTTTCAGCCCGAGCCCGGCCCGGGCCCGTTTTTACGTTGGGCGGCCCGCCCGAGCCCGATCAAAACTTTTATGGCGAGACCCGGGCCCGGCCCGGGCCCGGAAATAATCTACGTTACCCGCCCGGCCCGGCCCGCCACCCCTTTACCTTAGACCCGAGCCCGGCCCGAGCCCGGCTCGAAACTGGTCCGAACCCGGCCCGAGACCGAAAAATACATGTTTTTCAGAGTTAACAGGCCCGAGAATAACTCGCTGCATGTTACACGCACACCACCATAAAGCCCGAGCCCGGCACACGCCGTGCCCGAGCCCGGCCCGAGCCCGTGAAAAAACTGCTCTACCCGGCCCGGCCCGGCCCACGGGCCGGGCCGGGTTCGGGCTTTCGGGTAAGCCCGAGCCCGTGCTGTGCTCTAGTGAGAATGCGCATGCGCCATGGATCGCGTGGCCGTGAAGTTGCGCTCCCACACACAGAGATGGCGCTAGCCTCGCGCGCCGTGCGCGCCGAACTGTAGATGAGGCAAATTTCTTCCACAGGCTGGCGTGGCTGGCATAGCGTATCCGACTTCGCCTGTCGCGGCTGGCGCGCCGAAAACGCTGGACTATATCTTGGCCTAAAGAGAACGCGCGTCCGGAACGAACGCCCTTGTGCACCGCAGCGCCCCTAGCTACGGACGAGAAAGAAAGAGTCCACGCGTCGGGAACGAACGCCCTTGTGCACCGCAGCGCACCTAGCTACGGACGAGAGAGAAAAACGCCGGAAGCGTTCTCCGGAAGCCGGAAGCTGGCTTCCGGAACCGCAAGTGGAACCGGAAGCGGACTTCCGCTTCCGGTTATACTATACATATACATATATATGTATATATGCGTATACATACATACATAAAGGTCTCCATGCCAACCAGAGCTACGGACTTACGTCATCTAGTGAACACTTCATAAAACTACAGGTGGCTACATACTACATCGGAGGAAGGACAGACCCACGCCCTAAGGAGCTTCGCTCCTAAAACATATTATGCACCGAGTGAACTCATATAATGTGCAATATAATATAAGTTAATTGTCAGCAAAAGCCTACTTATTGAAAACCACATCCGTTTGTTTGCTTGCTTCTGTATTTATTTATTTATTTATTTGTATTGTCCGGCAAAATAAACGTGAAAATGCTTTCGCACGGGCTCTCGTTCCTTCGGTCACGTTGTGAATTGAAATGAAACTGAATGGAATACCATAATGCTGTGTATATTAGCTTCATTTCAAGCTCCAGCCTGAGACACCTCTACTTCGACCACTGTGTAACCATTTGCCAAGTTTCAAATGCTATAACGCTCGTTTCTCACTTCTAGGCAGTCCAGCTAAAATAGAAGCACAGCTAAAGTTCCCACTGTCATCTTTGAACTGAGATCATTGTCCTTACTTCCCGGAATAATATTTTGCCGTTTCTCGAACCTATATATATATATATATATATATATATATATATATATATATATATACTCAGCGCGTCGCAGTCGGCCTGCAGTTCTCATTATTTCACTATATCACAGGTTTATCTACATATCAAGAAATAACAAATGAGATATTGTGACATTTTATTAATTCGTCTTGATCCGCGAAAAACCCGCACTCTCCACCAAAATGTTACGGGGAGAAAATACACTTGGCAATATATTTACATGATATATACAACGGGCAGTAGACAGGCATACAAGATGAAGCCAGCGCGCGCGACTATCAGCGATCGTCGTCTACGCCATACCTGTCATGATCGTTCGCTATTACAGCGCTTCGTAGCAATATTTAGATAACGCTGATTGTGATAAGAGGTAATGGTTTCAGGATATTGATATATTGTTTTTGTGTTCAACTCACCGAATGAATCGTCTGATGATTGCCACCGCAGTTACAGCAACACGATTCCGAGTTTGCTTCATAAGCATATAGTATAGCAAAAATCCGCTGGAAAAAACAACAAGAAAGCAAGAGTGAGAACCTCGGTTAGTTCATTTAGTGTTTAAAAGATAACCTCTGAAATTTCTATAACAAGTGGTTGGCACAGTCTGCTCTTAGACAGAGGCTATACATTACTGCAGTATTAGTATTCAGCTTTCGTAATACCTCAAAACGTATCAAAAATACCTTGGAGTTCCGTGCATGAGAATCTTTTTTCTCTTCTCGGAAGAAAGACTGGAAAGCTTACCTCAAGAAAAAGAATGTGTCCACAGCCATGAAGCCTGCTGTTACGATCAAAGTCTCCCAACGCTCGAAGTAGTGCAGACCATTAATCAACCTCGCTGAAACAGAGAGCACGAAAAGATTAATATGAAGAAGGTGCCTGTTATCGGGCTTAAGTTCAAATAAAATGAAATTAGTTTTTATATACACCATAAGAATGTTTGGAAGCGCGGACAAGAAGTCATTATGGAGGTCTGACTAGAGGCCCGCGCCCCCTATGAACATGTCCTAAAAATTGGTGTTTCATGCACACAAAAAAAAACGTACAATAAAACCACAAGAGGCAGGCTTGCTGCAAAAATAGCGCAAACTAAGGAATAGAAAACAGTAATGGCACTACTCAACGTTATATAATACAACGCAAACGCGTAGTAGAAAACATATATCTAATAGGCAAAAAGACAGTTTATCAAATTAAATAACGTTCTTCAACCATTATTAGTTGCATAGCAAATTCGGCAAGCGGTCTCGCAATATCGCACAAGCAAGTTGAAGCGAATAATTTAAATGTCAGATAGTTCTATGACTCTCGGTTCTGTGTGAAGTGTTCTTTATTGCTCGAGAAACGATGAAAATGAATGCTCGTTTGAAAACACAGCACCGGCAGAAAACTAAGGTTAGAAAATTAAATGATGCAAGTACCAATGGAAGTGCAGTCAACCACAAAATTTTACAGCACACGAAATCTCAGAAAAACCTGAATATCTGGGCAGCCTCACGACGCCGCGTAGTATTCGCATTTACACCATCTTTCAGTATATCTGAACAGCAATGTGATGTTCGGTTTTACTGACTAGTGTCACAGGCTGCTAGGAACTTGAAGTTTTCTAAGATCCCGTGGTCCACAAACTTTTGTCGTTGACTGTACATAGTATATGGGAGAGTATACTTGTCAACGCTGTAAAAGGTGGCTTCTATTTTTTTATTGCCTGACGTTGTCGTATGCAAACTGCATGGGCATGTGGACAGATTTGATAAGGAATAACCCCGAATGGCATTTTGAAAATTCCATTCACCGGCGAAAGATACAGGTCTTTGAATAACATGAAACAGATATAATATGCAGGGCGTGAAATATTGTTGTTGTACCCCTAATAGACATGGGCTCACAGGCTCGACTTAGTGAATCAAAATACTTTTCTGTATAAGGCCGGTTCGCTGAGGCGTAGTTTGTCTGCATCGTGAACAATGTAGAGGCAGTGGCAGACAGGAGGTGTCTTTTTTTTTTGCTTGCTTGTCTTGCTGGCGAGGGTGAAGGTGAGCCTGAGGAGGCGGCTGGACGACCACACTAATGTCGGTGACGACAACGGTCGTCAATAGCGTAAGGCAATGGCCTGCCACTGTAGTGAAGGGCAGGGCTTGGGACTTAAGATTTCACGTAACATTAGAGGAACGTCATTTATCATGCTCATTTGGTGGTGAAAACAATATCTCTGGTAAGCACAGACATTACCTAATCAATATTTTACGGTATCTAAACTACCACAGTTATCACAGTAAAAATAAGTGGTTAAACCTATCAACATAGATAACTGTTCGTGATTGATAAATTCAGTCGAATCCTATGGTCTAGCTTCTGTTAAAGCGAAGCGGTTAGTGCGGCTATAAGCGCTCAAAAACGTACTTATAAATATGCGCTTTTTCTTTGTGTAGTAAAAGAACCAAATCATATATCAAGTTTATAATTGCATGGAATAAGAAGCATGTTAGTGTTGATTTGATGGGAAATTTTTAAGTGTGTGGGGTAATTGGGATTCAATAATTAGTTCGATGTTCCTTTTCTGCTTGTTTAAAGACGTGATACGAAACCCTTACAAAGTTTCTCTGATGACATCGGAGAGCGAGAGTTGGCAGTAATTTTGTAATTGGAGAATCTGGATGCTATTTTATTAGTAATGTACACTTACAGTTTCAAGGGCCTAGGTTAATTTAGGCTTTTAAAACACTTATCAAATGGTCGTTTTGTTCCTCTAGGGGAGTTCTATGAAGCGCGTACATAGTTAATCTGGTTTTCTGTGATAAGTAAGCATAGACCCGAGGGTAGCGTGCCATGGGGGTGTGAGCTATGTCGATGGTGACAGCCTGTAGACTGTCGTCGAAGTATTGACAGTGGTACCGACTTCATATTTCGTCTAAATGGGTGGGATTTTATGTCTGATGTTCATGCACTACTTAAAGTGTGTGGGTTAATTTCGGGGTCATACAAGCGTTATACGAGCGTTTGTTGCCCGATGTCCTGAGAGAACGCAATATGACTCAGAGTTTGTTCTTGCACTAAAGTAGAGTCAATGTATTGAATCATATGCGGGCACAGCTTTAAAGTGTGCGGTTTAACAACAGGCCATTAAAATTCACAGTGAAACTTCTCAAAACAAACAGCGGCACTGTAAAATGCGCGGCGTTTCTGCAAGGCGGCACAAGTCTTCTGCGCATTATTTTCACATTTCTTCGTTCTTTTGTTAAGTCTCCTCTTGAATCTTTTGACCCTTTGCCCTCTGCATAAGCATAGTATCATGCTAGCGATGATATGGATTCCAGCAAATATACATGCCTTTAAACGAAGGGATTCTCTGAAAAACCATTTGTGCCAGCCAAATAAGTGTAGAAAAGTGCTTGGAAAAAGGATGACATAAAGAGTGACGCAAGTTTACTGGTACAGAAAGCCATCCATGAATTGTGACTGGTTATTGGCGTTGACCTTACGAATTGACGTTCTGATTGAAACTTTCACTTAGCTGGCATTATGAACTCCAGTGCGAAGAAATAATAGAGTCAACAGTTGGCTTACCTATGTTATCGGTGATAGTTGCGTAGGAGTGTCCGAGGCAAATCCAGAAGATGCTCAGGAAGCGGACGCCATGTATAAAACGCAATGAGTAGGCTTCAGAATTCTTGTCGTTGCTGATGTTCACAATGAACCTCGTGTTTGTCATGACAGAAAATGCTACGAGGCACTTGTATGGGATGGCTGGAGAGAAAATAAAATCACCAAACATAATTTTAAGGGGCCGCTTAAAATTATGCGCAGTAAAAAAATTAGTGACGCCCTGAAGGATGCTGACCTAATTAAACTTATTTTTTAATTTTTGGCGGCTTCTTGCGGCAGGTAAACATGATAGCTGCGCCAGACGAGCCGGAGACTGCATGAAATAAAGTTTATTAGCTGTCACTGTCAGACTTTCATGACATGTGTTTCGGCGCACTCGATGGTCAGAATTATTAGTTTTCAACTATGGCTCCTTTCATAGCAGATGTAGTTTGAACTCGCTGCTGTGTAGAATATTTTTTTTCACCGCGATAAGAGTAAGGCAGTTAACCATGAGGCAAAGCAGCACTTTATGGGTGCTGCTTTTTGAATTTACCACGGGTCAGCTGCACCGATGAACAGGCCTATAGAACGCGGGCATGCGACTAGCGTAAGACATAATAAAACAGATTGGAGTCTTGAATCAATCATCACGAATAACCATGCGAGGAGCTGGTCTAGCTTATGCAAAAATCTTTCCTGATATCTACCGGTCTTTATCAGTGATCTGATGTAAGCTATGTGAACAAGGGGCAAGAGAAGAATAAAAATGTGTTTTTGTCAAGACACTGAATGATGACCTGCTGGAATCAGGTTAAAAGCAGAGCTATAGCGTGCATTCATCAATTATTCGTAACACAAAATCGTTGATTAACCAGAAAAGGTTCGCAGGGGAGCAAGCTTACACGAGAGAAGTAATGTTGCTCTATTGTGTGATATCCGTCTACCTCTTTCATCGGCATAAGTTAACTCGCCAGCAGGAGATTATTTCTTTGATCAGTTGCAAATTACCGTAGACAGAAGTGGTATCACAACTCCGAGTGAAGGTGTAGTGCTTCGAGGACTGTACCCGGCAAAGTGTTAGTGTTAACAAGACAGAATAATATATGTATATGAACACCCGAGGCCTAGTTGGAGACGTAAAAAAGAGGGGGGGGGGGGTGGCGCACGTGGAATTTTCATACTTTGCAATATTTAGCCCATCTCATCTACACAAGTATACTCGTATGTCAAGCCATCATTTGAATTTACCACCCTGAACGAATCTGCCGCCAAAATTGGGACAGTGTACTGCACCTGGGTTCTACTTGGAAAGCGGAAATTTAGCCATATAAAAGATACATCACGCATGCCCTTTGTTTTCCAATTTCCATCTTTATACTGCACGACCCGTTGACCGGAAGTACAGTATTATCCGGCTTAATGTATGTAAAATCGAACATAATAAAGGTGACGTTGGCTTATTTACATAAGTATTTTTTCTTGCAATGTAACATAGTTATACTGGGTGTTGAAATGTAAGCTTCACGGAATTTTTTTTTAATTGCCTGTGGCAGGTAGCATAATTGTTATTCTTGAGCTGGGTTATTCGAAGACGTGGACATTAGTAGCACGAAAAATTGAAACACATAGTCAACAAATTAACAAAAATTGAATAATTAACTTCTTAGTTAATAACTTTACGACACATATTGCAATTTGCGAATTGTAGCCGGTGAGCTTGTCAGGCGTATCCACTTGAAATGAATTTCCAGGATGACACCAGTTTCGAGATAATATTTCCAAGAGTGTGGGATGAAATACATGGGCGTTCCAGTTACTTCTGTGCTTCAATGTATAAAACAGAATTTTGGTAAAAACAGTAAGTGGAACAACAGTGCATGTTACGGCGAGTTTGATGACGCATATCTCCAAACTCGTGTCATTCTGGAAATTCATTCCAAGTGGATACGCCTGACAAGCTCACCGGCTACAATTCGCAAATTGCAATATGTGTCGTAAAGTTATTAACTAAGAAGTTACTTAGCAATTTTTTTAATTTGCTTAATATGTGTTTCGATTTCTCGGGCTACTAATGTCTGCCTCATCGAATAACCCAGCTCAAAGATAAGAATTATGCAACCTGCCACCGGCGATTTCTAAAAATTCCGTAAAACCTAAAAATAAACACCCTGTATAACAGTGCTGTGACAGATGTATAAATGGGCCCCGTACATGAGCATTTCGGGTACTCAAGTGCCTTCGCGTATTTTTTGTCTTCAAAATTTAACCATGGAACTGACTTCGTCAACACACAGAGTGTTTCGGAAAATGCGCTCGAAACTCCTCTCAAATATGTAAGATGTGATGGTGATGCGACTTCCTCGGCATCGCTTTTAACACAGAAGCATGCATTTTAGTCTCACTAGCGAGTTTAGAGAACCGATTATAAATTAAACAAGCGATTATAAAAATTACTGTATTAGCATCTTAAACAATGGAGTCACACGATTGATCTTAATGCAAGACGTGAAGCTCCTCATGCAAGAAGTTCATAACTCGTCCTAGGCTTGCAAATAGATGGCGCTGCTAATTACAACGCTGTAAGTAATTCGGTCAATTTCATGAACAAAACCGAAACTGCACAGCCGAACAGCGTAAATATCACTCCTTTAGCATGCCCCGCATGAGTGACGTGACCGTTCACACCTCCTCGTCGGGCCAGCTTGGAGCAAGTGTCCTTATCAAGCCGCGATCCCGTCTTGCAGGCGATACGGTGATGGGTAAATAGTCACATCACCCATATGAGTGTCTGCTAAGGGCATGACAGTTACGCTCTTCGGTACTGTAGTGTCGGTCTTCTGGCTGAAATTAGGGAGGATCGATTACGCTGCAGAAGTTGTCAGCTGCCGCGTCTTGCGTGTCTAGAACCATTTATGAAACGGACCACGACCCTTGCATTAGTATCAATCGGCTGATTCTGTTGGTTAAAAATTAGTCTGATTTTCACAATTACTTCAATTATTATCGGGAATGAGTTTCAGTTGCACGCTTGTGTGGCAAAACAATACCGAGAAATCAATTAATTAACGCACCCTTCACTATTTTTTTTAAATTTCGAGTGCATTTTGTGAAACACCCATTGTATTTGTGGACGTGCTAAGAGAAGCTTGCATGCCTCCATTGTAGCTCTATGCAGAAAAAAATACGAACAGAGCCCGCCACCCATAGAGTTTCTTACTCACTCATCTTGTACTGTCATAGATATGGCTTCGGGCACATTCTCTTCCCTTTCTCAGGTATCTATAAAAGCACGTTGGCTTCCCACTTTGCGACCAGCTTTAGCAGTTTATTGGCCAGAACAGCTCCACACATTAAAGATTCTTTTTTGTTGATATTCTTTTTCCATCATTCTAGAGCCGTAGCTCCTTACCAATGCCTTCCGCTCAATTTTATTCCACTCATATCATCCACTTTTCACGGGTGCCTAATTCCGTTCATAAAACGGGCCGAGCGTCACTCATGACCACTACGTGCGAAAAAGAGTGAAAATTAATAGCATCGGAAATGGCATCGTTACAAAATTGCGGCCTAGGTGTATATCACCATTTGGAATTTGAATTTCCTACTTTCAGTTTTGTTCCCTCTAAGGTACATGAAAAATGTCACATAATTTACTCTATAATCCTTATATTCGTTCATGTTCACGCCTCTGAAAAGAAGTGAAAAGGCATAGCATCGGAAATGGCATCGCTACAGAATTGCGGCCTAGGTGTCTATCACCATTTGGAATTTGAATTTCTTCATTTCAGTTTGGTTCCCTCTAAGGTACATAAAAAATGTCGTATAATTTAAACTAAATTCCTTTTATTCGTTCACGTTCACGCCTCTGAAAAGAAGTGTATGTGCCTATCTTCAAATAATGTGGTTGCGAATTGAAGTTTCGCAAACAGGGTCCAGATTCGAAAAACATTTCGTATGAGGGAGAGCTTCGTACCAATCGTAGGAGCGGACATAATATTCAGTGAAAGATGCCGGCCAATGAGAAACGAGTGAAAATATTTTGAGCTCGACCGCGGCAAACTATGCGTTGTTTCTACGTACAGTTTTTGCGCTCCTTGTCCCAGTTTTTTGTGAGCAGCTCGAAGCTTGTTGCAGCTACAATGACGGTTGCGAGGACCGCCAAGACGGCTCTGAAAATATATAAAGAACGGCACTGAATAAAAGCAATTTGCTACAAAATAAACAAAAAACGCCAGTACGTTAAGAACATAAATAGTTATTGGATGCTTCGAGCTCATTAACGCTTGCTGAAACTTAAAAAATTAAAGCCGTCTGAGGAAACCTGCGTCTTTCTTTTCCCCTTGCTTGCACATCTATATCAACAAACTTTATTTGAGGCACTTCGGTAGTTGTAATAAATCAGATTTTTTTCTTCAATTATTGGTCACAGCCTTGAAACAGGAGGTCTTAGATTAGCAATCACCTCGTCAGAACAACAGTTAATAATTCATGGCTTTATTAGAGACCTATATTTTGTTTTGCACGGCTATTTTGTCATTCGTCAGGCCGTAGAGAAACAAAAGACAACGAGAACACGTGTTTGCTCTTGCACGATTTCGTGTGCTTGAGTCATACTTGTGTAGTTGAATCTAAGGCGTATGTATGTATGTATGTATGTATGTATGTATGTATGTATGTATGTATGTATGTATGTATGTATGTATTTATGTATGTATGTGTGTGTGTGTGTGTGTGTGTGTGTGTGTGTGTGTGTGTGTGTGTGTGTGTGTGTGTGTGTGTGTGTGTGTGTGTGTGTGTGTGTGTGTGTGTGTGTGTGTGTGTGTGTGTGTGTGTGTGTGTGTGTGTGTGTGTGTGTGTGTGCATGCATGCACGCGCGCACGCGCTTGTGTGTGTAGCACTTTTGCCTCAAGCACTTTATTAATGCAGACTGACAGGACCATGGACTTCCTGATGCTTTGCCGCCAATAATAAGAATGTTCTAGCATACCGTGAAATCCGGAACTTTGCGTTGTCACTCACCTTGCTGAATGTGCAAGTGGTCAGTTGATGCTGGGCTTAGCGGTAACGTATCGCACGTAACAATGTGCTGAAACATTCTAACATGTTAACGAGAAAGATGATCCCTTATCTATTTCGCACTCCTTAAAAGTGAACCTTCTACCTATCGTGATAAGAGAACAAGTCTTACAAAAAAATGGCCGCCGATCCACGAAGTGAATGCTGATGATGGAGCGAAGCTCCTCGGACCATTACGGCTGCTGCTCGAGCTTTCGCTTTGGGGTCTTGCTGCCGTGGCCGGCGTGCTGCTGCTTCTCGTGCTCGTAGCTCGGGGTTAGCTCCGCGGCGTTGCCGTTGGGCTGCCGCGTCTCGTTCTCGAAGTGTAGGATCAGAGTCACGACGCTTGCGCTTACGTTCGCGCTCCTCCATAATACGCAGGGCTAAGTTTAGCGACAGCGGTGCGGCGCCGGCGCAACACCTGCGCGTGGTCGGTATATGCGCGCTGCATGCGCTCTGCGAACGGTTCTGCGCATGAGGTCATGCGCTTGCTCGAAGAGGGGTTTCGGAGAGGGGTCGGCGCAGCGCAACACCTGTGCGCGGTCGGTATGCGCGCTGCGTGCGCAACGGGGAGCTACGACGACGACGGCGACAACGGCCATCGTTAGAGCATAAGGAGCTTCGCTCCAAATAAATATCCCATTCACTCTTCGTGAATGAAAGGGACGATGTGCTCTCCGCAACCATCTACAAAAACTCTTTCCTTTTCCCATCTCCTTGCCGTCGTTTCAGACTGGCCATGGCTACGCGTAATGAAGCGGCTCTTCTGCTCAGAAAAAAAAAAAAACAATGTTGGCTTTTGTCTTCATTAACGCATTTCCCTGCATCCAGGGCAAGCGCTTATACGAAAAATGCCAAGAATTGAAAAGTCAGGAAATGGCTGTTGGACGGGCCCTTGAAAGGATTCCCAAAATAATGTTACTCGCGCTATACTTCATTCGAGTATACTTATGTGCCTCGCGTCCCATTGTCAGGATAACTTTTTTCGTACTACAAGCATTCGATGGTTTCCTTGCACTTGTGCAAGCGTTACGGAAGAAATGAAGATCCAATAAACGGAGCAGGCATTTGCATGAAATGACCAAACCATGGGAGTTTAATGTTATAGATCTGGGGGCAAACTCTGTTGCATACGGCACCCTCTCAATGACGACAGGAGAAATAAAAATTTTGGGGTGTGCGAATAGTACCTTTTGAGACCGAATCGAATACGAATAGAATAGTACGAGAAGCGAATCAATCGAATATGAATGAATAGTGCCAGTAGCGAATCAAACCGAATGGAATGTCGAATACTTTTTTAAATAGCTGGCGAATATTGTGCTGCCGTCTCACCATTCTTATCGAACAATTTCCTCATCCTGGTATACACAACATCAGAAAGTTTCTTCCAGTACACTTCTATAACGCTACATAGCAGTTTGTTTGCAAACTCAAAAAACACGCTTGGAACACACGCGGTCATGCATTGCACAAATGTTTATAAAGTTAATCTTGTGGCCAAATAAAATATGTGCAACTCACGGCGGAAGCACAGTGGACATGGGGTGGCGCTGCTTAGCTCTATGTTACGGTGGCTAGATGGGTAGGTGTGCCGACCGAGCGTAGTTCACCACTTCTCCGCATCATGACGCAGAAGTGGCGCTGCGGACAGTATAACGGCTGCGCTGCGCGGAACATCGGCTGCGCTGTGTAGACGAGCAGCGTGTTTGATAGTATCGCTGCCTCTGCTCTAGCTGTGAAGTACGCGCTAAACAATGCCGTTTTGAGCAGTGTAGGCAAAGCCAGAATGGGGAATTTGTTACTGTCGTCTAAGAAGACACGATATGCTCAATTTTCTAGCTTGGCGATTGGTCACATTTATTGGTATAAACGCAGCGCTTGCATTAAATACGTAGATGCATTTTTTCCATGCATAAAACAATACTGCAGTGGTTTTATACGGTATATGGAAACGTGTTTACGTATTATTTAGTGAGTTCTAATGTTTCAATTTCGATAAATCCAGCTATTGTGTTTATTGCTGCCCCAGGTACGGCATTTAGATTGTTACGAGACGAATTGTGTTGGTAAGTGCATATGGTTCACTGTTTGCATGGTTGCAATAAAATAAAGCAATACGTCATTGGCTAGATTCGTGAATATATATTTAAAATACAAGAAGCGCTCTCATAACTTATTCAGTCAGCAGACGCACCAACATAAATAGCCTAGCACCAGCAAGGTTGCAACGTTGGTCCACCATATCATAACATTATTCACAGCCCATGCCTCCGCTTCAGGTGATTCCTCTTCTCCCTGGTTCTTTCGCGCGCCGTGTTCTTGCCCTTGACAAGAAAGTAAAGGCGTGTAATTGAATAGAACTTCACAACATCGTTTGTGAGCTTTTTCTTGTGCCGCTCACAGCCGATCAAATTCGGAGGATTCAGCTGCAGAAAGGATGCAAATTAAGTCGGTGATACTGTTCCTTCGTAACTCATTTAAACTGAAGCACAGCTTGAAGGCGTCTTCGGGCGATGCTACCAGTTCTTTTTTTTTAGTGCTTCAGAAGGGAGCAACAGTTCTGACCTACTCGATCAATCTGTTGAATTCAGTAATGTCCCTGAGCAATCGCAACACTTGGTTCTTTGCAGGAACTTTCTTGCTACATAGCCTGCTATATAGAATATAAGCCTAGAGTCACTTAAAAATTCTTTTCGCCGTAGCAGCGCAGCGGTGCTTGATGTCGCAGGCGCTGAGCACCTCATGTGCGGCTTGCAAATTTCCAATGTCAAGGAGCTCATCGACGTACGCCTTTCGGTGTCCGCGGCTTGCTCATTAACGTCGCCGATACTGAGCAAGCTACTGAGCAGCCCGGGGCGAACATTTCCGCTGTCAGACAGCGGAACATTTCCGCTGTCTTTGTCACAAATTTAGAGCCTGAAGCCGGACTTGCAGTTCGGAGCGAAGCAGTAAGTCTCCTTGGTGGTCTTTGGTGGAGCAATGCCGCCGCTAATCTCACCGGTCATTTTTCCGACCTGAAAATTCCACATCGCTTAGGAACTTGCAAACAGTACGAGAGACGCGGAGCTCTTCACCTTTGAAACTGACACGAACAGACGACATACAACTATTCCAATACGGGCTTTATTTTTTTGCTCGCCGCCAGCCCCTTGTAGCTGACGACGCGCACTGCGGAACCGTTCTACTGACCGCAGCGCCAATTTTGCGTCATGACGCGGAGAAGCGGTGAACTACGCTCCAGACGCGCCGGTCGGCACACCTACCCATCTAGCCACCGTATCTATGTCACGGATTCTATGCCGGCCGTGGCGGCCGCATTTCGATAAAGAAGCAGTGCACAAACTCGCGTGCTCGCGTAATTAGATTTAGGTGCATGCCAAAAAATCCCAGTTGGTCAAAATTAACCCGAAGTCCCCTGCTATGGTGTGCCTCATAATCATATCGTGGATTAGGCCCGTAAAACTGAAGAATAATTTTTTTAACTATGTGTGTGTCATCGCGACCAAACAATTCACGCGCGTCGTCAGTGGCAATCTTTTAGCGAAAAAAAAATACTTTTGTTTAGTTTGAATCATAGTGCAGGTATCACCACTAATATAAAAAGTATGTTGCAATGTAACGCATACTTAATTAATCCGATGTGAGGACCAGACGTGCTATATTTATAAATAATAACAAACAATACTTACTGCCGAATGTCTAAACAGCAGTTTATTGTGAGTGATGGTGCTTAGCCGAAAATTTCTGGCTGTCTGAGCGTGCACTAGTACCTTGTCTCCTTTGTGGGTGATATGAAAGTTAACATATTTTTGCTTGAATTTCATTTCGAATCGCGCATAGTCCACGACGTAAATTATTCGAAAACTATTCGAAATATTCCGATTTCCTAATTCGAATTGTGACCATTCCATTGAAGGAACAAATCGAATAGTGACTATTGGATTTGAGGTCAGAATTGCATAAGAAAGTATTTAATACCTTATTAGAAAGTTTCGAATATTCGCACATCCCTAAAACTTTCGAAGGCAAAGAGTGTGGAACGCTTCCACGAAAGGCATTTTATACATCATTTAAACTGCGACACCGCGTCTGTTCCTCAATATCACGCACATTGTCATTTTTTTTTTCAACTCAAATGCACATCTTGCTCATCAAGGTCTGCTGGAAGATGATTGCTTCACACTTACATAATACATGCCTGAGTGTTGTCTATCCCCTCGTCCACGTTTGTCACGCAGTTCTTGATGTCGATTGTCGCTGCAGTTCCCAGTACTGAAATGAAAAGTCGCGTTCATTTGACACCTTGTGCTATTCAGTTCACTTCATTATCTTTTTAAACATACATCTAGATGCTATTACATAGCAGGATTCTACATTGCATCATCAATGTGCTTGCCTCTCGTCCTCAGAATTGTATTGAACAGGGAAAACTTATAGCGAAAAACTTGATTTCTTGCTGTGACCAAACAAATGTGCGCGTTGTAAGTATAAGGAACCCTATTCACAAAAACCTCTTACACCAGAATTATTCCTACGAAAAAACTTCAGCAAAGGTTGATCCTGAACTTTTTATTAGCAAAGGCGACGAGCCAATAGCAAATAGAACAAATAGAAAGAAAAGCTTTGTGTAGTGGTCCCACGAGCTTGTTCCGATTAGCGTTTTGCGCACCTCCCGATTCGACCCATAGTCACTTTAACAGCAAGGGTGAGGCAGACCACTTTATGCAATTTGAATATAAATATTCATATTTCACGCGAACAATCACGGAATGGAATTCCTTACCAGAAGAAGTGTTTGAAAATTAAAGTTTTGGAAATGCCGTTGCCAACGTTGTATAATTGTGTCCTTCTATTCATGTTTTCCATACGCTGCCTGTCTGCTGTTTGTGATCATCCCTGTATTTAATTGACTTGCACTTCTGTTTCGTGGCGTTCCGAATATTTCATGTTTTAGTTTTCGCCTATCCTGCTTGGACCCGTGAGGTCTACAGTATCATGTAAATAAAAAATAAACACATGGTGCTGTATGGCGAAACTTCGTTTTGCGCTCGCTACCTTACTACATCACAGGGGGGATTGCACCACGAGCCGCTCATGGTGGTACCGCATGCTTAATCAGATAAATTGAACAAATAATTTCACGTCAGTTATTTTGGTCTACATGACCATATGCAAATGCAGAAAGCAAGACGTAACTTGACTTTTACGACGATTCCCTACAACATTCCAACATAAACATGCGCCATAAAGTTTGTTAACTGAGACGTTAATAACGTAATTGATTTGTTTAGGGAATAAATTCTAGTTTTTTTTCAAATGATATCCGCCATCACAATCATTCATCTACAGTGACCTAATTCAAATAAATTTTGCCAGCTGTTTTTTTAAGTGTTCGATGTTAGAAAATACACTGTGTCTTGGCATAGGTTGCCTAAGGTAACGCCAATAAAAACCAATGGCAAGTGTTTGTCAGAATAGTATTTAACTAGCCAGTTGGTTGAAAGATAAAACGAATTTAAAACAGCTCAACAGAAAAAAAGCCTAAGACGTCCTAGTCTGTCTTGCTTAGTCCTTTGCTTTTTCAGTTCAGCTGTTCAAACTCATGTAAGTGTTTGTCGTCTGCGGTGATATGACTCAACAGATGCCAATTTTTTATCAACCAAACGGTGGCGTCATCTGCCACAGCGCGGCGGGTTTCGCAGTGTCTTTCCGTAACGGTGATAGATGGCGTCACTATTTCGTTTCAGTGACATCGTGAGCTGTCTTATCATGCCATCATCTCTTGATATGGAGAACCAGTATCAAGAAGACCGCCGAGATAGTGTGGGAACAGATAAAGCGTAGCTAAAGTCTACGACACCATTCGCTTCGCATAGAGGGGACACATTGGTTATAATCGACTACCCGTTCGGCTTGAAACGGGCAGGCCTGGACAGGCCAGATCCCGCCATGTCAGGTGATGTAATTTTTGTTGAATCCTTTCAACGGAAGCCTGCGGACTACTCAACAAGCACCGCTTCTACGGTAAAAAATATTACGCTATAATATTTCGTAAGAGGAAATGCCAGCAAATTCTTATGCTGGATGTATTATTTGTGAAGGCAGCCAGCCAATGGCGGAGTTCACTTAAGAACGAAAAGCTTTGTGAATTTGGACCCCGTAAATGAAATGTCGGAGAGCAATGGTAAAGCAATCTCTAAAGCATAATGCTTCCCAAAACTCACAGGCTTTGGCGATGTTGTTGAGGTCTTGCTCGCTGCACGAGCTGATGACACAAAGGCCGAGGCGAAGGCCGGTCAACTTCTTATCCATGAGATATCCCTTGAAATTTCTGACCTAGCACATAAAATTGACATGAGGTTAATTGAAAATTAATAATTTGCCGGTTTACAATATCTCGCTCACACGCATTCGAAAAAAAAACTACAATTCTAAACAATAACGGAAAGCTTCGTTCCACCCCAGCTCCCAGCAAGACACGCTTTACTTTTTTTTATTTGCAGTGTTGCTTTACTATTAAATGCGTGGACTTTTCCAGGTAATGCTCATTGCACTACAAGCGAGTAAGATGTACTTATTTTTTGCACATGAAATTGATTTTAGGCACTGTCAGTAGTCTCATGTCTCATAGTGAACCTTCTTGAATGCTAAATTTTCTAGAATATATTAACCCTGCATTTCCTTTAACAAAAATGTACAAAGCAAATAGAAAGGAGAAAAAGTAAACAAGTCCCAGTTGCTTCTTTTGTACAATACGTTGCCGCATATGGGTTGAAAGAGTGGCTAGGTGTCATTCCGCAAATCATTATTGAACATACACACTCAGAAAAATTACACTCTCGAGGGTGGGTTGGATGTCGAAACATCATTTTAGCACCCTTACTCTCTGATAATTTTTAAAATGGGTGCCTTTGCTAGCAGAACACCCTTAGTGCACCCTTTCAATAATTTTAGGGTGCTAAAAGGGTGTTTTATGCGAAGCACACATATTGCAGAATTTAAGGGTGCTCCGGCACCTTTTCTTGCACTTAGTGTTTTACACAAGTCCCTTTAATACAAAGCCTCACAAAAATTAACTCAAATACGTCTCCTAATTCCTCCTAGCTATGGGAAATAAATACCGTAAGCGTGTATCTTGCCCCTTTCCGGTCAGCTACCGCAAACGGTGAGCACACCACAGAACATTATATTTTCGCATGAGAAGTTTGACCATAAAAAAATTCTACCGTATTTTTAAAACCTAAATTCTAAATGGAGAAATAGAGCATTGGACCGGACAAGCAAAATTAATGGACAATGCGCTTCTCTTGTCCTATACGCTCTTGCCTAATTGCTTATAACACGTGCAAGCCAGCCCAGATGACACTCTTGAGCCTTCGCTTACGAAATGGCGCCCTTTTATTGTGCTATAGCGCATGTGCAAACTCACATGACTGACGCTTCAAGCGAGTATACGAATCTAAAAGTGGTGTTAACCAGAAAAGGGCCGTGTTTACTAGACAAATTGTGGCGGACGCATTCGATGGTGCACTCTAACGTGAATGACGAGGCAAGCTAGACGCCAGGAGGGCCAAATTATTCGTCGTGTCTTTGTCGTTGTATGGCGTGCGCTAGCACTGTAATTTTTTTTTACATTTCCAATGTCGCGTTCAACACAGGAAACTAATTTCTTCAGCCCTATGCACCTAGTAGCGTTGACAGTCAATAGCACTCATGTACTTCTGCTGGTTTAACACAGTAGCTCCCAATCGTCTGCGCCCTCATGTTTTTTTATAATAAAATTTATCAGCATGAAAAAAATACACCTCAGTTTACACTTGCTCAGAAATTACGAACACTGTAGTTTCTGGGCCGGCATCGCATTCTGCTCGGCATCGCAAGCATTCTGGGCCGGGATCGGAACACGTGCCAGGAAGATGTATTCACTTCCACAAAGACGCGCTGGCTGGGAGCAAAACCAGGCGGAAGCCGGGCACATTCACTCGATAATGTCCGCTAACGGAATCACTGTGCTCCCGTGCTTGAGGCAACTGCAGTGGCGACTACCAGAATGAGTGTCAAAGTTTTAGGAACCATGGCATTAGAGAAAATGTTAAATTGGTGAGCAGTTTTGAACACCAGCCAGTAAAACCATACTCTTTTATTGCTCAGTCTGGAAAAAATAACCTTTTTTTCTAACGCATAGATGGCCACTCGGCATAATATAAAGAAATGTGTGCGCGGAGGCCTGCTTCTTGTATAAACTGCCGAAGTGCCTCTTGCGACCGACTGTAGATGATTAACCGCACGTAGTCGTTAGCCTGGTATGTGGGTATTACCCGGCGCTTCTAAGTGCTCTGTCTTGTGTAACTGCTGTCCCAGGACACGGCCAATGCAGAAAGCTTAAGCAGATGCTTTAGCACGAGCAAGCAAAACCAATTACATAGCTAACGCGACAATGTGTCTTTCTGTAATTGCTGAGAAAGAATAAAAAAACACCCAAATTTACTTTCAGCAGGTTATATTGGTGGCTGGCAGTGTATATAACATCAAATTTCTCAAAGTAACTACAGTTCAGATGAAATTAGGGCTCTTAGTACAAGTTCGCATGCTACTTTCTGGTAGCCAACCGGACAAAATAATGATAAACTTTCCTGTAACTTATAGCATATTTATCACTCTCTTTCAGATGTAAGGATTCATCAATTCTTGATAACAAGTTCAGCATGCCATCTTATATATCTGATGGTTGTAAATATATCGTAGTGGTGTCTCTCTTTACACAACCCTAAAAAAATAGGAGTAATCCAGCAAAGACTGGCAGGAAACGAGGTAGAGACCGAGTGACAAATTGTAACAAAGTCAACTAACGCGTTTGTGAGAAAATTCCATGGCTGGCATCATCTCGTCGAGGAAACCAAGGTCGTCTCCGAGTTTCACATGCATGTTGCAGAACTGACCGCGGACTTTCTCAACGCCGTTGTCGTCGCGTACGACGGTCTCGATGCATTCATCGTAGGCACCCACGTCAGCCAAGGTCGCCTGGAGGAAGCCCGTTGGATACTTTGCCGTGGCGTCAATCACTGCGCCAAATTGCAGCCGTAGATGCACAAAAGAAAATTAGCACCTTCATCTCTGGTATATGTATAAAAAGGTAACATGAGCGTCTTATCTTCTGCTTTGTTGTAGCACATAGCGCGGACAAAAACGCCAACACAGCCACCTTCTCGAATTCAATGTTTCATGTCTCCGAACAAAACGCTCCAGACGACTATAAGTATGCATTGTCGCCTGCCTAATTCGTCGATCGTTGGAATGTTCTACAGGTGCTCCTGTAGATCGTTTCCGCTACTGACGACGTTAACCTTCATGGTGGTAATGGATATACGAGCCCGAAGAAAGTACGGATTATTTTCATTCGGTTCTACACATTTCTTACCACTTATGGCTTACGACCCGCCCACCCCGGTGTCAACGCACGCGTAGTGCCGCTCGGTCGCCTGAAGAATTGCAAAAAGGAGAATTGCAACTAGGATCGTAACGTTATCCCGGTAATGATTTACGTTGACATAATACCTAAAGTAGGTATTCGAAGCGATGACGGATTTGGTACGTCGGCAAGAACTATGAAAGTCACCACTGGTCATTTATATTTAAGCTGCAATAAATCAGGAAACAATTGGTATGTATTTACTTAGTTCTCGCGTATTATGCTTTTTAAATGCGTCAGAATTTCTATGATTGCCCCACCAGAAAACTGTCCGAGCGTCCGTCCATCCTTCGCGTAAGACGATCGCTTTCAAGATAGAGCCAGCTGTGAAAGAAGACGACGAAGAACGCGCGAGCGGAGGCACGAGCACGTCTCTGTGACCACGTGACATGTGCAATCAGGCAATCACTAGGCACACCTTTATTGAGCTAGAACTGTGGAGCAGCCGTGGCTTAGGATTGGAACGTCATCAGCGCAGCTGGCCCCGCCACCTGCAGTAATTTGCTAGCCTCATCAGTTCACATTCAGCCACCTCCCGCAGCAGTTCGTGTCGCCGCAGCGCTGTCGCATTTATCGTAATGGCACCAAGACGACCACAGCCACTGAACAGTACTAGCATTACCAGCAGTGTTGAAAGTGAACACTCAACACCTCGTCGTTACTACGAAATGCTTGCGCATCATTCAGATAATTTAGCCCTGAGGAGATTCTCCGTAATTTTTTATTTATGTTTTGAATGTAAACTTATTCAGAACTGTCGTCTAGCATCTGCCTGGGTACATGGACCCCGTCAAGCTGTCGTATGACAAGCCTTTTGTGCTCGTTCCCCGCATTTACTTTGTAAAGAATGCAAAAATAAAATAATCAATGAACGAACGAACGAACGAACGAACTTCTAACAAGAAACACCCCGAGATTTGCTTTAGAAAATTGACACACTGTGACAGAAAGATATTTTAACGTAATATGCTCACCATTGCTTGCCAGTTCGCTAGTTGGTCACCACCGTCACTAACATTATACATTCGCTAACACAGTTGGCCAGTGAATCGTGATAGCGAACATGACATTATAGTGAAGGTGGTCGACCGGTGACAAAAAGTACTTACAGAACAACAGTTTTGTGGATTCCACCCCGGAGCATGAATTTACAAAGCACGTTGAACGTTATAGCAGTTATTAAGAGTAGGAGCCGGCCAATTATGATGACGAAGGCGGCTGGACAATAGCCAGCAGCTGTTACGAATGAAATGCTTTGCGAATGGGGATCAGGGACCGTATTCACAAAACTCCCCTAACGCGAGATTTCCTCGTTGGCTGGTGTCGTGCACCCGCCACTCATAATACCCATCAGTGCGGTAACGAGAGAGTCTTAGCAGCGGTGGCCTACCGCGAACAGTGCTTACGTAAGACAAGTTTTGTGAATACGTGCCCAGGATCCGGATCCACAAAACATCTCTTACGTAAGAGCATTTTTTTTCAGTGCCTAAACCTCGAGGACGGGCCACTCGTGATAGCGATTGCCCTACTAACATGACAAGCACCGCGGCAATGCCCAAAAGCGAATGCGTTAACGTAAGATAAGTTTTGGTAATAGTGGTTCACGACGCGGATCACAAAAGATTTCATTCGTAAAAACTCTTCGCCATTGACCACCTGCCGTGGATATTGATATATTGATCACTATTGTGTCATATTTGCGATTGCGAACAGTTCTAGCGTAAGCACTTTCTTGTGAATGCGGGAACGAAAGAAAGCTTTGCTATTGTGAAGCCTACTTATTATTGGCTGTCCCAGTGGCTGTATTTGTTATTGCTCTCACGAGGGACCGCTCCTTGATCTCGCCAGGCGGTCTTGCGCGTGGGAGGCTTCATGATTCTTATCCCATAAATTAGGAGCCCTTGGAAAGGCGTCAGAGCCTGCATTCACAAAAAAGATGTCACGAGATAAGTGCTTGTCAGATCAGGTGCCAGCCCCCTCCCCGATGTTGCACGTATTAGCTAAAGCAGCCAGCCTATGGTAGATATCTGTTATGGACCCGAAAGCTTTGTTGATTCGTCAGCAGGGCCGGTCTTCACAAAACTTCTATTATGTATAGGAGCTGTATCACACTACTGGCCATCGCAAGTTCTGTCACCTCGTTGTCACACTGATCATTATTGCCGTAAATCTGAGCGCTCGCCAATGAGGAAATGTTCTTACGTAAAAGAAGTTTTCTGAATATTGGGTTAGCATTCGAATAGCTTACATTTCGTAATAACATTTTGTCATTGATCGACCACCTTCGCTATTATTATGTTCCTTACGACGATTGGCCAGGCGCTCATTCTTACGAATGACTTTAACGTACGAAGTGTTTTGCGTATTTAGCCCTTGAAACTCAATTCCCAAAGCCTTTTATTTCCGAAATAAGTGTTATTTGCTATTTTCCTGTGGTATCCGCTAATATTTCCAACATCATGATTATAGCGTAAGAACGTCTTTGTGTATACAGGGTCTGGGCCTGTATTCAAAAATGCTCTTACGCTATTAAGCGTAATAAAAGACAAGGGCAAAGAAAACGACACGAAGAGAGTTAGAAAGCCAAACTGCAGCACACTCACATCTTAAGGCCCAAGGCTCGAGTGCTTGTAGGGCGCGCATAAATTTTAACAGGCCGAAGCTGCATTCTGGGGATATATCCGCTTGGAGTAACTGCTTCGTGAACCCTGGGCCTGCGCTAGACATGAGCTGCGTAATTCCAGCCCGAACGCTTTCTAGAAATTTGGACCTCTCGGGACGAGAAGTGTTAGCCACTACAGCCCTAGCAGGGGAATCTGTGCGCTGCGTATCCGTCATGCTGCCGCTCTCGACTGCTGTAAAGCTGGTAGTCGTTTCGTATTGAGAAGTGCTTTCTTGCGTAGTCAGGGGTTCCGCCGACGTTAAAACAATTGAAGGGGTCACGCCTTCTGCACGCCGGTCTTCTTGAACTGCGTCTTCACCAGTAAATTGCTTTCGCTCGGCCGTCGCCACCACCAAAAGGGAATGACCTTCTTGAGCCACGGTAAGGTTGCGTGACAAAAACTGCGACTCAGTATTTCCCACTTCAAAAGGCGTTGTGGCTTCAGGTACCGTTGAGAATCCTCCTTGGCCACTTGTCGATAGCCCTGGGATGACAGTGGCCGGCGAAGTGACGCTTGCGTGTGTGGTTTGGGCACAGTACGTAAAGAGAAGCGATGCCCAGAGAAACTGCAGCGCCAGCATTTTAGTTCTCCGGAACAGTAATCTGGGGCCGAAAGCCAACATTGATGTACCCTTCTCCAATACCACTCACGGTTTTAGTAACACTGGCACGGTCACAACAGTCTTCGAAGAGTGATGAATACTGGAGGAGGCCAATAAAGTGGAAGACAATCCACCGCGGCGCTCCCAAAATGGGAAAACGACTTCTTTCTTCAAAAAATGGTAGTCTTCTAGAGCCCCAACGACCTGATCAGGCGCTCATAGCCGTTAAGAAGTTCGTTTCAAAAGTTCGTAATTTAACGGCTGCGTGCCTGTTTCGAACAACAGTGTCGTTTTAACAAGAACGCCACATTCCGTCTGAATCTTTGCCGACTGCCGCTATGAGGCCCATGCGGGTTTATCGCCACTGAAAGTTTTCAGGAGCAGCTCCTGATGCCAAGTACGAAATCTCTCCTCCTCTACATTTTCCCTTTCTTGCTTAGAGAATCAAAATTCCACTTAACAGGCACACGACAGAATAAGAACGACGTGTGGCTCAGAGTAGGAGCGTCAGCGACCACCATACACTGACCCTGAGGTTTTATTAGTCCCTGCCTAGCTCTTCAATATTTAGCGATAAAACAAAATGAAAGAAATGACCGAATGAGGAGGGATAAACGGCGCGTTGCCGGCACGCACGCCGTCACCATAATGAGGGGGAGCTCATTTCGCAAGCCGTGCAAGCATTTGGTCACGTCTAATGCACTGATACGCGCGCGTGGAGGTGGGGCTTTCGACAAGTCTCTCTCAAGCGGTGTTCGGATGCAGTCAACCGCGTATATTACGGCGTAAGGCGTATGAGAAAGCAATGGTCTTACGTGGAAAAAGAGAGGAGGTAAACGGTGGAAAGCGGGGAAACGCGATCTGTTTGCAACTTCTGGTTTTCCCGCCAGCCGTGACTTCGATACTCAAAAAAAAAAATAACGTAAAACAAAAACAAAGCAGTGGTGCGTGAGGGGCGAGCGAAGTAAACCAGCAGCGAATTTCGTCTCAGCATCCCACAGATATTGTCCGTTATAATGATGATGCGGCTCTCATGGCCATCTTACTTTGAAAAGGTGTGTTCATACCAAATTCACGGCGCGAATGCCCGAAACAGTAGGCGCGACATAAAAGAAGCTATTCTAGTTATGCGAGTCACTGCTTTCCTGTCACGTGAGATGGGGCATGTTGTCAGGAAGCTTTTGGCGTATAGTTAACGTAACTGCAGTTCTGTTGGCATACCTGGAGGTAAGTCGATCTTAGGACATTAGCAACGCTGAGGGGTTAGAAGCTTCACCATAAATAAATGCAGGCAAAAAGGACCAGACACTCAAACATAAGTGATAATATCAGCCTTCACTCAAATAGCTACCTATAGGTACCCACAAATCACAATAGGAGGAGGTTATGACGATTTATTGGCAAAACCCTAACAAGTGCCAACAATTTCAGTTAGTTTAGAACTTCTTGCTGGGCGAGTTGGTGCATAGCTGAATTGGGAAGCGTTGCGCATACACACGGACAAACGCTCGATCCGTTTACGTCTCTTTTTTCCTGTGTTTGTCCGTGTGTATGCGCAACGCTTCCCGATACAATTTCAGTGTTGGATGGTAATTGATACTTCACTCATTTTTGGGTTTTGTAAGTGACAGCGCGTATGTTCGCGCTGTCATTTTTTTACAATTCGCATTTTCAGTGTTTTACAAGTACAATGAACTTGTAAGAAACGGCACAATCTGAAAGTCTGGAATCACTTAAGCACTGCAATGGTTATTATCCATAACATTTTCACAACTTAGCAATTTGTGGATGACAGAAGACGAAGTACTTGCTCAGCATTTTCCAGCAGCCTGATCATATCTTCAAGAAAACATTTGGCAGGCCTGTTTCGTACTTTGAAATAAAACCCAATCTGCTGTAATTTAAAGGTTACTAGCGAACCAGTTACTTCGTAGCTTCTTTTCAAGAGGGAGGAATAACGCACGAGCACGCTTAGGTTTGGGCTTCGCCCACAGCTATTGCTCCTCGGCAAAGATGTGCAACTGATACCGCATTTACGTTTCATGCCTTGAGCGCCGGTTTACGGCGCATATCTGAACTGAATTACCCTATAGAAAGTTAGAGATAGAAAAACTCAGATGTCTACGAATGCCGAGTCAGTCATGCGTCACAGAAGCCCGCATTTCCGAAACAACAACAAAACTAGTTAGGCGAGGAGTGAAAAATACAGCGCACGCAGCAACGACCATGGTTACACAAATTGGGAAAAAGTACGTGCCACTTCATTTTATTTGCGCTAAACGTGTTTTCATACACCACCTCTGCAAGTAAACACGCCGGACCCATAATCACGCATGACGTCGGTGAAGGGAATTTCCCCGACTGCAGAGGTTATCGCCCGGCGTCAAGGGGCAAGAGAAGAGGCACTGTCGGGTGCTGCAGGTGCATGAGAAGGATTAATAAGTGCCTTTGGAGTGTCCCTGTAAGAGCGCCGTTTATATTGGCGATGCGGCTCTGAAAGCACTCACAAGCTATGCGAAAGGACTTGCCCTGACCTACAACAGAATGAAGTTAGTCAAGGCAGCCCTATGTCTATGTGCACAGAACAGTTGTTTCCATGCTACTCAGCAGCTACCGAACGATGTGGCCTCAGAAAATTAGGTTTTACTTCGGAACGATTGATTGCTGCTTTACTTCTAAAATCAACACCTGCGTTATGAGAAGCGACGTAGTAGAAAGCTTCAGATCAGCATTAACCTCTTTAATATTAATAAAATGTCCAGAAATCTCGTTCAATTAGTGGAACTGAAAACACGGCACCAAGGGAGACAGACAGCGACGTCCTTGTTTGTCTCTCGTTCTCCCGTCTTTTCAGTTCAACTGTTAAATATCGTCACAGCTATCAGCCAACTAGCTCAATTGAGTTCTTTTCAATAGCATTTTGTGTGTTACGCTCCCGTCAAAACCTCAATCAAACCCTCAACCTCATGCCCAGCCTAGGAGTGCCGCAGCCAATTATTCACCGTGTTGGGTAGCGCAGATATTGTCTTGCACTTTCCCAAGACCCGCACCATCTGAAAACTTGCTTGCCTATGTCATTCTTTACTGAACTGAATGACATAGGCAAGCAAGTTATGCCCCGGACTATATATGCCCCGATCATGCCCCGGACTATATATCCATTACAATGCACAACCGATTTCCGTCAGACTCCGTGTAGCAGACATGCAGATCGGTCCCGTGACAGGTCTGATGCCTCGGCCCGGGGGAAACCGATGGTATTGAATTCTAGAGTACACTGGTTCGCATGGCAGACGTACCAAGTAAAGCTTCAACATCATGCGCATTTACCACCGCTGTAACTGTGCGGTTGGTTGCTATGGGCTGACAGCAGAACTATAGTGTAGTACACAGCTGGCCTCGATTGGAGCCGCTGACTGCTGAGTGGTACTATGACTATTAGCCGTCATCATTATTCATTAGTCACCATTATCACAAGCCGAAAAAAAGTATTGTTCTGGCAGACCAGGCTCCTAATTTCAGGCAATATTTATACGTCACACCTACAGCTTCTTGCTCGTATGCAGCTACAAATATCATAAGCTCATCGGTCTATATGACGTGCACCTGAAAACATGTTTTCTACCATTTCTCTCCATTCGGTTATTCTAATCGACAATCAGTGTTCTCTTCGACGTCTTTTGTGTACGCGAACTATTTTCAGCCAACAGCACCGACAGAGGAGGAGGAGCACAAAACATTTATATGAAACCAGAGTCTCGTGGTTTCTTCAGATGAGGGAGGCGACGGCGGTCAGTCGGCGTGGAGCCCCTGCTCCCTGATGGCATAGAAACCTCGCAGGAATGGAGCATGCCTTCTAGAGTTACTGGCGAGCGCCCATAAAGGTGTGTGGTAAAATGCCAAGTCCCGCAATTAAGTATCGAATTGGGAATGAACCTTCGCAGAACAGGTTTGCGTCTTGGAAGCCGCAGGCTGAGTTTCTAGCGGTGTTAATCTATACGTGTGCTCACTTGAGTGATTGAAGACTGCAGCATTAACTAAGGATTGCAAGTGGAAATCCGTGTCGGCCTTCAACTGACGAGGTTGTGTGTGCATGCTGTAAGAGTCTGTAGCAATCAGCTATAGTTCGTTTCTATCTCTCTCTCTCTTTTTTTTTGCTTGCTTCAGCATTTTTATCCTCCATTCACATGCCGTCAATTTCTTAAAGAGGTTGTTTGGCAATGAGCACGCGTGCCTAACTTTTCTGTTCCTGTTTGCCGGTGGAGCAGAGGATTGAATATTTAATTAAAGATCGTTCGTATTGTTCCTGATAGCTTTTATATCTACTGGGTGCACAAGGTATTTGAGCAGACGGGTTGGACATTACATTGCATTGTCATTGTCAATGTATTTAGGGGCTCGAACCTCATTGATTCTCATTATATCTCTCTAAACGCCTAACTTCGACTTCGCCAGGCCCTATGTTACCTATCTAGCACATTTCTCCCAGGGTATCAATTTACAGTCTGATACAGGAGGTGAAGCCGTACGTACTCTGTCTTAATATAGGCTTACACGCAGACCGCCGAGACTTGGAGATCACCACCTCCTATAATATCACAAAATCATTTCTATTTAGAGTGGGAGAACAGTTTATGGTCAATTACCATGTGATACAAAGAGAAATAAGTCAAACGCCATCCAGAAGGTTGAGTTTTTCCAGAGTCCATGCACAGTGAGAACCCTGAAAAGGCAATTACGACCATTGCGGAGAAGCTTCAGTTGGGAGAGTCAGCAGCCAAACTTTCTGTGTACGATGCCTTTAGGCCACACTCCTCAGTATTTGATTTGCTTGCTCCCACCGGGGCCTGCCCGATCCAAAATTGCCTGGGTGGGAAATCTTGCGGCCACGTCACCCTCTGTGAGGTGTCCTAGTTCCCAATAGAAACCGGCCACGCTGCTATGTATAGGTAGTGTCATTGAGAGGGAGATAGACAAACAGCCAGACAACAATCAAAGGTCGCTAATGGCTGCTACTGCGGAAGGTCTTCCCAACATTAACACGCATTATTTGATCCGAGCATGCAACCGTTATCGAAGACATATTCATTCAAAACTTGAGGCTTGGAATGGTTTTATTGAACGGCCTTAGAAAACCCTGGTAAACAACATATTTTAAAAAAAGTATGACGAATATTTTGATTCCAATATGAAATAGTGTAGCTATTTCTGAAGTCGTCATTATTCCCTGAAATACCTCGTGCAGCCAATAAATAAAAAATCGGCAGTTTTTTCAGGCCAAATGTGTGTACGCATCCACAGCCATCGACATGGAACGCAGACGGGAAAAAAGAAAGGAACTGTGCTTCTATAGTGATCAGGTGGTGTCACAAAAAATTCCTCATGTTTGGTCTATAACAGTGGTACATTTAAATTCTGGTAAGCGCTCTTTGTACTTAAACATGTAGGCTTGTCTAGCGTTTCAGAAGCTTCAGCTGAATTGCCAAAGAATAATATCTACCTATACAGCCGTTTTGTTTTATCGTAAACTAGTTATATACTTAAATGCGTTAGCCCAAAGTACATTATTACGTTACGGAGCGAGAAACATCGTTAGCCGTAGACAATCGACGCCATTCAAAATCCGCGTTGGAAGCACATTGCTCGGATGGGGTTATCATTATTAGATGTCTGACCGATTCGAAAGCGTGCTTGAATTTTCCAATGCCAGAAAAACGAGAACCAGAACGAGTTCTGGTACGGGCGCTGCCTTTGATGTCAAGGCTAGACGACCGGTACTGCAGCATTCTAGACGATGGCACGAGTAGCACCGCATAGTAGCTGAAGAAAATAAAGCAAGCAAGGCTATAGCGACTGCTAAACATGCCATCGTGACAGGAGCCGACCGATACCGAGATGAGCTACACCTTATGAGCAAGTAGAGAAACCGGTGTTTCCACGGGTGTAAATCTTCAAAAAGAGACATCAGTAAGCAGGAACTTCTTTTTCTGCAGCTAAGCGATAATATCTGCAAGAAGGAGGAAGGCGATCTGCAAAATAAAATTATTCTGCCCTACGGTGCCAGGTAAATGAAAGCTCCGGCGCGGCTCTAGTTGAGTGAGCCGCCATTCCTTGTTAAGCCGCCTACGCTGTATTTATCAACGCATTAAGAACCTTCTCAATGACACATGTTGAGATAGATAAATCATTACACTTTATTGGAGAGCACGTCGAAAGTGGGAGCCCTCCATCGCAGTTACATTATTCGTGTCCATCTTTCTTCAATGATACTCCTAATCGTTTCTTTCAGCCTGTGTTAGCTCCCACCCAACAACATGCAATTAAGTTCGTCGAAACAGGTTGAGCAGGACCAACACTTTGGCTCACGCACAATCGACTGATTGGGTTTGACGTCCCAAAGATACACACGTGCTATGATAGGTGCCGTAATGATGAGCTCGGAATTAATTTTGGCCACGTCAGTTCCCCTATGGTCAACGCAAAGCACGGTAAACGAACCGTGTTAATTTTTTTTTCGTTCCACACGCATCGGAATGCGGCCACCATGGCAGCGAATGGAAGTCGCTAACTTGTCCTCCGTCGAGATACTAACGCAGAAAAGTCATTTGATTGCGAGGCACGGCACAGCAACGCGGGACCCTGCTGCGACGTTCATTTCTCTTGAGTGATACGGGGCAGAGTGCGGCCGCGGTGATGCATTTTTAACTGACGTCATCGGTTTCTGGGTGGTACGATATTCTGCGTGGGTAGTGTTGAAATTAAACGCGAACGCAAATATCCTAAAAGCAGGTTTCTCTGTGGCTCATGCTAGACAGCGCTGCTGTATTTATTCGCGTACACTAAACAAGCCAGAGTTAATTAATTGTACCCACTGTGAATGTTCACGTGAATAGTGAATTGGATCTTCGACTTAGGCAAAGCCTAAGTGCAACGTTAGAACATGAGGGCGTTTATGTACAAGAATACCAATCATTTTATTACACCTCAAACAACGCATATAGTAAACAGGCATCAGATTAAATCAATGTTTGCACATTTTGACAGCAACGAAAAAGTCAAATTTATAGTTTGCGCAATGTCAACGTTATATTTCACGTGAAACCTTACCAGAAAGCTCACCAAATAACTTGGAGGACGCTAAACGCTAGCCTTTAAGAGTGGAACGCGACAGCGTTATCGGGCACCGTTGACGCTGATACTGACTTCGGATTTTCTGCGATACGGGGTCCGATAGAAAACAATGGCGGCCGATCCCGGCGGCAGTGCAGGGCAGGGCAGTGGCTCATACCCCCGTAAGGCAGAGGCTACAAGCAGTGACTCATCAATGGTTGACAACCCCGTAAGCAATTGTGGAAAAAGGGGTTTGTGTTTCAGTTTCCGCGTAGCAGAATTATGTTTTCTCGTATATTCAAATTACAGTCCGACGTTATCATGTCTGTAGGTTGTGTGTAAGTCCGACTTTACGAATTTTCTTACGCATTTTACTTTGAGAAATTTGGTTAGTTCAGTAACAGGAGGAAGGATAAATAGAAGGAAAGACAGGGAGGTTAGCCAGTTCTCATACCGGCTGGCTACCCTGCGCTGGGGAGAGGGGGTGAGGGGAATAAAAATTATTAGAAAAGAGATGTTGCTAAAAAAATTCAAAATAAAACAGGAGAATACGGCACTACTCAAAGTCTGTCGCTAAGACCAGTTCTCCGCAAAAAGCGCAACAACACTTCCAAACCTTCTGTGCTGAGGACGGTCTCGGCCAGTGTCCCAGGACCCTTTCCTCCGACAAAAGGGGTTCGTCAAGTCTACCTAAAACTCTTGAAAGTGATTTCCTTGGTACACTGAAGCGGAGGCAATGACAGAGAAGGTGGGCGATTTACAAACAGTGCTGATGTGTCCCATCTTACAGCAGTTCCGAAACTGAAGTGATCTTGGCACAAACAGCCGCAACGGATGTCGAAAATGTCCAACTTTGACTTGTGATGGAAGCATGTTTCCTTTGAAAACAAGTTTTACACATCGCGAATTGCCAAGACGACGCGCGTGCTATATAAAACCTTCAGTCACCGGCTTGATCAGTATCAGAAGGTGCCCTTTTCACTGATGGAAGTGTCGTCATCGTAAATAACACCTGCCGTAGATACGTTCGCGCCGTCTGGTATGTAAGAACGTACATCGATGTCTCCTAAGACATTGACTTTGCTCTCAAGATCCAGCGCACTACGTTGCGTAACGTCTCTGGCGAGAATTTTCTTGCCAGCGCCTCCTCTATTTTTTCAATGCCAGCCAGATGCCGTCGATTCAACCGTTCACCACCCTCTAAGATAGCCCTTTCCTACTCTCCCCCGTCGGCTAGCGTCCGCGCCTGCTTTACGGTCGTGGGGGAGAGTACCCTCTGGGTGGCGCCTGGCGACGGAAGTCGGAGGAAGTACTCCTGATAGGCGCGTGAAGCGTCTACCGTATCTCCTCCGGAACAGGCAGCGGGGCGCGCATCAGTATCTCAGATGCACGCGTGACGCAAGCATTCGTACCCTCGGGGTAGCATCATATCGCGGCAACTCGCTGAACTAAGGCGCACCAACGGCTCCCATTGCGGAGCGAGCGATCGCACTGCCATTGAAAAAAATAGAGTAGGAGCCGGTTCTTGCGAACATTGATCCTCACATCTGTGATTTTTCCCGGGGCGAGGGCCTCAAGATACACAGACGTGGCTTGACGATTAAGCTGGTTGAGGACTATCAGCAGCATTCACCGGTACAAACAAAATACTGTGAACCGGTGGCACTCGCGTAATAATGGTATCCTTAGTTTCTGAAGGAGAAGACGCAAGTACTCTTCTCTTTGCATTACACTTGGTCACAGGCACAAAGTCACCTTCCTCCGAGCTTTCGTCAGTGGGCGTAGAGTATATCAGCGTGTTCTCACTGTCAGCGTCGCTCGGGTGGCCGGAGCGCTTTCTTGGACCAGCTGCACTCGATGTGCAAGGTATGGACGTGATTCCACGTTCATTGCCACAGTCACAAGAACGGCGTCTCAGTAACACACACCTATGCGCCACGCGCAGGGCCTGCGTGGCTGTGCTTCGGGTTGATCTTTTTTCTGATGGACAACGCCGCCGGCGGCGGATGCCGACACCTGACTTTCTGCGACTCGGAGCCCTTAACTCTGCGTTAACAGTCATCAGTTGCATAGAGAGCGATGGCTTACGACGGCTTGAGGTGCAGGTGTTTCCAAGTTGGAGGGAATAACGAAGGTGAAGGTGCACGGGGTGCGTTTTGGCCCCCCTTAAGCGAACTCTGAGGTATCAGCGTCTCGACGTCAGATGTAACACTCCCAGTGCAGCCAGCGGATGGAAACTCGCACTAGCCTTGGAGGTTTGTCTTTGCTCGGCTGATCTGGGAATTTTGATCCCCGGAGCCCGACCACTTCCTCCAGTACCCGATCTTGTTCTTGTTTTTCTTCTAGTGAAATGGCACAACGCACTCTGGGGGATCGCCCATGAATCAGGCGGTGAAAAGACTGTTATTATAATTTCTTTTTTTTTTGGGGGGGGGGGGCGGAGGTAAGCTGAAATGAAATATTTATCTTGTAAATGTGAATTAAAATGTCTTGTGTAGCAGATAGGAATTCTCAAATATATAAATATTACAGTAAAAATTACGTGAGCATAAGAAGTAAAAAAGAACAGTTTTAGAATGTAATTGTTTTATCTCGCACAGAAAGTTGCAGAGGGTTTCAGAAACCGTATGGTAGCCCCAAAGAAAATAATTACCGGAAGAGTAAAATTTAAGCCAAGGTTTTGGAAGGGATTTCAAAAAGTCTTTTCCTTTGAATAATGAACCGGCGACATGTTGAAAAGAGGTGTTGGAGAGATTCCCTATCATTGTAAAAAGGACACAGATGTGATAAGGCAAGACCACACGTGTGGAGGTAAAAGTTCAGTGGGGGGACTCGGCACCGTAGTCTCGTAATCGCTACTTCAATTTTTCTAGTGGAGTGCCATTTGTTGTTCCAAGGTAAGTTCAAATGCGGGAAGTCAGATGTTGGCAAGAATGATATGGCGAAGTTATTTGTAGTAGTATATTTTCTGAATCGCGCCGCAGTGATGAAAGCTAGCTGACGTTGGAAAAATGGGGATTACAGGACCATCGTGGGATGCTACTGTGAGTTCATCTGCATATTCATTTAAGGCTAGACCTTTCTGGCCTGGCACCCATACTAAACGAATGAGACGTAAGTGTCTTGAGATAATGGACTGCTTCTAATCAATTTGAGAAGCTGGACGCGATTATTGAAGAAGTGACAGACAGATAATCGGTTAAAATTACCGCTGATGACAGAGAGTATGGTAATTTATATGAAGCTATGACAATTGCCAATAATTCTGCTTGAAAGATAGGCGTGAAGTCAAGTAGTCGAATGGAAAAAGACGAATTTAGATATGGTGATACAATACCCACGCCTGTCTTCTCTTCATGGATGGAAGCATCAATCGATGTCCCAGTGTTTGTATCTAGGTGTGTAAGGTCGTTTTCCAAAGTACCATTCTGATATTCATAGGGCAAATGTTTAGCATTGTTTGAAGAAAATATCATCAAATTCAATTTTAGCGACTGGACAAGAGGAATTTGGCTAGACCACCTCGCATCGGTGAACATCTTATGGGTCCAATAGTTTTTGTACGAATACAACTCGAAGGCAACGTCAGCGAGACCATTGATGATAAAAAATGATGTGGATTCAATAATGAAGACATATTGTGACCTCCTTTCTGGCGACACATATATCTTTAGGAAAGTTTGTACTTTTAGGATATGAAATCACATGAGAAGAGAAGGCAGGTGTGCTTCTTGATATATCATTCACTACAAATTAAGGAAGGCCACGACATCAACGTAATGTCTATAGTTCGAATAGAATTAGAGGCCGAATTTGGCACGGAGCTCAGCCAGAAAACAAAACGCAGCCGAACTCTATTATCGGGCGAAAATACATGCAATAGATCGTAATGAGGGCATGCCGGCGCATTCCTGGTCGATTGCTGCTAAGTCTACGCACCATTCCTACTGTGCATGCCCCCTTTGAGGTAATGTGCTCTCTATGCGGACTCCAATTAAGCTTTTCGGTGTATATGACTTCTAAGTATTTAAGTAAATTCACCTGCCGGATACTCAATTGTTGGTTAAAAAAAACGAAATTTGCACACGACCGCTTTGAGGGAAAACTAGGCTGGCGCTTTTTCTGACATTAAATCAGAGATTAATGTCATCAAACCACAATTTAAGGCCACTCATAAAGAACTGTAGCATTTGGTACAATGTATGTATATCTACCGATGCAGCAAAAAATGCAATGTCACCGGCGTGTACGTACACATGCACATCCTGTTGCCAAGGAACAGTACTTAGTAAAACATTAAACAGCAATGGCGGAAGGACTCATCTTTGGGGTAGACTTGAATTTTTATATGTTAATGAAGACAATTCACATAGAGAGCCGTAAAATTCTCTTCTGGTTAAAAATCAATAAACCCACGTGACAGAACCATTTGGCAGACTTGCATTCTGAAGCGTGTTTATTAGGCTTACATGCCGTGCACTGTCATACGCTTTAGTGATATTGAAAGTGACTAAGGCAGCGTATTTTTTCTGACACCGAGGTAGTTGAATTCGACTTTCTAGGTCGACATGGGCACGCGAAATCGAGCACCCATTTCTGAAGCCAATTTGCCATGGGCTCAAAATCATGTTCTCGATCAGATAATTACCTATGGGGTCGTGCAAGATTCATTCGATGAGGTTTACTAGGTTAGATATAAGAGCCTAATGTTATCTGAGATCTAAGCAGCATCTTGCGTTTTTAATAATGGAATTACTTTTGCAAGTCTCCATTTTGGAATAATCCACGAAATTGTAATAGAATGGTTTACAGTGGTAAGCTATGCGTGAGGCGATATCTTAAAAAAGTTCTTATTACTGGCGTAGTAATGCCATCACGACCTGGCGCTGAATTGGGCAGCTGGATAACTAAATTTATTAGGTCCGAAACAGCACCCTCATCAAAGTCTTCACCATGAGTAGGCTGCGCAGCGGCTGTGTCATTCCTACATAACGTGGCTTGTTTTTTTTTTTTCTCTTTTGGCTTCCACAACATGGCTTTTACCTACTGCGAGCAATTTACCAAACAGATGGCTTTACAAGCATGCTCCTTTCGCACCCCAGCGTTTCGGTCGTTTTTCTCTTGTAATACACTTTGGTACTCGAAAATTGGCCGTGCGCTATTTTTGCTATTTGGTCGCTGCCCTCTGTAGTGTTACCCATAGTTTCTCACTATATTGCCTAGAGGGAAATCTGGCACCACCGTCTGTGGGAGTTTTCCAACGAGCGCTGTCTGATCATGGGAATAACGGTATATGGCTCTGCGAGATTTGTGTTGGCTGGTGTTGCATGAGGTTTCGTCTAAAACGTGGATATAGCTACACAGATAATCCGTTCGTAAAATAAAATCTTCATATTACGTTTTCATTAACCCATATCGCACTTTTCAATAAAGTTTACTCACCTACCATGCATAATTAAGCGAAGAAAAGCAAAACAGACTGCAAACTGTTCCAAAGCGAGCAGGAATCTGAATCTTGTTGTCTGTCCTCCCAATTAAGCAGCCCACTAATACTTTTTGCATTTAATATATTTGTACAATCAATCACAAGTCTGCAAAATTCAACAAAACATGTTTTTGTGTAATAATAAAGCTAAAAGAGCTCTTTACGTGCTTTTTTAGTAGGAAATGTATCATTGTGACAGATGGAAATGCGCTAGCCAGACCTATCTTCAAGGTGTTATGGCTCTCCGAGAATGATGACAATTCGACGTCACCATATACCAGCATTCCCATGCATACAACAGCGTAGTAGTGCTACAATTCCATCTAGGTTATATATTGAGAAACTCTACGGCGCTACCATACCTTGATCGTTGTTTTGCTGCTTTTGCCTGAACCTTGGTTCCGTACGCGGCTATCGGTCTCGTTTTTCGCTCTTTAGCGCACTCTCATGGGGCACTTCGCACATGACACGCATTTTTGGCAGCATGAACAATAAAATCAAGGTCTGCCCCTCAATATTCGAAGAACTACGCGTGCCAGGAGGCACACTCGTTGACAGAAAGCTGCACCCGTGGCCAACGTGCAGGTTACACGTTGCTAATTGCCTGCCGAGTATTTCTAAGTTAGCACACCCCACTGTTGGGGCTAACTTCTCTCCAGGGTGAACACATCACAGCTTTCCTCTCCTCAAGCCAGAACACCTCAGCGAAACAAATGTTGTACCCATGAGAAAGTGTATAGGCAGCTGAGTAAGTAGAACACGTCTTCGTAAGAACCTTGTTGATCTCGAAACAAACCTGTGATTGAACGGACAGAACATTATAAAAAACATTATCGTTAATAATGCCATTAGCATTCTTTGGATTCTTCACAAACTTATTGGTCTGTCGATATATATTCTAAAATCTTTCACAGCGCTTTTCAATGGAGAAAGAATCATTTAAAATTTATTTGATGCTGAGTGGATCAAAACCGTGTCAAACCGGTTCCTTCAGCACCGCAGCCCGACCCTTTAGATAACACGAATAGACAAAGCGCCTGTTATCAGCCGTTCAGGTTGCTGTGCTGACTGAGAGCCCGCTGTGGCGCCAAATATACCACTCGAATCGTGTGAGAAACATTGTCTCATATATCTTACAAACTCAGATAGGCAGCGCAAT
Organism: Dermacentor silvarum; assembly: GCF_013339745.2. Lineage (NCBI taxonomy): Eukaryota > Metazoa > Arthropoda > Arachnida > Ixodida > Ixodidae > Dermacentor > Dermacentor silvarum. The sequence goes on from NC_051154.1 coordinate 259,639,779, forward strand.
GGCTTCGTAATATGCTTGCTCAAGTGGTGACTTTCCAGGCTTAAGGAGTGGTATCAAGAGGCTGGCCTTCCACCGTTCAAAAACGACGCTATCATTCCATGACCGGTTCTAAAATTACAGTAGTTGACCTCGGCCGTCTTCACCTAGGCGGCATAAAGCAGCGTATGTGATGCCGTCCGGCCCTGGCGACGATGAACGCCTGCAGGTGGCCACAGCGCGTCCATTTCCTTGATTGAGAAGGACACGTTTAATTCTGGAAGCGTGTCGCAGGAACCTCGCCCATAATTTCGCCATTGACGGTGACCACATTAACCGCAATCTCAGCGCAGAAATTTTCGGCTATATCAACTTGCAAACGGCCTTGGGGAGTGTGTTCGAATAAGGACAGAATAATGGGGTTCCCGACTATTTTTAGTTTTGAAGTTTTTGTATGTAGTGGGAAAAATGTGTCTGTACAAAGTAATCAACCTTCATCTTGCGAAACTTAGGTCGAATTGCTGACCATCATACTTACGTACGCCATTGAACAATGAAGTGGATAAAAATGTTTAGTCTGCATCGAAGACTTTTATTATTAACAGAGTATAGCAACACATTTTTGCAAAAAGTTCACCAAGAAATGGTCCTCAAGTTGATTTAAAGAAGATGGAAATTTTTTATTTAAAAAATAGGTGCAAAGCTTACTTTTCAAGCTTTCTTTTTCTAATTTGCCCACGAGTTTCAAGCAAACGCAATAAATTGGTGAACCCACTATTTTGTAAATTGTGTAGCATTTAACAAACGTAGCAAAAACAACGTTTAAAGTTGAACACTTCATCCAAGGTGCCTTCGGAAAACGTCCGAATAAGCCTTTAACTTTTTCGCCTATTGTCGGGCGAAGACTTATAAAATTTAGCTTGCCTTAATTCCACGTGAGAGGTGGTATAGATGTGGAGTAGGATTAATGTGTCGAAAACTGTGATCTCATTACCACGCGCTTTAAAGTTTGCAACGTTTTGCGACTGCATAGGGATAATTTCGCGCCTTGTCTTAGGATTTCTTGAAGTCACAGTTCCGCGATATCAAAGGATTTTATGCCTGATTTAAAATATTCAGTGAATACGAAAAATATTCGGGCCCCGTTTTGCGAAAGTCCTCATCTGAACATACCCAGCTGGCATCATCCACTGCAGAGGCGTCATCGCACTTTCCCGCTAGGCTGGTGCATCGTTCATTTAACGGGGAGAATTTCCGAAAATGACGTTCTCCCCGTTCATTTAACGGGAAGAATTAGAAATAAATGCCAGAAATGCTTTACCCCGACTAGTGTTATAAAACTTAATTATAAAACTTAATGTAGATGCTCTCGCGTACTTGCGGCCTCAGCGTACCGTAGTAAGAATACGGATGCAGGAGTTCTGAAAACTGAAACTCAACTCATTTAATAGTTAAAAAGAGGCGAAAAAGGCACAGTCTGAGTCACTATTCTTTACTACAACAAGAAGAATGAGTTCATAATTTGATATCTGTGATTTTTATTTTCTTATTAGAACGAGAAACATCGTTGGGATGACCATGCATGGGTCTTAAGATAGGCTCAATTCTCCCACTATAAATAAAGAAATGCCTTATGTTCTCACAGTACTAGATTTAACAGTCCTTGGTGTGTATTCTATACAATTTTATAAAAGGCGGCTAGGATTATCTTTTATTGTCTTTAAATGTTCCAATTTTCGTTATTTTTGACATTTCAGCATTATTGGGATATTATAAAGAAATAAATATCTGGTGTAGTTGCATATTTCTTCTTTAACTAGCGAGGAATCTTTTCAAAATTTGTCAGAAATACTTTTCAGCTTCACCACCTTAGCTGAAATGGCCAAAGAGCGTCAGTCACGTTGTCAAAAAGCAAAGTTAGGAAATTTTTAAAAAGATACAATGGGTAACATAGCTTTAACTTGTCATGAGCCAATAGTGTACGTTCACCAAAAAAGGTTAACGGGGTACAATGTGTTAATTTTAGAGTGATAGGCCTTCGAATTTGAAAATTCTGCAAGTCATCAAAACGCTCTTTAGGGAAATAATAACTTTTAAAAGAAATTCGAGCAAAGTTTCGCAATACCAAGATTTATTCCTTTCTGCAGAGACATTTTCCCACCCCATATAAAAATTTCGCTGAAAACTAAAAGTAGTCTTGATGTCCTTAGTCTGTCCTTATCTGAAGCGACCCTTAAGGATGGCGAGAGCTTAGAATAGCTGTTGTAGTGCTTACAAGCCACAGCTGGGCAGCATACGATGGACAGTGGCTTACGACGGTCAAGTTATTCGCAAAACGTCTTGAACTATTGATCTTCCAGTCTGTCCACTGGAAAATTCATTATGCCGTGAAGGCAGTAGACGAGTCAGGGTACCTACGCAAAATTTGCAAGCACTGATTTCAGGGCATGCAACACTTGCACTGCGCTTCGAGATGTTGGCGTATTGGAATTGCCGACAAGCGTGCCAATCGCATTTATAAAATACTTGGGCATCGTCCCAATTTGGCGGTCATGCTCTGTCAGCGTATCTGGGTGAGGTGTGGAGCATTGCGGTGCTACTCCTTGTTGCAGTTTATCCGCAGGGCTTATCCTTTGCAATGGTGGCCAGTCTTTTTCAACGCACTGTTTGCAGCTGCTGCATTATCAATGCGCGTGTTGGATACATCCTTCCGCTGTGGTGAAGCGGAGGCAACATGAAGATTTATGGGACATGTCTTCTCTGTACGCCTAGCAGAATTTCTTGATGAGCGTCTGCGACGAGAAGGACGTCGCCTGGCGTCAGCAGCTACTCATCGATGAGTTGAACGGTCCCTAACAATTTTCTTCAACACGGAGAGTCCCCGCTTAACCTTTAGACATTGCTTTGATGAGGTGTTGTGGCGCCCGAGACAGCCTTGACACTTATAAGTTTTAACCTGGCAGATGTGTACATAATGTTGTGCAATACAATGGCAACATATCGTAGACTTTCCGCATAGGGCGCTCACGTGACTGAATTTCTGGCGTTTTCGGATGAAGTGGCTTGGGAACAAAGGGCCAGAAAGCACGTCGGGAACGACCCACCTTGACATGCAATGGAGGACCTTTAGAGGTGATATTTACGCATTTGGAATTTCTGAGATGGGACACCTGGTAAATTTTGGTGCCATCGTTGGCAGGCTCAATCAAAATTCGCAGATCCTCACTTGAGATGGCCACATCAATGTCGTATATGACGCCCGTAGTTGTCTGTTTGCCCAACGGGATGATGGTACGAAAATGCATACCGAGGATAGTGACAGCACTCAGAGAGGCGAAAGCTGGCGGTTGAACGACGTCTACCGCTACATTAATAAGTGCGATAATTTTAACGTCCTAAATGCCATTCAGCAACACTTTGCCGAGCTCAACAAATACAGCTTGCCTGTTGAGGAGCCTCATGTTGTCGTAGGGTAGCGCATGTAAAAATAGCAGGTGTACTTCGGCTAAATCTGCAGTGTCATCATGGTAAATGAATCAACACAGGCCCTGGGCATCCGCCGCTTTGCTTTTTGACTCAGGACATACACGTAGTCGTCGTCGGAGCTGTTATCGTTGTCGGCCAAGTCTATTAGGGTAGCCTCGCTGTCGCTCGAGAGGCAGTTCCGCTTCCTTGAGGCTGCAGAGGCGGACACTGCCAAATCAGGTGGTAGTATGGGTGCCTCCATTTCTATTCCCGTGAAGCAGGGCACGGTGTTCCAAAAAACGATAATTAACAAAAAATCCGGGTGACCGAGAACAAACACTCAGCAATAGGATCCCTTCGCGGTCTATCATGCGAGGTTGAAGGCTCAATGGAAGCAACATTACCCTTGTGTGTAATATTTACTTTCACCACTGACTTCTGTCTTTACTTTTTTTTCGTATGTGCTTGTGAAGGTATACTGTCTCCACCACTAAACTATCTGTCAAAAGCGGCTTTTATCAACAATGGAGTAGTTTGCATTTGTCCGCGGGGTAAATGCGCCTGCGCTAGGCTCTATGAATGGTTAAGAGGATGAACAAATCAAGGTGTTTACAGGGCTACTTTGCCACTGGAAAATTTACCTGCGCCACTCCTAGCTGGTATAGCGTGTTTCACGTCTGATGGCCGGGCTTCGTATCAGTGGAGCTCACCTAAAATAGTTGGATTGCAGAGGAGCATCAGCAACATTATCATGCCGTATGTAGACCACACCACCGGAACGGTTTCGACTCCGAAGTAGTCAGCTATGACCACGTGCTTCATGGTAGACAAAGATCCCATGAAGGGGAGACGACGGCCGAACAAGAAGCGTACGTAGCGTAGCTGCGCGTCATGCAAGCACTGCAACGGTGGCGACGAAGAGGAAGTATCGAGCACATGGTACCGTAGTGCGGTTGGTGAAGCCGATATCAGCCACTAGTGGAACCACAGTGCGACCGAACAACGGCGTTGGAGCCGAACACGTTATTACGAGGTCCGCCTGGACGCGCGTGGCTCTACGATCGAGCACTGAATCCACCAAGGTAGCCATCAGGCCTGAGTAAAAGCTGAATAAGGCGTGGGCCCCGTTTCTCATTACAGCCTGATTTTTGGCTAGCTCCGACGTTTTGGCCTGATTGCGGTGCCGCTGATGCTTAGCACATCCCCTGTAGCCCTTGCCTTGGCTCGGCTGCTGGAGGCATATCAATCGGAACTTCTACTACGTCACTTGCCCTCAGAACTACGCTGTTATCCATTGTCACGCGTGCAATTTTTTAGTGAAAAAATCGTAGGTGGTGCTGCATCGTTCCATGTCATTCTGCCATTCGCCTGAGGTTTCAGAGCTCAGTTGATTTGTTGCGTTTCTGCTCTTGTGCTCTAAATTATGTTCTACTGATTTTACAGTACTGTGATCCACCATGCTGCGGGTATTTTCTGAAAATATCGCGTTCCACACTAGATAAACTACGTAATGTCCGCAAAATGTATCGCTGATGATTTCTGCAACTTGCAGTTCACTGCGGGTCACCAGATTAACGTCACCGTCTTCGTCGATTAGGGTCCCGACTTCCGCCAAATTTTCCGAGTGCCCTCCACGCAGCCCATCGTTACTTGATTCACGACATTCACGTGTTCCGCTGAATATTTCCCTTGCCCCTCGGAATCGCTTTGACAGGCCCTACGTGACGTTGTCTCGTTCGCTGTCAGTTTCTTCGGGCGCTCGGACTTTCTCTCCCACGGAGGCGCTTTCAGAGCGAGCACGAGTGGTGTCAGGTGCAGGCTGATGCCGCCGAAGAGCAGAACCATCTGTCGAAACGTAAACGACTGCTCCACGCGTGCGAGCGGCAGAGGGTAGAGCAGCGACGAGAGTGAGTGGCCGGCGTATCGAATTCCCGTGGCCACGTCCTTGTACTTCTCGAAGTGCATCATGAGCACGACGGTGAGTGCCATGTACTCAACCCCACATCCAGCTCCTGCGAGAAAATAAAATTCTGTGATTGAGCGTTTTTTCTTTTTTTCACCTAGTGAGTCAACCATTGCTCATTTTACATAATCAAACACAAAAGGTGACTTGACAGCGGTTTTCATCGAAGAAAGAAAAACCGGCCATTGTTGCTTAGTGGCTATGGTGTTGGGCTGCTAAGCACGAGGTCGCGGGATCAAATCCCCGCCCCTGCGGCCGCATTTCGTTGAGGAAGAAATGTGAAAACACCCGTGTACTTAGATTTACGTGGACGTTAGAGAATCTCAGATGGTCCAAATTATTCCGGAGTCCCCCACTACGGCGTGGCTCATAATCAGATCGTGCTTTAGGCACGTAATACCGCACAATTCCTTTTTATGAAAGACAAGGTCTTCTGGGGCGCATTAGTGTATCATGTGGTCTACGCTTTCATAAAGCCCTTTACTTTCTTTCTTTTTAAACTGGAAAATCTCCGGGATAGGAATATATTTTTCGTTCAGCTAAGCCACCATTTGAGTTCCAGTTAAGGGCGCGCGCATGTTTGAACGCGAGCATCCGTGTTTCATTTCGGCCTTTTTGCGCGAATAATACATAATTCCTGCTGTGTGCATAGCTCTACGCTAACGTGGTGCATCTATTTTGTTCCAAGCGTGATTTTTACGTCTTTCTTGTTGACCCGTGTGAACTATAACGCCTCACGTCACCTTATTTCGATGAAAGCGGTCAGAAAGTGGTAGCCAGGTACACAGATTCCACGAACCCTAAATCGATCTGAAGTCGCGAAAGGAGACCTTGTCTTGAATAATGGCAACATAGTGTGATGGGGAATGAGGCACGGCTGTTGGTAGGTATTGGGTTAGAGAATACGAAGGACAATGAAGGACTCATTCATGTGTTCAAAGGTGCTCAATAAGAATTCCTTCTCGTCTGTTAGTGTTCATTCTTTGTTTTTGGTTTTCTTCTAGACTTGAAATATTTACTACAAGGCTAGGTTTTTAAAAACAATTCAACGAATGAAGACATCCAACCCCGTATTGTGCGCGCGCGTACCATGCGGACAATTTGGCATTCCTTGTCAAGGAACGGGAATTTGGCCTGTTTCGACGGGTTCGTTCCCGAATAATCACAATGTACTATATAACCGTCCTTTGTATTGAATCTCGCACCAATATAAGCGGGAGGTGTGCGTCACACTTTTGGCTAGCCCGCTTTCTCATTCACATTGTCATTTTATATTTCGATGGCATTTCGTGGCGCACGCAGTAAAAGGGCACGTTCCAATGCATTACCTGCCTGTTAGTCTAGAAATTATTAGATCAAAGTACGCGTCATCTGCCATGACACCAAACCACTGACGTGGTTTGGTGCCACTAACGTGCACTAACTGGGCCAAGGCCACGAAACGTTGCCACGCGTTTTATATCGAAAGAGCCGCACAATGCAGCTGCGAAAACCCGTAAAACTAGATAAATGCAAATCCCCTGCCGCCTTCGCTGCTCGTGCGCAACATTGTCGTCAGCACTACGCACTGCGGTAATGTGTGAGATAGGTTGCAGGATGTCGTTCTGGGCCATATGCCTCATTCTTGATTTTCACTGGTTCTGCCTCGCTATGTTATCACGCCTCTGCTCCAGTGCAAGACATGCCCGTGGCTTCAGTAATTAAGTATTCTATTCTTCCCGACACGCGTGGAAGCTTTCGAAACGATCGCGGTAGCCACTGATCTGCAGGTAATGTGGCTATAGGGGCAGGCTGTCAGACATAGCACTTAATTTATTAAAATTAGGTCACGCGGTTTTACGTTCTAATACCACAATCTGATCTTGAGAGACGCTGTAGTGTGCAGTCGCGGAGAGGGGGGACTTCTGTACTGTGGTTTATCGCATGATGCATGAGCATTTTTTTACATTTAGCATCCCTATATTTCAGTAAAATGTATACGTGTCAATGAAGCATGTTTCTCCAAACGATTGCTCTCAAAGAAAGGTGGCAGCATCTTCGTTTTTATGGAAACAGAGTTCAGACGTTTCGACCTGAAGTTTGAGAACGGTACAGTGCTTGAAATTGCCAATATAAAAGACCTTACAGAAAATTTCAAGGGCAAAGAAACCAACACGTTGCATAGTCTGCCTAGCACAATGAGGATGCTAATTTTGTAGACCATTTAACAAAGAGTACTCGCGCAAGTTATTTGTTCCTTCGCGCAGTGGAACTTCGATTTATGATTTTTCGCACCGGGTGCAGCAGAGCACCGAGATGCTTACCTTGAATAAACCCAAAAGTCAGAGTCATCCAATAAATATCAGGAGCAAAATAGGAAGTGATGATGCCCGACCAGAACAGCATCCTTCCAATTAGGCCGATTGTTGAAACAGCTAAATGTTTCTGTAGGACAACTAGTATAATTCCTGCAGTCGTAGAAAAGTAAGAAAGGAACAGTACTAACTGGAACACTTTCATATGTCGCATAGTTTTGGCGAGCTGAAGAATATGAAAGCACTGCTATTAAATAGTGCAAGAATTAACCTTGCCATTTTACGTTACGAATCCATGGTAGCTTTCAGCATATTCATAAAACTAATGTAATGACTAAAACTATAATGGAAATATAAAATAGCAGACAGACGAGTAGAAAATAGATACTTTTTAGCCCCTGTGTGTGCGACCTGCGCCGAAAGCTACCATGTATCCGCTATTACAACTTGCCCATGGCAACACTTTGTTAAGCTTTTGTTGCTTTCGTTTTAAGGTGGACCGCCATAGCTCCGATGGGCTTTTCTTGCTTGGAAGTTAAATGATCACACAGGAATATATTTCAATCAATTTCATGATTAAGCAACAGCCGTTTCTCGTGCGCATAAGCTCCGACATCCCGTACCCAGTGGATGTTTGATTGCCCAAGACATTGGAAGGGTGGTTTGCTGGGCGAGTTGACAAGGCATGCTTGAATTACGCAGCGCGGAATAGCATGGAAGGAAAGAAAACGCGGACACTGCGCTTGGTCCGTGTTTTCTTTCCCTCCATTTATGTTATTTCGCGCTCCCTAAGTCAACCAAGACATTGATTGAATAATTTTACTAGTGACAGTTCTTGATTATATTGCTATCTTGAACCTTAATTTTCCCATTTAAATTAAATCGGAAGCGAATTGATTCTTTTGAATATGCACTTTCCTATCGAAAGCGATCGTCTAAGTTAAAGAACAGTCATTTCATAATGATCATTCAGTCTGTAGATACCATTGCCGTTACCCCGTTCCTCAATCATTTCTTCAGCAATGAATATTATGGTTGCTTTTCTATTGCTCTTTTATTTGTTTTATATTTTTCCACGAGCTGATATTTTTTAGGGTTCAGTGTCACTCATGTCCATGTTTTTATGCTTACGATTGTAATAACGGATGTTTTTCCTACTGTTTTCCTTATGTTTTATTTTGTTATTCTTTTCTTGATATAGGTTGTATGAAACACGCCTCCCTCTGAGTTGCGTGCGTCTTTATATTAACGAGCGACGAATATTGGGGGTGCGTCTACCTAACAAATGCAGAGTGTAAAGGTGACGTCAATTTATATAGGGTGTCGCAATTAACGTTAGCCAATCCGTTCAACGAAATAAAAAGAGTAAGAACAGATGGTGCAAGATACAAATTTAAGGCCTACGGTGTTCGGTCTAACGTGTAAGACATCTAACGTCCGGACACGGCAGATATATCTTGCACGGTGTTTTTTTATTTTTGTGTTCTTTAAACAGCTTGGCTAACGTTAGCAGGGACACGGGGTATTTAGCGCATAGTTCTAATCATGAGTTTTATCTCAGTACATGACGTGCACGCGTTAAGGCAAGCTATGATCAAAGTTGCTACTGTATGCTCTCACCTGAAAGGTTGTCCATCGCTTGGAAGACGCTGGTCGGCCAGGATTCGGTCTCGTGGTTTACGCCAAATTCACGCATTAACGCCACATAAAAATTGGAGGACGCTTAAGCTTCGCCTTTAGGAGTGGAACGCGATAGCGTTATCGGGCCCCGTTCGCATCGCATTTTTCTTTGAGTAGGCTTCACTGCAGCACAGAACGTGGGAAAGCCAGTTTACAAAGACCAAACTTACGCCGATCCCCTTATAGTCGGCTTCACTTTTAAACAGAAATGCATTGGTGGGGAGACGTTTTTCCAGGGGCAATGTAAGTCGTCTTATATTAAAATGTGAAGGTCCTAGGACCTTTTTACTTATTTTATTAATTGTTTGCTATTGACCCGACGCGCGCGCGTGTCCGAAACGCATTAGGCAGGCCAAGTCCCAATTTCACCTGCCGAGGATGCAGGCGCCATCTGGATCAGATTTTCGCAAGTAGCCCACTCGAGCCCGCCGGTGTTGGTATGGTAGAAATCCTGGAAAAGGGGTTTGTGTTTCAGTTTCCTCGTAACAGAATTATGCTTTCTCGTACATTGAAATAACAGTCCGACGCCACCATATCTGTAGGTTGTGTGGTTAAGTTGTACTTTTGCACTTTTCTGACGAATTTCACTGTGAGTAAATCAATTTTTGTTCACTAACACGCTGCACCACGTGGAGGGCCTGCGCGGTCGGGGTGGTTGGGGATGATTTTCTCCTGAACTAACACCTTGTGCCACGCGGAGAGCCAGCGTGGTCGGGGTGGTTCGGGATTATTTTCTCCGTCACGGACGCCGACATTCACTATGACGCCGATGCCGTATTTTCTGCGAAACGGGGCCCTTAACGCTGTCGCGTTAAAAGATGCCCGATGTCGAGTGACCGGCAGAGGAAAAGAACGTGGCCGCGCAAGCAATCACCGCTCGCCCCTAACTCTTGTCCAGCTGAGGTCGACTGCCTTCGCGGGAGCTTGTACGTGCGGGTTCGTCGTTTTGTTTGGACATAATTTCGACGTCTACAGGTCCAGGAATTTTGCACCGCATAACCTGCGGACGAAATTACGACAAACGTTTAAATGTTGCGGACGAATTTCCAAAGCATTTCATTCGTGAGTGATGTTTGGAATTTCTGGGCCGGCTTTCACTAGTAAGATGCTGAATATAAAACGATTGTCTGCCAATTGCTCTTGTCTACATTTATAACTTAAGCAGTCTCTTGTAAATTTCTAGCCATTGTAGCTAAATATTTCTCGACAGATTGCGTTCCAAGCTTATAAAAAGATTTTTCGGCACCGACAAAATCTGAAAGAAAAATGCTGCAGTGTGCTAAGCCCAAGAAGTGAAACAATGACATTAATCGCTAGTGTCTCACTAGGAACTCTATGAGTTGCTGAAATTATTCACCGCAATGCGCGAACTATAATATTTGGAAAACCAGAGATTTTGCCTTCCTCTCAGTTATACTTGCACCACCATACGGATTTATTCTTTTATCGCGCCCATGGCGGTGCCTAATCAACGCTAGCGTTCTGTTGCTGTGCACGAGGACAACGGTTTCGTTTCTCGGGCGGGCTGGCCGCATTACAATGTGGACGAAATAAGAACTACGCGTTTACTCAGATTTACATACGCGTTGAATATCCCTATGATGGTCCAAATTATTTTGATCCCCCCAACTAAAGCGCTTTCATAGCCTAGCTTTGTGTAGATTTAGAGCATTTCATCCCATAATATTACCCAATTACGACCTGTGGCGACAACACACTCTGAAAATTCCAGCTGAAAGGGCACTTCAAAAAAACACGCACTCTAGTTACACTTTTTTATTCCCTCAGGTCAATGAGAGCAGTTTATAATACCGGCCCCCGCCCACCTTATCCTTCACTTCTGGATATATGCAGCGACTCCTACATGACCTTGAGAATCCGGCGTGATCACAGGCTTAGATGTCACTCAACGAAGTCCTGTCGTGATGCCGTCGTTGTTGTATGCGTAAAGGTTGGTAGTTTCGCCAAAATGTGAAGTATTGAAAGTAATCGTAAGTTTTAGCGTTGCGCTGCAGCTCCCCATACGGTGCTCAAAAAATATAAGTAGAGACGACATGGCGCGACTCAACACGCGGGACAACTGCTGCTGCACCGAAGCAACAGCACCATATGGAAGATACCAGTTCGCGCGGTGAGGAACGCCAGCAGCGGTACTACTAGCGTCGCACATAGGTGGTGCATGAGACGAGACCAACGGAAAACTGTGGGCGTTTTTCAGCGCCCACTGAAAGAATAAGGTAGATTTAGCTCGACATATACAGTCCATTGCGCTCAGACCAGTGTATGCAGCACGGTGTGGTAGCCACACAGCTGTTCAGCAGGAACGGTAATGTGTGTGCGCACAACGCTCGTGCCAGCAGAGGATACCAGAACGCTGCCCTAGTTCCGGTAGAGTCCATCGAGCGAAGCCAAGTGACGGCGCGTCCACTTGGTTTCGTCGTTATTGGAATCAAACCCACTAGGCGTCTCTGGAGACCTCCTAGCCCTCCAGCCGCGCGCCGCGCATGCACCATCGATCCTAGGACAACACAACGGCGGCGGTGCGAACCTGCCTGGAGTGTTCGTTTAGTTGTTGTAGTAATAAAATAGTTACCTGTGTTAGTATTTTATTACGATAGTTACCTGTGTTGACAAAGATGAAGTTGGTTCGATCCAATCCCCCTGCTATTTCGCATCCTAGTTTTTTTTCTGTCCCTTTTTAATGTTTTAGCAGGTGGAATCGTCCAAGATGTCGGACGACTCGCGAAGATACTTTCCCAACCGGAGGCCGCGAGGCCTTTGCCCCTCGCCGCTTCGAAAGGAAACGGGAAATCCGCGTCCGGTAACAGTGAGAGCGCCGTCATGACTACACCTGACCTGACACTACAGGCCACCGACGACAGATAGAGATTGAGCGTAACCGTGAATGTGAGCGAAATCATACTCCACAATTGGGCGACGAGTCTACACCATTAAGGACGGTAATGTAGCTGACTTAACCCGCCGCGGTGGCCCTGGTGGCTATGGCGTTGCACTGCTGAGCTCGAGTTCGTGGGTTAGATCCCGGCCCCGACGGCCGCATTTCAACTGAGGGAGAAATGCAAAAATGCCCATGTACTTAGATTTAAGTGAATGTTAAAGAACTCATTTGGTCCTAATCATTGCGCAGCCGCCCCCCCCCCCCTGTCCCCTACGAATGCATCATCATCGTGTGATGGATTTGGTGCGGTACACCTCAGAGTATTTTAAGGATTTTGCATCATCGTAAAAAGCGGATTGTCGGCCTCCAAGATTTAATTACACCTGTCACAATAGGATCTGAACTCTGCACACAAAAATTTCAAGAACTATTGGCACGTCGCCAGTTAGAAGCCGGTTTACTGCTCACAGAATGTTGCTTTTCGATATGCAGAGAGAAGAAGACCTCGTGCATGCCCTTCTCAGTTGCAAGTTGGCCTGAGGGATCGCCGCCTCAGCACTAGTGCCCAATTCATGCCTACAAAACACTTGTATTGAGGCAGGGGTGCCGAAGTAGTACACCGATGAGGACTTAATAAAATACCTTAGACCACAAGGTGGTTATCACGCAAGGAGTGTTACCCACCGCATGCAACTTGTGAGTTCGACTGGGAGTCCCGGCACATGGAAACCATGGTTCTCACGTTCCCCCTAACACGGACCGTCCCGAGTAGATCACCTTGGCCTTCACAAAGAATGAGACCATTAATTGAGTACGTAGAGACACCGCCTTGGTGTTTCGAGAGTCGGCACTATGTATATGTGGCTAAGTACTGCCGTGGTGATCAGCGGTGTAAACGATGCTGAGGATGCCATCACTACAAAACGTGGACACGCAATTAAAACTTTCTTTGCTCAAACTGTGGCGGCGGACATCCCGCCTGCTGAAGCAAGTGTCCTATGCGCTCCATTGCCCTAAAGTGTAGGAAGGCGCTTGTCTTGTGACCAAGGACCCCATTAGATGAACTAACTAGACGTAGAAAATGGATGAAAGTTGCAGGAATAGCATCACACTGGCCTGAAATGGGCACATGGATTTTCCATGCTTGAAAGCCACGTCAGGAGCCCAGGCCGCAGTGACATGATTGCACAGCGGACCGGCTAAAGCAGTAAAACCACCAAACAGCGGCCCTGTCAGGAAAACAACTGTTAAATCACCGGAACCGCGAATTTCTGAAGATCTGCACTGAGGAGACCTCAACCGCGTTATGACAAAACACAGCAGGGAGGACTGTCACCAGGTATTCCGCGCCCTCTTTACGGCTCTGCGACTGCCGCTGCTCGTCACGTACACCCCTGTTACGATAGTTTTCGGAACGATGAAGCCGCGAAGAAATAAGTAAATTTCGTGTCGACTAGGTCATTAAATGCGGTGCTAATTAGTGGGCCAATGTGGGTGGTGGTCGTAAGGTGCCGTACGGTACGTATTCGCTACACCGTTCAATTTTGATGCAAACGTGCATTGGCTTCAACGTACTGTCGCGTTTCTTTCTTTTTTTTTTTCCTCGATCTCGCGCTCCGGAAACGTTTACAGTTCGGGGTGCGACGTCTGCGTTAATGCAAACACGAATGCAACAAAAAATGCCTAACTTGCTAGGACTACTAAAGCAAAACAATTACATCTACTCTAGTGCATTTTCTAGTCTTGTCAGTTGAAGCAGAGAGAAGCTAACAACCACTACAGCATGATCCATGTCACTATGGGACTGCGGCACGTTCACAAATGAAGTAAAGCTTTACTGAGCATCGTAACCGAACTCTGCTATATATCGAACTGAGCGACAGGACCAAAATGACAGTGATAACCTCGGCGTTTCGGCAGAGTTGGCCATGATGCAGTGAACGACGGCAATGAACTGCCTTTACACGAAAGCTTAACTTTTCCCAACTCTGATTACAAGGTTCGGTTGTATTTTTTAACGCATGTTTAGACAAAGCAGCACTAGATACCATTAAAACTTTTAGTCAGCATTTGTGTAAGCAGAAATACCATTGTGCAACTAGAACATTTTCCTCTCTCTCTAATCTATGCATACGAAATTCACAACTGCATATCAAACTTTAATTAATAAAGGCGAGCACGTAGAAAAGCCATGAATGGGTGCTGAAAAAGTAAGTTTTAAGAAGCGAGAGAAGTTTCTGTTACCCACCGCGTGGGCAACAGAAACGGCTTAATTGGATTAAGGCAAAAACTGGAATAACTGTTGCGGAGGCTTACCATATGACATTGTTTTAAGCTGGTATTTCTTTACTCTTACAGCTGCGGCCGTCGAGGCTATATATGTTTGATAGTGTTAGAGTGTGTCAAGCGAGTTTTTAGAACGCGCTCGCCTGCGTTGAACTTATTGCTAAGCTATCTCTTGTAACAGCCCACCACGAATGACAGTAAAGTCAATTGAGACTAGGACAAATTCAAACGACAGGCCGTCTGGATGGTCATCACCTATTGTACATTTTTCATTAGCTTCCGAAGATAAATACAATTATTTTTTTCAGAAAATTACCAAAGCTGCCAACAGGATCCCCACAATCGGTTTTGGGTCCTATTGCTAAAACTGAGAGTGCGAAAAATCCCCGACGCACAAGCAGGGAGGTTCTTGTGAGCTTCAATTCTCGTACAGCGGGATGTGTTTCGCCCTCGACTCATGTGCCATTAATCGTGTCCATTAATGGCCGATGAAGCCATGCGTGGTCCCTTTCCTTTAGGAAGAGCGCAGTGGTGTTCAGCTCAAACTCTGTATCGGTGTTTCTTCAAGCTCGTAGTTATAGCAATGGTGTATTCATGAACCCAAAATGGTTATTCCCAACAGTTATTGCGTATGCAGATACATGACGCACGAGGGCGCCCCAGAGCGGTTTCTCTTACAAGAATGAGAAGAAAGAAATTAGAAGGGAAAATCTGTACGATAACACAAAGGGCAGTGCCTTGCTATTTGAGGCTAGAGCCGGTTGCCTAAGGACGAAAACATATCGGAACAAATATTCGGAATTAGATGAGACATGTATATGCTGCAGTAAAGATCCAGAGACCACTCAGCACATCCTAATGGAATGCGACGGGATCCACCCAGCGAGAACCGTAGGTAACGTGCAACTCCCAGAAGCGCTTGGGTTTAAAGTGGAAGGAAACATAAACAGATCAGCCGTAGAGATCAGCAAGAGACGATTAGAGTACTGGTGGAAAAAAAGTAGGGAAAAGATGGATGCGACCTGATCTCTTAAAATCATAGGCAGCGGTACAAGGTAAATTTTTGAAAAAGAAAAATAATGATAGGTATACAAAAATGCAAGATAAAGAACATGTATAGTATACCTGATTAAATCAAGCAGGCTAGGTGAATATTTGTCGCCGCCCCGTTTCAAAGGGGATGCCAATAGATCATCATCATCATCATATACTTATGACAACGTAGACAGGGAATTGTTGTGGGATATTCTTCAATACGAAGGCATAGATGACGATTTCGTGGAGCTGCTGAGGGAGATATATCGAGACAACCAAGTACAAGTGGCATGGGAAGGCCGAAAAGGAAATCAAATTGTGGGAATTCACCAAGGATTGAAGCAAGGATGCCCTCTGTCACCATTGTTGTTCACGCTTTACGTCAAGGGCATAGAAAGACGACTGGAAAACAGCGAACTAGGTTTTGATTTATCCTACATGCGTAATGGACAAATGGTGCAACAGAAGGTCCCTGGATTGATGTACGCAGACGACATTGTGCTACTAGCGGACAATAAAAAAGATTTACAGATACTTGCGCAGCGACAAATCTAGGCCTTAAGTTTAGCACAGAGAAATCAGGGATTATGATCTTTAATGAACACACGAGTAACTTCGTGGTGTCAATTCAACAGCAAGTAATACCCATAGTGAAGCAATATAAGTACCTCGGCGTACACATAAACGAAGGAAAGAATTACTCAAGCAACCACCAAGATAATCTGAAAATAAAGGGGAAGCGGAATGCAGCATTAATGAAACACAGAGCACTGTGGGGCCACAATAAGTATGAGGTGGTGCGTGGAATCTGGAAAGGAGTAATGGTGCCAGCGCTAACATTCGCAAATGCCATTATATGCTTAAAATCGGATATATTGGCGGGTTTGGAAGTTAACCAAAGATCAGTAGGCCGGTTGGCTTTGGGAGCACACGGTAATACGACAAGTGAGGCAGTGCATGGAGACATGGGTTGGGCCTCTTTTGAAGTCAGAGAAGCACAAAGCAAAATTAGTTTTGAAGAAAGGCTCAGGAACATGGATGAAAATAAATGGGCGGCTAAAGTGCACAAGTATCTCTACATGAAAAGCGTGGACACAGAATGGAGGAAGAGGTCAAGGAAGTTGGCAACCAAGTACAGGATAATCGAAACTGTAAATAGACAACCAGGGGTCATTAGAAAGAAAGTGAGAGAAATAGAGACCGTGAATTGGATGCAAAGAATGGAAACGAAAAGGACAATGGAGATTTACAAGAATGAGAAGAAAGAAATTAGAAGGGAAAATCTGTACGATAACACAAAGGGCAGTGCCTTGCTATTTGAGGCTCGAGCCGGTTGCCTAAGGACGAAAACATATCGGAACAAATATTCGGAACTAGATGAGATATGTGTATGCTGCAGTAAAGATCCAGAGACCACTCAGCACATCCTAATGGAATGCGACGGGATCCACCCAGCGAGAACCGTAGGTAACGTGCAACTCCCAGAAGCGCTTGGGTTTAAAGTGGAAGGAAACATAAACAGATCAGCCGTAGAGATCAGCAAGAGACGATTAGAGTACTGGTGGAAAAAAAGCAGGGAAAAGATGGATACGACCTGATCTCTTAAAATCATAGGCAGCGGTACAAGCTAAATTTTTGAAAAAGGTATACAAAAATGCTAGATAAAGAACATGTGTAGTATACCTGATTAAATCAAGCAGGCTAGGTGACTATTTGTCGCCACCCCGTTTCAAAGGGGATGCCAATAAATCATCATCATCATCATCATACTAAAGTCTATATATAAGAAAAGTACCGCCATCTTTTGATCAACGCCGCTTCTCTCTCTCTCTCTTGTATCTCCGATTGGACGATGATAGCGCGCGCTTTCACTTCTTTATATTTTGTTTTTTCACCGCCTCAGAGCCATGTTGAAAGTCACTCTGCGCAGCCACAGTCGCCGGCGGCAGCGGCGGCGCGCGCCCTGCCTGAAAGCTTCAACGTGGACTTTCTAGAGGCGCCACCGTCGACTGGCTTTCGCAAGCAAAAAGTAAAGAAAAAAAACAAGCGCTGTACGAGAGGAGACGGCGGAGGAAAGAGTAGATGGCGGTACTTTTTCTATATAGGAACTTTAGTTTCAACGCGCATACTACAGACTGCCATTTTGGATCTGCGTAACAGCTGAGAGCATTTACGAACGGCAAGTTGTTGCGACATTCGAGCAGTTTGGCGTCTGCCATAACTGGTGTTTTGGTATGCGGTCGATGAGCTATCGAAAGAACAGCAAAAAACTAAATCTAGGTACTTCCTATGAAAACAAAATTAGTTAAATGAACAAGAACAAAAATTATCGATGCTATAGGAAAAGTAGGCACTGACACTAGCCACTAAACAGGCAATAAAATGGGCAGTGATTTTCCAGACAACCTGTATATAATGAGTATCAAGCATTTCTGCTGCAGAAGTCCGATTTGTCCACCTACTCTAAGGATCGCAAAGAGAGAAACTGCCAGCACATGCTTTTAACTTTCAACCGCTAACTGGGGCAAGAAAAAAGTGGCACGGGAAAAAAACTATCTGCATAACGGTTTTTCACCCTTCGTCGCCATTCGAGAGTCGGTACTGTTGATACGTGGCTAAGTACTGCCGTGGTGAGCAGCGATGTAAACAATGCTGAGGACCCCATGGCTACAAACTGGGCTGCTGAGCGCGAGGTCGTGGGCTTAATCACGGGCCCATGGAGGCAGCATACCAAAGGGCGCTGTGCAAAAAAACTCGCCTACTTTGATTTAAATGCACGTTAAAGAACCTCACGTGGGCTAAATTAGGGCGGAGTCCACCGCTACAGCTCGCCTGATAAGATCGTGGTTTTTGAGCGTAAAACCCCGAATTTTATAAACTTGTGCTTTTTTATTTATCCTTGTCGCCTCGGTATTTCTTTCCGCCAATCTGCGCCAGACACTGAGACGTACCGAATCGCCCGATGTTATGTTCTTTTAGATGTAAGCGTACGCCATATATGGTATTCGTGTCGCTTCTATTTATGCGAAAGCATCATATGCCCCTTGAGGCAGAAAATCCGCCTTGAACGAGCTGTGGTGCCAGAAATGGCCGACGACGCAATGAGTAAAAACACGTCAAAAAATGCTCGGATTGACGCCAGATTTCTCAGGGCGGTTCTTGTCAACAAGGTAAATTAATGGCTTTGAAAAGAAAATTCGGCAAATATGGGTCTGTGTGGGAATCAAAACCGGGCATCCTTGGGGCGAACCGAGCACGCCTCCCCGACTCCATGGAGCATGGAGAAAAGAAACAACTAAGAAGAGTACCTACCCGCTCCGCGCGCTACGAGAAAAATGTGGAGGAAGTCACGTGGTATTTCTTTCGCTGTAGCCGCCATGTTCTCGGACCGCTATGGCGGCTTTGTTATGCTGGTGTGCGCTCACACGTGTTGCTCCGTAGGTTTCGTACCGTGTCGTGTGAGCCGATTTGCGTTAGTCTCCGTGTTTTGTCGCGCTGTGTTATCTGGAGCGCGCTCTCCTTGATGTTGCTGTGGCCAGGTGAGACTGGAGAAACTGAAACGCGTGAAATGAACGCACATGCAACGCTGTACGCAATGTACCGTGCCGCGGCAATGGCCACGGACGAAGGACAGAAGTCTGCCGGAATATCTACGGGAAATTTTGCCCTCTTCGGCTGAATCATGCTGACGTGCCATCGCAGACCGAAACTGCCATGTTTCAGGATATGTACAATGACCGCCTTATAGGTCTGTGACAGTCGTGCACTATTCCTGCTTTTGACAGTGGATGATGCATTTGCGGTACGTAGAACGTATTCAAGAATGCATAGTGCCGCTTTAGAACTTCGTGTTCAGAAACAACTTCCTTTTGTGCATATTAAAGGACATGTTGCTCAACTCTTGCTTCTTTCTTGCAGTAGACAGATGGGAACGTAAAGGCCGCGTCTACGCGCGTACTGTTCGGCCCCATGCGCCGGCTACGCGTGGGGCCGAACAGTACGCCGGCTAAATTTGGTTCCGTGAAGCTAATTCACTTACCGTGGGAAGAATACACCTGAGGCCACAGGCATTGTACCTAACACGGGGTCAGAAATTACGTTCTCGGCCTCCTCGCCGGCGCGCTGTGGTAGTGATGCGCGGCCATCCGAAATTTGTTCAATAAAGCAAGACAATTCCTCAAGCCACAGCGAGCAGACGTGTTTGTGCTCATAAACTCCAGGTGGATTGAAAATGGGTTGGCCTGTCGGCCTGTCCAGTGCATTCTAGCAGTGCAGTGAGAGTGCGTAGAATTGTTTCGTATCCTCGGACGTCTAGGTCGCCAGTTCGTCTGAGAGCCCCAGGAAGACCCAGCATAGAAAAGCAAGTAGAAGCGTGCGTTAAAGGTGTTATTTTTAAAAGGACGCAAGAACTGCGCAGCGGCCGGTACCTGTGGTTTATGGGAACAGTTCAGTTGGATGGGCTGATATAAAGCTTCTTTATTTTCATAAAAGCCGGTAAAAGCAGTGGATTCGACCTCATGGTTTCATTTGCGAAGCTCATTGTGAACTTCTTTCAACATGACTTCGCCAACAGTAATGCGATGACACATCGCGATTACATATCCTTCGGTTTAGGATCGCTGCAAAGCGCGCGCGTCCGAGCAGCCCAGTTGCGCACAGCGCGGCGCGGTTTCGCGAAAAATTTAAACAAGAGAGGAGAATCTGGCCCCACACAATGGCGCAGTAACACCGACTTCCGGTGTCACTTAGCTTCACAAAGAGTGACGTCAGGGCCCCTCAGATTTTTCTTCCTCCATGACTCGGAGGCTCCACGCTTCTGGCTGACTAAAAGTGTGCCTAGTACGTGCGACATTGAACGCGTCATATCGCAGCCATGCGGCTTATTAAAGGTGTGGCCTAGAGCGTGCGTCATTGGTCACGGGACGGAAGAGCCAATGAAAGGAGGACTCGCCACGTCATGAGTGTATAAAATCTGCGCGCTGCCTCCTGCGCGTCACTTGTACTTCGGATTTCCTCAGTGCTGTCTCTACTGCGATGAACTCTGAAGCCTCTACGTCAGCGGCCGCTGTGAAACGTGAAGAAGAAGATGAAGAAGATGACATAATCACGACAGACCTACCTTGAATTAGTCATTACACTACTTATCATACTGTCTCTGGAGGCATCGGCACTAGGACACTGCAATAGGGACGTATGTGATGCAATATTTATTTTGTAACGGAAGCAAGGAGACTGCCATTTTAATTTTATTGTTCTACTTTCCACAGCAAGCGAACAAAATTATTAACTTCAAATGTTAAGATAATATAGCATGAAAATTGGTGTTAATGATTAGAATTCATTTATATCTAATTCTGAAAGAAGAAAATCCTATTTAAGTATTGTTCCTTTTCTCTACCCACTGCCGCCTGATTCATTGTTAAACCCCCGTAGTGAGTTGTGCTATGTGTATAGGCACCAAACCAAACTAAACCATACCTACTATGAGACATAGAGGATCGCATAGCTTGAAATAAAATTCATCGTCCTGCAGCAAAACTGCCCGAATATTTCCGGTCTGCGGCCAACATATACGCAAACACACACACCGAATCAGCAGAACACTTTAATGCGTGTTGTTGTGTCTGGCGGTCCTTCGGGACAAAAGGAGGCCGGCGCCGACTCAGACGCGCCAATCTGGCGCCCCTTTCTCGCGGCCGAGAATTGTCACCTGGGACTGAGGGATTAGCAGTTGGTCTCCGGGCTATCTCATGCGTCGCTAAACGGCAGCGTCGCCCCTTCGGTGCGGTTCCGTGAATTACGATCACCGCCCGAACCATGACGAGGCCCGGCGCCGACTGCGACGCGCCAATCTGGCGCCAGTGTTGCCAGGTTTGGCTATATATAGCCAAATTGGGCTACGGAAAAAAATTTTTGGCGTCGATTTGGACGAGTTGGCTATGTGGCTATATTTGGGCTACTGAAAATCTGCAACTTGGCTGTGTTTGGGCTATAAGTGGCACCCTTATCCACGCTCCAGAGGTGGCTCTGATCGGGTAGAAGCAGATCTCGAAGACTGTGTTTCAGCTGGCTGAGCCCGGCCGCGTGGCTGTGTGTGTGTGCGTGCGCGAAATGACGCTCTCCCTCCCACCTTTCCTTCCTTCTCTGCGCCGTTGTCTGAGCTGGTGGCTTTGATCTTTGATGCACTTAAACTTACACCCTGCTTGACCGTTAGGCACCCGATTCCCGGGCATCGGGATGAACCTGGGAGTAGTGTGTTTTTCACAGTACACTGTACTAACATGGCTATGCTCAGGAAGGCAGAGCAATAACATAGGGTCGGGGTCGTCGGGCGGTCGTGGAGCCGACATGAAAGAAGAGAAGCACGGGTGGATGACACGCTGCAGTATGTTCATGGCCATGTCTTCCGGATTAAGTATCGCGCCAGGCACAGTTTTCGACCTACTCCACGTCTCTGGCGCGAAGCTTTACTGCCATTTTCTATTTCCTGCTAGATGAATTTTTCTTCGTGCTTAGATTCGAGATTCATTTCGATAGGTTGGAAGTAAGATCGGATCCTCCTCAGAGAGGAGAATCCAAACATGGAGAAGTGGGCCAACTATGCGAGAACGTATAAGAAAGAATGGGAGCAAGACCCCGAGCCAAAGGTGGGTTCTGGTGCTTTTACTTCTAGATGGTTTGCCCGTAAAGTCATGGATGCAGAGACTCATTCTGCTAATCTCGAAACATGTTTGCCAAGAAGACATCAGTGCACCACGTCACATGAACTTAACGCACTGTTAGCTTAGCTTGGGAGGTGTCGTGCAGCTGGCTCGAGGACGCGGGTTTGATTCCCGGCCACTGTGGCCGCATTTTGATCAAGGTGAAATGCAGGAACACCCGCGTACTTAGGTGTACGTTAAAGAACTCGAGGTGGCCAAAATTAATCCGGAATCCCCCACTGCGTCATGCCTCCCAATCATATTGGGGTTTTAGCACGTAAAACCCCAGCAATTATTAGAGTTTTAGAATAGGGGCCTCAAACGTATTTGGGCCCCAAAGAAATAGCCTCGAAGCCACTGCGCATGTGCAAGACGGAAACTGTGTTTAGGTTTAGCGTCGGGCACGCTATTTCATCGATTTAGTGGGAACCCCGAAAGCTGCCCGAAAAGCTTTCGTCAACAAACATGGCGGCGCCCATGGAAGCGACGGCTCTAGCCTAGCACAAAACTGGGCTCAATTCGTGGTAATGCGTGAAGTTCGTATGCTAGAAGAAGTGATTACGGTTATCGCTTTCTCTCAACTAACATGTGTAATGAAGGTTGATTCATTATACGCCACTGATTCCGAATTCAATTGTCGATTTCATGGCTCGTAGGCCTATCACGGATTGACTTGAATGGGTGAAGGTGCGTAACGTTGGTTACTCAAGACTAAGTGCAACAAGTTGCATGCTGCTAATAGAATAAGTTTTAAATTGTAATTAAAGGCGAAAACACGAATGTCTAAATTACTTTTCTTATCATAAAATGGTATATTTTATTTTAATATTTATAACAGATTTTCTTTGACGCCGTAGTGTCGCTGCAAATGCACCAGGCTATCGGAAAACGCAAAATACCTATTCCAAAAGTCTTCATTCCTGCATGCCCCAACACTAACACCCGTAAAGCTCTTTGGGGCCCCAAACTTTAGGGGCCCCTATTCTAAAACTTTATTAGCCATCAACATGCACGTTTGCTTTTTGACTGTAACCGGTTTTCACAGCATTACCACTGTTATCAATTTGTTTACCATTGCTCTTTGTTTCGAGCGAGCGAGTTCGGGACGGAGCGAGTTCGGGACCATTTCGAGCGAGATTGTTCGGGACGTGCTCGTCGCCGAAAACGACTGCGCGCTTCTTACACTAGTGTGCCGGTTTGCGCAGTCATCTTTTAAAGCTCCGCATACACCGATTCAGACCGTGAGTGGCATCTGTTGCCTGTCCCTTTTCTTAACGGATGTTCTTGGCGTGCTGAGCCCTAAGATGGTGGCCAGGTTGATGTAAATTGACACTATATAGGTAATGTGTGTCCCAGCTAATCCGGCCCAAGCTAATTGAAAAACAAAAAGAATAAGAAAACAAGATAGGACGATGCTACAAAGAACGCGAGATATCATAGCGCCGAACACTTGTTTTAGCTCATCAAAAAAGAAGCCACGAGCACGTCGCCGTCGCAGATCGCTGGACAGCTGAACTTCTACGCCGTAGGCAGAGATAACGTGAGAGATCGATGACGCTGAACATTATTTTGTGTTCACGACCGCTAAAAAGCACAGTTCGTAGGTAATATTACTGTAAATAACTAAAAATAATAACTTAGTACTATCTGTCATAAAATAAAAGCACTGATTCGCTGCAGCGATTCGCTGGAACTAAAGAGCTTCCGGGGCCAACGAAAAAGTGTTCTGTGCAAGCATGATGTCACTGTTGTTGATGTAAAGGGCCGACCGTCGCGACGGCGCGGACATTTTGTTACGACAGGTTGTGCAAAAAAGGATTGCCGTAGTCGAATGTGAAAATGTATGCACAAATAAAATTGCAAATAAAAATGGCTATATTTGGCTACGAAATATTTTGCACTTTTTTCTGTTTGGCTACATTTGGGCTACAACTTCTCTAGCTTTTGGCTACGCCGCCTCGTCAGACCTGGCAAGACTGTCTGGCGCCCTTTCGAGACAGCCACCGCCCTCCCTGGTTCCGCGAACTGACCGCTATGGAGAGGCGAATCTTGAAAGGGGCCAGTGTCTGGCAATCCCGGGGGAACGACATCAACGTTCGGTTCCCAAGGTGTCAACCGCTGCCTGTGTTCGGGGGCGACCTAGCAAAATTGGAGGCGGAGCCCGGCGGGAAACGACGACACATCACGTGCGGGATATAGCCACCTGATCAAAGACTGTCATTGGCTAAAAGAACTAAAGTGTATTCCCTCGTCGTGTGAAAGAGGGAAACGGAAGGGATAAAACAGGAGACTTGAGTGTTGTGAAAAGCGCTTGACCATGTAGAACGCTCGGAGATGTAAACGCTACTACAATCAAAGATGTTAGCACGTAGACGGCTCCAATATCACGGAGCCCTTCTTGTAAAATACCATATGTACATTTGTATATAAAACAGTCTTTCTAATCTCCCTGGATATCTCCTCCTCTCGGCACCTGGCACGGCACCATCCATGGAACCTTCGTGGCCGCTCGGACTCCTCGTTCTTACGCAACAGTGTTGAAAACATCAATCTACAACAATTCACCAAGGGCACTGCAATGCTTTCGCATTCCCACATGTAGGCAGGCGTAAGTGTCTCATCAATATTTTCCCCCTTTGGCTAATACGGTCGATTGACATGTTGGCATACATAGATGGAATGCGGCCCCTTTATTTTTGCGAATGTTGTCTGTTAAAGGTACACTAAAGAGCAACATTTATTTAGCCTAAACTGGTAAATTATCCTTTCAAAATCACATTCTCATTCATTTGGAGGAAGAAGGTTCATTTTTACTGCAAAATATAGATGCCTTTTTTGCCTTCACGTTCATTTTTGCAAAACAATTTCCTGCAGGGTGACGTCCTGCGTTGGTGACATCCTTTCTTCGGATGGTTCCCGACATCTGTTCACTAATTTCCCCGTCCGGTGTCTCTGTGCTGCAACACCGTCGTTCCCTCCAGCGCGTACGTAGAGTAAGTTTTAAGTTCTTGTGCTGATGCCCTCAGAAGAAAACAAGGGAAGATAACGGACGAAATTTTTGGAAAGCAATTTTCAGTCAAGATAAACAGTGTAAAGGGCTGCATAGGAATTACTGCAAGAGCCAGTTTATCTTTGAAGAGTTATTATATTTATACAATACTATAGGCATTATGGGGAAGGCTAGGGGAAATAAAAGGTTGGGGAAAGCAACGTAAAACCTATAATCGATTACTTTTTAGTAACTTCTAAAATACTTTGATGAGACAGCAATTGGTCACGGTAGTCAATCACATTTTGAATGAAGTAAGTAATTCCAATCGAGTATCTTTTTGGTTTCTTATAACGTGTACAAGCCTACTGGCATGCCACAAGGAATTTTCAACGGGAATGCTCACATCATCATAATGATCCTCGTCGTTATCTTTACCGCGGCATAGCGGGTTTGCACCGTTGTTAAAAGGGCACGTAACTTTAAGTGAAAGTCGAAGTCCAAACAGGAGGAGTACGCGCCACTGATGATGGTCTTGCAAAACGCGAATCTTGATTTCACTTTGTGACCGTCGTCACACAAATAGACGCTATAGAAAATGTTTCATATAGGATAGCATGCCGAAAAGCATTAGCAGTGCTCAGCTCATCGGTAATGGTTTCCGAATATTATGCTCTCAGACAGGTGCGGTAGATATCAGTGATCACCAGCATTTGGCAACAGACTCGTCTTTCACATTTTTTTTGAGGGGGCGTTGGAAAACTTTGGGAAAAGGTTAGAAATTTTCAAGAAACGTTTACCCAAGAAAATGCCCAAATGTGCCATGAAACAAACCGCAAAATATTCCGTTAACAGACACGTTGACTGCGGCAGAGGAAATGGTTTAAACCTAAGATCCGCGATGGAGAAACAGCATATGGGGGCAATGGAGAGGAAGCCAGCTATATGGAACTATATTGTTAGGAAGCAGTGGGGCATGATGTGTCTTTAAACGAAGAAGGCGATTTGACAAGAAGATCGCGCGGCTGGTTGGGGCAGCCATTATGTGTACTCAATGTTGCTGCAACTTGAATATACTTGTACATACACCTACGCTTCGCTAATTCTGCCTCGTGGCATTTTGGTGGAGGAGCTGGGTAGCCCCAAGAGACCACGGAGGTTCGCAGCGGTGATCGCCTCGGTATTAACATCATGATGGAGGAGGTGGGGCCTGCGCCAGCGGCGACATCCCCAACCGTTGTCCTGGCGTATCCTTAAGATCCAGGAACGTTCTGTGGCACCGATAACCTCGACGTTGAAGATTGGATTGCGATGTATGAGCATGTGAGGTACCCACAACAGATGGGACGCAACCGTACACTCCTAAAAATAAACTTAGTAAATAGCTAGTAAATGCACGTTTTTACTAGGTTCTGACTAGTTCTGTACTAGCCAGCGGTTAGTAGAGCTAGTAAGTGCTGCCTTTACTAGCCAGAAATGCTTCTTAGTAGTTTTTACTAAGTAACTACTAAGTAACTACTAAGTAATTACAGCAGTAACTGCTGTAATTGTAACAGTCTTATGCGAAATTAAGATAAACTGTAGTGTTGTTCATTATGTTGGATTAACAGTTAAATGGGATGTCGTATCACACATATGCGCAGACAGTAGGCTTTAGACATTTGTGCACAAAGCTTTGATTATTTAACCAAATACATAGGTGCTCACCGGTGCCACATGTGCTCTCTCTAACTAGGCATATAAATACTCGTGAAGTTGCTCATTCAGTAAGTGTTGCGTAGCACCTTTGTCTGTATGTGTTCTTGCTTGTCGGTGCTTGTTGGAGGTATGTAGTACATGTTTACCCGGAGTCAGTGCGCCTTCATGTCCTTGGTAAACATTACGTTTACATCAATTAATGTCTTAATATATAGCGATAGGACGCGGTTCTCTTTTTTTATGTATATTTATTATTCTACTTTCTTATGCTTTTACAATACCATCGACTTCATATGACAATGCAAGCGGCACTTATAAATCGAATAGGCCCCATTGTATTGTTGGTAATTATATTTCAGTTGCGTTAGTAACTGCACTACCGAGGTAGTATTTAGTTAGTACTAAGTTAGTGCTTTTTTCTAGAGTCAGCAGGTAGTGAAAAGTACTAACCATCATTTTACTACCTGCACTTACTAAGAAGGTTGTGCTTTTTGGGACTAGTAACGTGTTAGTATTTACTTAGTGAATATGACGACCTTTTTTTTTAAGAGTGTAATGTTGGCCAACCTGATGTTCTACTTGCAAGGCACGGCAAGGGTGTGGTTTGACAACCACGAAGGTGAGCTTACGTACTGGGAGACATGTAAACTGAAGCTGAAGGACTTGTTTGGCCATCCATTGGGGCGAAAGAACGCCGCTAAGAAAGACCTAGCGACTCATGCCCAAACGTCGACGGAATCATACGTCGCTTACATCCAGGACGCGCTTGCTCTGTGCCGCAAGGCTGGCAGTAACATGTCCGAGTCGGACAAGGTCGGGCATGTATTGAGGGGCATCGGTGATGACGCTTTCAACTTACTAATGTGTAAGAATTGTACGACAGTCGGCGATTTTATCAAGCAGTGCCAACGCTTTGAGCCGGCTAAGAGCCGCCTGCATTGCAACGTCCTTCGGCCGCTTGCCGAACACAGCTGCGACTTCCTCATGCGAGGATAGCAGAATTCAGGGACCATCGACTTCGGAAGACGTGACTTGAATTGTTCGGCGCGAAATTCAAGCCATGTCACCTGTCACCCTTTTTCCACGCGTCAGTGATCCCAACAGCTTGCCCGCGGTACCACTTGTCCAAGCAATATTCCGCGAAAAACTACAAAATCTCGGAGTTAATTCTGTCTGTTCTATTGCAACCTCACGACTCTCTGATGGACCTTTTCCTTCGCCTAGCCAGTGGCACCTTCCAGGCTGTAGGAACCCGGCTGAGTGGCGAACTGGAGGAGATGATCGACGGATTTGCTTTGCCTGCCATCGAATCGGTCACATTGCCCGCCATTGCCGCAACCATGTCAGTTCTTGACTTTCTCGACCGACCTATGGTTATTACCGTTCCGGACTGAACCCACGCTGTTTACAGCATGTATTTGACCAGCAACCGCCTAACGCCGACGCTACTGCTACGTGGAACAGTTCCTCACCGCCATTCCGCCGTCACCAGTCCCGTTCCCACCAGCTCGTCGGCCGTCGTCCCTATCGCCTCAGGCTCGTCGCCCGCCGTCCCGAATGAACTTACGACGCTCTTCTCCGGAAAAATGCATAAGAAATCAGCGCACGTGTTTCTGAGCAGGTTTTGTACTTGATTGCTCTTTCACGCCGTCTGTTTTACCATGCGACAACGGCTTGCTGGTCCCTTGTCGATTGTTTTCCCGCCCCAGTTTTTCTTTTATATCGCTCCACCACAATAAATCTTCAGTTAGTCAGCGCCTGTGGTGCGTGTTTCCTCTTCTGTATGTCGTCATTTTTGCGCTGCTCACACTTTTTTTATAGATCATGCTTAACCAACTATCCCAGCGTTCAACGTTCTGCAATTCATATGATGTATCGAAAATACAGATGCTGAGCAACACGCCTTGCAGAATGTATTATGACAAAGATACAAGATACCCAAATAATATTTGGAGATAGTATCTAAGATACATGTGTCTAGAACAAGCTCTAATAAGCTTGCCGCAGTTGTTTTCGTGGTGTTCGAACGTTTATTTGGTTTGATACAATGTGCACTTTGCTTATTATATAAAGGAATGCGTGGAGAAGAGCAAACTGTGAATCGCGGCAGACACTGGCGATATTCTTGTCGTACGCAAGTGAATAAGGAATGTTTGCGAGCGCTTTTGAGTTCATTTTGCTGCCGTCATGACATTGCAAAATGCTTGGACAGCCTAGCGTTCTTGTTTTCTTTCACCCGTGTAAGGTGCGGGTAAAACAGTGTCCATGCACTGCGCACGGTAGTGGCATTGCGCGTGTGAGCCTTGCTACTGCTTCGTGCCGCGAGGTCAGAGCGGTTGCCTTGACACGGCACGTAAGAACGGCAAGTGCTGGCGAAACTTCTTAGGCTTTAAGAATCATTTTGCTGTTTCTCACATGGCACACACAATAGCAGCTCCTGCTATTGCAACATCAAGGTTCCGAAAGGCGAATTTATCCGTTTTTACTAACTTATATATTTTCCAGCAGGAACATTCGTTATGAGAAACACACCAAATAGTATACGATTTACATGGTTACCGTTACTCTGAGACGCTACAGGTTTCAAATAACCGGAAATAGTCGACAGAAAGCAACGTTATAAAGCAATAGCACACAATTTGTTTTCCGATATACACCCTGTTATAGAAAACGATAGCAAGGGCGTAGCCAGTAAAGCTTTATCGATGTTATCGGCTCCAATTTCTTCGTCTTTTGAGATGGAACCACGCTTCTCGTCTCTTGCGATCGTGTTTGGCTTGCGCTACAGCGAGCAGTGCCTTTCCAACGCTTGAGTTCGTCGAGTAGCTGACAGCGCAACACTGTCACGGCTAGTGTACGAAAGCAGTTCGAGACGCAATGTCGCGTGAAGACAGGGAGCACCGAGCTTGTGAGTCACAACCAAAAGCCCCACGATGTCATGCTACGCCACGATGAGCGATTGTCAGGTTGACATAGCAGAAAGCAAGAGCGGTAGACGCAGAGTTCTTGTCTAGTGCGTGCTGATTACAAGACACAGCCGTCTCCTACAGCCAGCTTGCTACGGTATAAAATAAAATGAACGACTGAAGCAGACTATGGCTGCTGGTACTGGAAACGCGAACTCCGGAAGCGGTACCAGGCTCGAACTACGAATAAAAGGATGGCACCGTCAGAACAATGAATGGTGCTGCTTACAAAAGCAGCCTAATACGCGTCAATCAAATAGCTTTAGGTGACCATGGTTCAAATCCCACCATCGGACACGTTATTTCTTTATTGAGCTTGAGCAATATCTTCTGTTAAACACGTTCTGATGCCTTCGTGGCCCATAAACCTGATACGCCAATGAGCAAACGTTATATACCCCCTCGCCACGCTAAGCCTAGCCGCCAGAGAGGTAGGTAAAAAAACCTTCGCTGTAATAATAATAATAATAATAATAATAATAATAATAATAATAATAATAATAATAATAATAATAATAATAATAATAATAATGTAACCGCGACATTGCATGAGACAAACGTTTGTCACGTGAAATATTTGTTCCAGGGGTGCTATAACGTAAAATGATTCCAAACTGTTTTGATTCCAATTTCTGCAATCCGCCTCCACGATTGGGCAAAACATTTTCGGGCCACTCCCAACTTCGCCTGTCTGTCACGCGATGTCACGAAAACCGCGATAGCTCCCCATCTGATATAACGTGTGCACACTCATTATGCATGATTAACCGCACAAAAGAGAAATACAGTTAAACCTGCTGATAAAGAACCTCCATATCACGAATTCCTGGATATAACGAAGTTTTTCTATTCCCCGCCGTTACTCCATTGAAGCACATGTATTTGAGACCTCTATGCAACGAAGTGGCAGCGGGAGACCCCCTCGATATAACGAATTTTCCCCTCCGACAACCTAGAGATTTCGCCCCAAATTTTGTCATTTTTGCGCGAGCAGCAACCGGAAGCACCTTCTCCGCCGTGACAGAATGCGAAGCGAGCGCACGTGTGCGTGCGTGCGTGTGCAAGGCGAGCCTGCATCTCTCGACCCGGCGATCTTGCCGCCGCGGGCGTGACCTTTCCCCCTCCCTTCATTCAAACCTGATCCTACAGCTGGCCTAGCCCGCCAAGCCGGCAGTCTCTCCTTTTCCAGTTGATGTTGCCGACGCGCTCGTACACGCTGTGACACATCACACTCGATGAGCGCGGACACGCGCTGTCAAACTCTGGCGGCGTGTGGAAGCGCCGCTGGAGAAGCGAGCGAAGTGACCTTCATGCTGCTGTCTATCGCTTCAACGCAAACTGAGCGCCGAGAACACACAGCACGCACAAAGCTACGAGCCGCCGACGCACCTACACTGCTAGACTCTGCTCCAACGCAGATCGCTTTCAAGATACGGCCCGCGCGACCGCGCGTCGCCGCGCAGAACGCAGTTTATGCCAGAGTACACACCACACCGCTATCCCTCCCCCCTCGCTCCCTCGACGGTGCCTCGAGCGCAACGGAAGAAGGCGCGCTTCCTCCCTGCTTTTCTTGCGCGCGCGAGATTTAGACGCGGTCGTCGGCTCCCCTCGCACGTTTTCACTCGCACATACAGCATACGGCGCGCGGCGACTGCGTTATCGCCCTTGGACTTTATACGGAGCATCTATGAGCCAAACCAATTTTAGGGCCACAACGCGTCATAGACACCATCTTTATATAGCAAATACGGATCTCAAGGGCCATACTTTAGCTGGCGGAAACCTAAAATACGTCATAGTTGTCGCCCCCGGCACTTTGGGCGGCCAATGCCATCGTCAAGCCACCAAGCCAAGCGACATGAAAAGTCAAAATGGCCACTCGGGCCGGCGCGGGGTAGCAGTTCGCAACGTATGATGCGGTAATGGTCCCACAGTTGCGATGCAACAGCGGGGTTACCAATGCATTGGGTTCTGTGGGAGCTGTGCCGGGACAGGCCGAAAACGACGTAATAGCCGGGAAAACGCAGCCCCCGTGAACGTAACAACGGGGTTATACTGTAACACTATACGACGCTACGACGTCATCATGACGCTCGCTCTTCGTTTCCGATGCCTCGCGCTTGTGCGAAACGACACGCGTCCACGCATCCGGTACCTGGTGTGACATTCCAAGGATGAGTGCTTCGACCAAAACGGAAAACGGATGCGCGTTACAATTGAGGGCACGTTAGAATCGAGTAAATACGGTAAGCGTTTCTTTTTCGAATTTTCGTGCCGAACTTGCATATAATGAAATCCTCTTGATAACGAAGTTTTTTGGGAATTGGTCAATTTCGTTACATCCAGGTTTAACTGTAATCATTCCTGATTCGACGCCTTTTCACCATTAGCCCTCTGCTATTGGTCCAATGTTTCCTGGGTACGCCCACTTCGCCAGTCTGTCACGCGACCTCACAAAAACGTGAAAACTCACCACGTCAAAGTGAAGTGTATGCGAAAAAAATGCATTAATATGCCGAACAAAGCTGATTTTTTTTTCTGAATAGCCACAGACTGCCCCGTTCCGAAAGCAATAGAAGATGGCTGCCCGCCGATCGCTCAGGCCCTCGATACTCGCACCTGCCGGTGAGCATGTATTTATTTGCGCATGATAGACCATTTTGCGTGGCAGTAAAACGTTATCGAGCCCTTTCGGCATGCCTACCACATAGCTCTGCCAACTTTTCCTTACTGAGGATCCGTTTTAGCGGCATTCTTATCCTTCCGTTGCACGCCGCCGCGATTTTAGACCAGCCACCGCAAGCTAAGGCGAAGCGGACCAATCGGAGAAGACGGCACCACCTTCTTCATGCGGTTATCTATTTTCACTGTGCTGGCTCGGCCCCATCGGAACCTTCTCCACTAGAGCGTGCTCCTCGCCTCTTGTCAGCCAATTAGATAAGAAAAACCGCTGAGTGTAGACAATGTTATTGGTTTTGAAAGCGAACAAAAGTGACCTCCTATAAACGAGGAGAGTGTTTGGGTTTTTCAGACAACGCGGCGGGTCACCGCCCGATGCTTGCGTCGGTGGTTACGTAAATTTGACGTCAGGAGTTTGGAATCAAAACGGTTTGGAACTATTTTACGTTATAGCGCCCAATTCTACTTAACCTTGTTTGCTAAGTGCACCGTCAGTACGATTCTTGATGTATATATTTGGCACTTTGAACGCACTTGCTCACGTGCTACGTGACGCCATCGGGCAAAAAAGCATGTTCTACAACCGCCCATCATGGCTTTGAGTGGCACTGGCGAACACTCCCAGAGCTATATCTAGTAAAAATAAATACCCAAGTTAGAGGACGAACTGACGGCCGTTGCCGTAGCACAATTGGTAGTGCAACGCACGCGTATTCCGTAGGCGGTGGGTTCGTCTCCCGCCGGTGAAAAATTGCTTTACGCCCACTGTCATTTCCCTTTTGTATAATATTTTCTACATTTCCAGTTCAACCACAGCTAATTTCCCCGATGCTTTCCTTGGCTTCAGTGTCTGATGGCTGTGTATGATCATGATATATATATATATATATATATATATATATTATAAGCACTATTAACGTATTTCGTCGTTTTCATTTGTACATAGCCATCATCATCTTCCCTGTTCTTATACTTCTCGCATGAGCTGAGGCGTTTCCCTTTTGGAATAAAAAGCGCTTGACAGCTTCGTCGGTGTCGGCCTTATAAAGTGGTGGAGGTACGTCAAGATACCGACGTCCTCTCGCGTTCCCGTCCTCCCTGGAGCTACGTTCCGGTCGCCGCCTGCGCCCGGCTACCTATACACCGATGGACACTTCCAACCCCGGCTCTTCCGGCACCCCTAACCCTACCACACAGACGACTCCGCCTGCGGTACCCTCTTGGACTGCGACGAGCCCTCAACGCGATCCCCCTGTCTTTGCGGGACTGCGTGGTGATGACGTCGACGATTGGACCGACATCTACGACCGCGTGAGTTCTTGCAATAAGTGGACCAACACCAGAAATTGAGGCACGTCGCATTCTACTTGACCGGTGTTGCAAAGACATGGTATTTCAACCACGAATCCGACATCGCGGATTGATCCACGTTTACCACTAAGCTGCGTCAAATCTTCGCTTCCTCGTCTGGCCGTGCAGAAGTCGCCAAACAGAAGCTGGGTACGCGCCTTCCAACTTCCACAAGACTCTTACACCTCATACATGATGTCTTGGCTCTGTGCCGCCGTGCGAACCCTAGCATGACGGAAGCCGAACGCGTTCGACACTAATTATGTCTAGTTTGACCATTTGGCTTCGATGGGAACCAGAGCACTTGCTGCGCCATCCTACCCTCAGTGGCCTCCACCTCGTCAGGTTTGTTTTTACTGTGGTATACACGGCCATATATCTCGCTTCTGCCGCCGTCGCCAGCAGGATGAAAGACGAGGCTATGCTGAGCACGAGAGAGATCGCGCTCGCCGACGAGACGCCTACTATCCCGGATCATACGCGTTCCCTCAGCAGCGTTCTCCGTCTTCTCCAGCTGCTCCCAATCTGCCTCATAGTTCCCGTTCGGCGAGACGTCGTTCTCCTTCGCCTTACCGGCGCTCTACATCGCCGCTTCGCCCCACTTCCCATCTTGCCGACCAGCACTCGGAAAACTAACTGTTGGAGTTTTTGGAGGGGAAACTGCTTTCTATCGGTCCTCAAAAATTCTTCCTGTTCGCCCGGCCAACATGCTTTATGTAACTGTGGACGGTGTTCCCGCGTCAGCTCTCATCGATACCGGTGCCGCCGTTTCTGTTCTTCGTAGTGATCTTTGTTCACGGCTCCGGAAAGTAAAAATGCCTTATCTTGGACCTATTTTGCGTGGTGCTAATAATGCATTAATTCACCCCGACGGACAGTGTACTGCTCGTGTTCTCATCGACGAGCATTCGCGACCAAATTGAAGTTATCGACCTTCCAACATGTATCCATGAACTTATCTTGGGTTGTGACTTCCTACATTCTGCTTCAGCCGTCATTTCATGTAGAGAGGAAGTTGTCCATATCACGGACACAGCGCTTGCACCTGTTACGGACTCTTCACCTTCATGCGTGAACTTGGCCATTGCTGTAAACTACGTCCTGCGTCCTGGTAACGAAGACGTTGTAGCCGTAACATCCATCCAGATCGCCGACGGAGACGCTCTAGTCGCCTCTTCTTCCCGCTGTACTTTCATGGAATCCTCATTGCCGCCTGTCTCGTCCGATTTTCACGTGGCCGCACCCTTCTGTCTGCCTGCAACACGACCCCAGATCCTGTGATGCTGCCCAAAGGGATGACTGTGGCAACCCTGGCTGACACTCAACCTATCCCTATAGTCACGCTTTGCCCTTCTTCATCGTCAGCACCAACCTCAGGTTTGGATGATTCTTTCCGTCCCCCTGCCGTTCTTGGTTCCGACCTAACCGCCGCGCAGTCCGAAGGCTTACTGGCCGTCTTGGCGAAGCACAAAGCCTGTTTCGATAGCTGTTCTCCTGTGTTGAGCCACATTTCTGTGGCTACACACCGCATCGAAACCGATGGTTCCGCTATCATACGACGACGCCCCTATCGTGTCTCACCGTCCGAACGGAGGATCATTGAACAATAGGTTGCTGACGTGGTTGGCTTGGAAGGTAATACGACCTTCATCTAGCTCCTGGACTTCTCCCGTGGTTCTGGTAAAGAAAAAAGATGGCTCCGTTCGCTTTTGCGTCGATTATTGGGGGCTCAATAAGATCACACGCAAGGACGTATATCCAATCCCTCGAATTCACGATGCTTTGGACACACTGCAAGGGGCGGAGTATTTCTCCAGCCTTGATCTTCGATCAGGCTATTGGCAAATTTTGATGAACGAGACTGACAAAGACCGTATTCGCTACACCAGACGGACTTTATGAATTTAACGTGATGCCTTTTAGCCTTTGTAACGCTACCGCCATATTTGAGTGCATGATAGATAACGTAGTTCGTGGACTAAAATGGAAGACCTGCCTCTGTTATCTGCACGATATTGTCATCTTTTCGTCTAACTTCAGCCAACACCTTCATCGATTAGACGAAGTTCTCAAGTGCCTTGCAAATGCTGGTCTCCTGATCAATATAAAAAAATGCTTGGTTGGTCTCGGCCTTACAATATATATATATATATATATATATATATATATATATATATATATATATATATATATAGCAACCACGCCAAACCCGGTAGAGTACGCAATGAAAGCTTCGCTTTAGAAATACATGCGATTCATTGTACGTTTTTCGGTACGGATGAGAAGCGCGCTGTTACTTCAAGTTGCCTGAAATGCTCCTCAATCGGCTCTGTTGTCACCGTCTATCAATGCAAAAAATATCAATGTAACTTCCAACGAAGAAGTAACACCTCACTTGAATTCCAGTGTTGCTGAAGTCATACCGACACAACCTTGCGACAGACACTGACTTTACTCGAATGTGATTGCAACAAGATGTGCATCTCGATGGCTGGCTACATGGACGTTCTGCGCAGAGAAAGTATTTACACAGCAGTGGAAGGAACGCCCCCGTCAGATGTTGCGCTCGGGATGCTTTTTTCTTTTTCGTTTTTTTTATGTGTATAGCCACTATGCGTTGAATTCATTTCTGTTTTCTCGTTTTTCTTTCGCGTAAGACTATTATTGCGGTCGACATGAAGTTCTAATGGACTAAGATAAAATTATTGCTGTTTGTCACATGCGAGGACTAAATCTTGTCAAGCTCACAATCATTTTCTTTGGGGCGCTTTTCGTGCAAATGGAAAGGGTAGGCATATTCCTTTTTGATGTAGTGTTTTAGCACGGAAACTATCTCACACGGACAGAGGAAAGGATAGACACAAGCGCTTGTGTGTGTCCCTTCCTGTGTCCGTGTGAAAACGTTTCCGCGCTAAAACGCTATGTCAAAGATGCTCGCACCAACAAGGCCAGAAGTCAAGTCCTTGCATGTCGCTCCTTCGCGAGAGCCAATGCGGATTCCCGAGTACTAATCAAATACAACAAGTGTTTAATTTATGACGAATATCCAGCGCGAATGGAATGCTAATTCCATGGGAGAAGCAGCGAACGAAGTTCTCTTAGCGATTACCTTCACCACGAGGTTAACATTGTCGCCACTGGCATTGCAGTTTTTCCTAGTATGAGCAGCTCGTGCGTTCTCATGCATATTTAATGGTCCACAGCTTCCCCCTGTGCCTCTCCTTAAACGAGGAGATGCAGCACGAAATGGAGGCCGCTTTTCTTTTTTTAATCATAACTTGTTTGTTTTTACTTCGGCTTAACGTTTAGTCACGGGAACACAATTTGTTACGAGGTCAATTGCCGGGATGACCCTTATGTGTAAGCGTCTTTTTCTTATTGGAACGGTTATTCCCGGTGGAAATCGATTCGATAGGGGATCAGGAGAAGGGACTGGAACCATTTGGCTCTCTCTACTTCATTTCACTTTTATATGGGCTAAGTCGATGAGAGGTAAAAATTCCTGGCAAAGAAAAAATAAATAAAGCCGATAAACCAGGAAAAAAAAGAGAAAGGAAGGAATGGAATGAGCACGTTGATGCAGGGATCGGTAAGCTTCTTTTAAAGGCACTCGGATTTATTAAGTATAATTCGCACTCTGAAAACCAGTATACTAAACGTTTTGCAGGCATAACTTTAGTTCGCCCGAAAAATAGAATCTGCCACCCTTATTTGGAACCCTATTCAGCTACACCTACTTAATAAACTTGAGGCCATCCATAGCAGAAGAGCCCGCTCTGTCTCGGGAAAACATTCATGCTTCCCTAGTGTAGCTGATATAAAAGGCTCATTGAAACGGGCTGCACTCGAGAACCGAAGGCTTACTGCGCAATGCTCTCCCACTTTCGTACGCTTTAGCCCAGTAATTCTTCGTTTTTCAGAATCCCATATAAACCCTGCCCGTCTAATTTTTCCATGCTTAGATCCCGCATTTAAAGTACAGGCCATGTTCACCAGGCATTCAATTTCTTCGCAATTCAACGCTGTTTTCTGCGACTTAGTATTGGAATAAGTTGCCGAGCGACATTTTAACACTGTGTGATTACGATTCATTTGTTAAGAAATTGAAGCACCTGTTTAACGTACAGTTTTACATTTTTTAGACTTGTAACACTTGTGCTGACTAGTATTCTATTGTATTTTTCACGTTCTCATGGCACGGGAGCTTTCTTGTGCTTTCTTATTACTCATAGTTAGATTGTGAAGGTCACACCTCTGTATTATCGTTCCCCCCTACATAGTGCCCAAAGGGCCCTTAGAGTATATGACTAATAATAATAATCAATCAATCAATCAATCAATCATGTTTATTTAACGTGCCCAGGACTAAGGTGTGAGTGCTGGTGCACGCATACATTACAAACCAAAAACAAGACACTCAGGGAAAAATTATTAAAAAATAAATGAATAAAAATAAAAATTGTGCAACAAAGCGCAAAGTAAATACAAAAGAAAAAGGAGGAGAAAGGCACTTGCACAATACATGAAATTATAATACAAGGCAAAGCTCGGAAAAGAACGATGACAAGGAGTTATGAAAGATATCAAGTTTACGAAAGTAAGCGTTATAAATATTCCGTATTCTGTGGACAGTTGAGTGTTCGTGATGACAGGCAGGAACATGGAAAGGTCTATGAATAATAATAATAATAATAATAATAATAATAATAATAATAATAATGGTGGACAACGTGATGACACTTTTAAGGGCGAAGTTGAAAAAAAAGTTCGAACACATGCACTCTGGCTAGTATGTGGGGTGATCATATTTCTGTTTTACGGAATTTTTAAAAATCGCCTGCGGCAGATAGCACAATTCTTGTCCTTTAGCTCGATTATTCGAAGAGGCGGATATTACTAGCACGGGACATCGAAACACATGTTTAACTAATTAACACAAGTTTACTGACTAACTTTTTAAATAATTACTTTACAGCACACATTGCAATTTAAGAAATGCAGCCTGTAAGTTTGCAGGACGTATCCACTTGAAGTTAATTTCCCGGAGGACATCAGTTTCGAGATATTTCTCAAAGTGTGAAACGAAATACATGGGCTTCAACGCATAAAAGAGCGTTTTGTTAACCATTTGTTGCATGGTATGCCCTACAGTTGACAAATTTCGCCTTCTTATGTAGCAAGTATATTGCTTCAAGAAACTCGTGTGCATAGTGTCAACTTCAGTGGACAACCGAAGTTTTCTATAGGCGCCCTAGAAGGCACCACCAAGCACCGTTTTTACTCAACTTGGCTTCAAAGATGGCGCCCTGTTTTGCACTATTGCAATATATACCTAAAGTAATTATTTATAGGTTAATTCGTGATTATTTGTTACTTTGTTAGATATGTCTTTCCATTTTTCTTCCATGTCCGCTTCTCTGAACAATCCAGCTGAAGGCTTAGAGTTATGTTATTTGCCTCAGCCAATTTTTTTTTAAATTCGGTAAGCTTAAGTGATCACCCGTACATACATTATGCTTGGTTGCACGACATAAATTCCGCGCAGCACACATGATCTCCTTCTTGCAATGTCTGGAGAATGTCCTGGTCGAAGAGTGACTATTCTTACAAACACATGCTCCCATACCTTGCATTGTGTGCACGTCAAAGAACCCCAGGAGACCAAAATTAATCCATAGTCCCCCACTACGGCGAGTCTCGTAATCAGATCGCAGTTTTGGCACGTAATACAGCCCTCCCACTCCCCTCCTTTTTATTTCTGTCTAGCTAGCCGGCTTCACATTTTTCAGAGACCTAAAGGTTGGTACTTTTTTCTTTTTTGCTGTGCTGGCTGTACCTCTCACTTCTAACGCAACACTATTAAACAACAGTTGTGACACTTTTCAGCTCGCCTGCTCAAAAGAAATGAAAAAAAAATCTGGAGGCTGTATTATATAGGGACACAGCTGCAGTTGGGTACGTAAAATGTCTTGTGCGCGCTACTCAAGGTATATGGGCACTACGGTACTCAAATGACGTAACCAAATGCACGAGTTATATTTATTCACGCATTATAAAGCTTCCATGCCTAACTTATGTTACAACTTGTGGGGTTCTTACTGTCTAATTATGCAATCGTGCTCGCTTCCTATTCGTAGTGGGCTCAGTTTGTGTAGCTGAGGGTGTTTGGGTACTAAGGTAAAGAAATAACCTCCCTATCTGGTGGCGCCCGAGACTGCCCCGCGCCGCTCGGGCCCACCGCACTCGTAGATGGTTGGGAACTCCTGCGCTTTCGTCCATCTCCTGTGCTTGCGCTCCCTACGGAGACCGACACGTTCCACCATTGTTAATGGTGTCGGAGGTTATCCCTCTGTCTTTATGCAAGAGTTTCCTTAGGCTATTTCTGAACCGCGCGTGTCAAACGCAGGGTTGTTATAACCAAGCAAGCGGGAAACTTGTGCAACAAATCGCACACTTGTCATCTTTATACCTCCTGATGAGCACCACTTCGAGTTTGATAAATCCTACTTACTATGGCATAGCGGGTTCTATCAAATGCTACCATTCCTGCTTGGAAGGATAAACGTACTGTCGAGTTGCACCTCTCTGAACGCGACGCGTGAGGCTATAAACTTAGCTCATATAATGCGTCTTGCGTGACTCGACAACCGTGCTGTCAGCGCACGCAAATCCCGCATAATTATTTAATGGCTTCTGTCCTCTACACAATGACACCCCAAAAAATCCACATGACATCTATTTGTGCATTACAAAACTTACATGCTGAACGTATGATACAGCTATGGCGCAGAAAGCTATTCGTGTGCCTACTGCAGTTTTTCAGGAACACAGGCCTCAGTGACCGATTGTAGCACTGCTGTGCATGCGTCCTGCTGCATGCGCGCAGTGCACGTTCTCTCTTTCTCTCCCTTTATATTCTAGTCACTCTATTTATTACCCCTAGTGTAGGGTAGCAAACGGAACACTCGTCTTCTTGTCCTCCCTGCCTTTCCTTATGTTGGCTTTCTATATATATATATATATATATATATATATATATATATATATATATATATATATATATATATATATATATATATAACTAGTACGGCCTTACAGTGTAATCTGGCAGTCGTGCTCATTCCCTATTCATAGTTGGCCCGCCTTGATCAAAAGTGGCGGGCGCGAATTGGCATCCCTCTGTCCAGCTGCCCGAGTCTCTTCACGTGATTTCTGGGCTCAGTGTGTCGAGCGCGGAGGCGCCATAACCGAGCGCGTGCGATATTTCTGCAAGAAATTGCGCACTTCCGGGCCTTTATAACTCCTCGTGAGCACGGGTTTCAGTTTTATATATTATAGCTATTATGGCTGAATGAACTCTCTCAAACGCGACCACTGCCGCTCGGAGGAACAAATGTACTGCCGAGCTTTGCCTCTGGGAACGCCGACCGAGACTCTAAATTTAGCTCCGGCCGCGTCAAGCGTGGCGCAGCAACGGCGCCATGCGTGCACGCGGCAATTGCATGATCCAGTAATGCCCTCTTTCCACTACACAACGATACACAAGGTAAGCCGCGTGGGCATTACAGCTGCGAATGTATAAGCGATGATGCCATAACGTGTTTTCGTTACCTGCGGTTTTAGCAGGCGACCCCCTCTGACAGATTTTACAGACGTTTCACTTCAAAAA